>NW_020173041.1:486740-530682 GCF_003031525.2 Neophocaena asiaeorientalis asiaeorientalis
ATTCTATGCTTTTAAGATTTATGAAGCCATCTTTTAATTCAATACTTCTCAAATATTACAAAATACAACCCCAGATGATGTGTTTCTGGAAAATTCCTTTAGAATTTCAATTTAGCTAGCAAAAGGGAAACTCTTATGAAATCTAGATGGGGAGAATATCACATGTTCACTACAAAGAAGCTTCATAAAATTATTAAACCTCCAGGCAGAGGTTGGACTCCAAAACTGTGTAATGACTCCATGAATGGGGGTAACTCTTAGGTTTAGAGTTCATCTCCAGGGAGTTTTCATGCAGCATCCATTCATTCATTCATTCATTTATTTTAGCATCCATCCTTGATAACTGGTTTATAACTATATTTCTCCTACTTATAGGGACAAAGGAGTTTAACTTGGTGTATAAAATCCCCCTTGTGGAAAAAGTCTAGGGCCTTGCAAACATTTGATTCAATCACCTCGTTGTTTAGAATACTGTCCTTCAAAATGAATGTAACATGGGATACCGAGTTGCTTCTTTTTCTTTCTAAACAGAGGGAAAATCTTTTAGTATAAGACATAGTAAAATGTGCCTTGGTGGTTCCTATGAGCCAGTATGATAAAGAATGATCTGTGGGCATTAAGCCATGGCTACATGGCACACTTCTGTCATTCCCTAGCTGTGTACATTTGCCTAGTTATTATTTTTTTTAACCTCTCTTCATGTCTTATTTTCTTCATCTGATAAGTGTGTGTGTGTGTTTGTGTTAGTAATAATCCTTCCACAGTAGTGTTGAAATCAGAAAGTCTATTAGTACCCTATTGCTGCTGTCATGAATTACCATAAATGTAGAGGCTTAAACCAACACAAATTTACTCTCTTACAGCTCTGGAGACCAGAAGTCCAAAATCAGTTTCACTGGGCTAACTAAGGTCAAGGTGTTGGCAGGCCTGGTTCTTTCTGGAGGTTCTAGGAGAGAATCTGTTCCTTGTCTCTTTCAGCTTCTAGAGCGTGCCAGAATTTACTGCCTTCTCTGGTTCACGGATTCTTTATCTTCGAGCAGCATAGCATCTTCAAATCTCTCTCTGGTTAAATCGTCACATTTCCTTTTCTCTTATAAGGACTCTTCTGATATCACTGGATCCACCCAGATAATCCAGGATAATCTCCCCATATCAAGATCCTGAATTTAATCAAATCTGCAAAACTCCCTTTGCCATATATAAGTAGCATTCACAGGTTCCAATGATGAGGATGAGGGAGCCATTATTCAGCCGACAACAGAAATGTTGTATGTAAGGGTCCTACCACTGACTAGGTGCTTAATAAATAGAACGATGTTTATTATCATTGGATGTGAAATGTTAATTTAGCAGTGTGGTGCTGTGTCAGTGAATGACTCTGATAAAATGACATTTTTCACATTCTGGGTACGGTGAAAGGACACAGGCATTTACTTTTCAATATCTACTCAGGCAAGGGGTTGATTTGTAAGAAAAGTAAAGCCATTTAAGTCAGTCTTCAAATACAGTGTATAGAATAAGTTGTGTATTTCCTCCATTGAATTGAATCATTTTCATTTTGTCTTTGCTATTACAATAAAAGGAAGTCAGTGTATTTTTACAGATCAACATCTAACTTACTGGTCAGCAAAAATACTGTGTCTTCACGTGGCCTTTTTAAAGGTACTTTCTCTTGTTCTTCAAAGCAGGCTGAAAAAAAGCTATGCAGGGCATTGGGTGTCTGTGACATGATTTCATAAGGAACAATCATTTGTGAATCTATGGAGGAAAAATAAGATAAAGATATAACATTTTAATCTCATTATTTTCATTTCATATTTGTCATATCTTGTCGACATTTTCTGTGTTATCTAATCTTGAACATACTTGAAGCTATTATTTAAAAAAAATACAGGACAACATCTTGTCAGCACTCCAACTTATGTGGAATAATTATATTGAGAGTATCATTTGAATACTTCAGTTTTGTACTGAGTTTAAATTACACGTGTTGTCAATATGCAATTGATTGAAGTAGAGACACCTGCAAACTAATGTCATCAATACAAGTGTGTAAGCAGAAATGTACACTTATGTGAAGTGGCCTATCTTCCTGCATTCACATATTATATATTTAAGATGGCAGAAGAATTAAATACTGCTCAATTAAGAACAAGACACTTAATGGATTGGAGCCTTTGGGAGACATAGGCAATAAAATTTATTCCAGGCGGATAAAGCATGGCATATTCTTGCATCTCGTGAATGCCCACTGCCATGTGAATTTGCCATCCACGCACTTTTCATTAACTGTATTTAATAACAACTAGTTATCAAACTCCCTAGACCACTGGTTTTTAATATAGAATTCAGATAAAATGGGATTCAGTGAAGACCCATGAACCCCCCCAAAACTGTGTAAGAAATTGTGTGTGTGTGTGCGTGCACTTTTTTGTGTGGTGTGGTTGACTGTACCAATGGATAGCCAATACCCTTTCTCCCCTTATTCTTGTATAAATACAGATTTTATTCTATCTGGAAGGTGCTTGGCCAAATAGTGCATGTGCCAATTTTCCCACTTCTCTTCTAGCTAGGACGGTCCAATGAGAATTAAGTGGAAGTTCTTGGTGAACTTCGCGTCTCCGTAAGAATGATCAGACAATGTATAAAATAGATAACTAGTGAGAACTTACTGTTTAGCACAGGGAACTTTACTCAGTGATCTGTGGTGACCTAAATGGGAAGGAAATCTAAAAAAGAGTGGCTATATGCATACGTGTAACTGATTCACTTTACTGTACAGCAGAAACTAACGCAACATTGTAAAGCAACTATACTCCAATAAAAGCTAAAAAAAAAAGAAAAAAAAGATCAGACATCAGGCATGTGTTCCTGGAATGCAGATGTGATGGTTGGAACTCTAGCAGTCATCTTGGGACTTCTAAAATATCAAGTAATTACATTATTTTTAGTATTTTTGTATTGAGGTAACATTTATGTATAATGAAGCATTCAGACCTTAAGTATACCACTGTTCAATAAGTTTAGGCAAGTGCATATCGAGACCCACAGTATTTCCATTCCTCTGGAAAGATCCCTCACAGTTCTTCTCAGTCAATCCCCACATCCCACCTAAGAACTGCTAATCTGATTTCTATTTTCATAGGTTAATTTTGTCTATTTAGAATTTCATATAAAGGGGTCATACAGTATGTACTCTTTAATTCATCTGGCTTCTTACACTTAGCATAATATTTTTGACATCCATTCACGTTGTTGCACATATCAGTAGTCGTCTTAGTTGGGCTGCTATAACAAAAATCCCATAGACTGGGTAGCGTAAACAATGAATATCACTCTCACAGATCTGGAGGCTGGGAAGTCCAGTCCAAGATCAAGGTGCCAGCAGATTTGGTGTCTGGTGGGAACCCTCTTTGTAATTTATAGACTGCTGCCTTCTTGCTTCTTCACATGGCCAAGAGAGAACATCTCTCTTGTATCTCTTCTTATAAGGACACTAATCCCACTCATGAGGACTCCACTCATGACCTGACTACCTCCCAAGGGCCCCACTATCAAGTACCATCACACTGGGGATTAGGGCTTCAAGAGATGAATTTGGGAGGAATACATTCAGTCCGTAGCAGTAGGTCATTCCTTTTTTATTGCTGAGTACTATTTCATGTTGTGAATATAACAGAGTTCCTTCATCCATTCTCCTATTGATAAACATCTAGCCTGTCTGCAGTTTTTGGCTATCACGAATGAAGCTGCTATGCACAAGCATATACAGGTCTTTATGTGGACATATGCCTTCATTTCTCTTGGGTAAATAATAGGGGTACAATTGCTGGGTCATAGGGTAGATATATGTTTACTTAAAAATTGCCAAACAGTTTTCCAAAGTGGCTGTAAAATTTTACACTCCCGTTAGCAATGTCCTTGAATGCTAGTTATTCCAGTGAGTGTGCAGTGGAGGTATTGATTGAGTTTGTAATTTGTGGTCCCCTTCTGATTAATGATATAGAACAGTTTTTCATGTGATCATTGGACACTGCATTAATGCAATGTTGGAGGACAGGGTGAGACCTTCACGGGACACACTCTAATAACAAGAGTCACTCAAACCGCTTTTAAAGGACAATGCGTATTGGTTTAATGGGGTCTGTAAACTTTGAGGAAGAATTGAAATGCTCTGGAGAATATTGGGACCTTTGAAAGATTTGTGGTGGAAAGGGGGAGAGAGAAGAGAGTTGGGCTACCGGAGGCCAGAAACAGATCCTGGGGTAAAACAATGAGAATTTCACTGGGGGCTTTAACTGAGTTTTTTATGAAGTGTGTACTGTAAATGAACACTCTTCTATTCATCATACCAACTTCAGGAAAAACTACATTATTTACTTGTGCAGGAGTGGGAAAACTACTATTAGTGGACTAAATCTGGGATGCCATCATTTTTTTGTGGATACAATTTTATTGGCACACAGCCACACATTTATTTATATATTGTCTGTGGCTGCTTTCATGTTACAATGGCAGTTGAATAGTTGCAACAGAGAGCAACAGAGCCTGTAAAGTTTAAAGTGTTTACTATCTGGCCCTTTTCAGAAAAAAATCGTCAACCCCTGTACTACTATGGGGTGGGGGAGGGGAACTACAATGAAGTGATGAGTTCTGGGTCAATGTGGGAGAGGGGCAAGAATTTTGGAGGCTGGATCCACTGGTTCCAAGTGCAAGGAAGAACATTTGTAGATTCTCCTGGCTTAGCAGCAAAGTATTTGAAGGTGTACTGAGTGATGTGGCCAGACGACCAAGAGTTATTGAGCTTCTTTTCCTTTTTCTTCTTTCTTTTTGATACTATAATTGGCTGTACATAATAATTTAGATCAACATAGTCCTTACCTACCTAAGCTAGATGCTACTGATGTGAAGGGACGTGAAAAAAATCACATAGTCAACAGAATAAGAATGCTAAACAACAGCTAATATTGAAATACCTTCGCAGACCATCCAAATCCCTTTGCTCTGACTTCACGTTAACTAAGCAATGTAAAAAAAAAAAATCAATTTCTTGAACTCATTCATGGATTAAAGAGCAAACACAAAAACATGCTCTTTGACCAACTACAGGTCCCTCTATGAAATAAAATCACTGACTTCCTGATTCAAATTGCTTTCATGTGACCTTGGAGGCATGTGCCTGTTTTCTTTGGGCCTAATCACTCTTAAATAAGCTAACCAGTGAATACTGAAATTTAAGAAAGGCCCCAATGGCTACCAGAAAGATTACAGCACTAGGGTCAAACGGGACAGAGTTTGAATCTGCAAAGTTTACTAGTTCTGTGACTTGGAGAAAGTGATTTCACCTCTCTGAGCCTCTTGGTTTACTCCATGAAATGAAATAATACACTGAAGCCCTTAACTTAGTACCAGAATAGAATAAGTGCTTTATAAACAAAGTTCCCTTCTTCATCTTCTGTGGCCAGGATTGAGAGATCAGACTTTGAATAATGGTGCTATGGGCTGAAGTGTGCCTCCCTCCACCCTCATTCATATGTTGAAATCCTTACCCCCAGTGTGGATGGTACTTAGAGCTGGTGTCTTTGGGAGGTAATTAGGTTTAGATGAAGTCATGAGGGTGGGGCCCTCATGATTGGATTAGTGACCTTATAAGAAGAAACACTAGAGAGCTTGTACTCACTCTCTCCCTGTATGCACAAAGAAGAGGTCATGTGAGCACACAGCAAGATCATTGCCACCTACAAGTGAAGAGATCTCAGAACGAAGCCTACCTTGCCAGCACCTTGATCTTGGACTTCTCAGCCTCTAGAGGTGTGAGAAAAATAAATATCTGTTGTTTAAAACGCCCAGTCTGGTATTTTGTAATGGCAGCCCAAGCTAAGACACACTGTAACCCAGTGAAGCCCAGTCTTGAAAAGCTCTCCTGATTCCCACTGAGCTCCACTCCTAAGGATTTTATGGTTGTAATTTAAGAAGCTATCTCAATAATTTGTACTTTTACATTGTCTGAAAGAGGGAACACTTACCAGCTATTCACTTTCTTGTCATTCTCTACTGACTCAGTGTTTTCTTTACCTTCTGAGATACTTTAAGCAGTTAGGAGATATTTTAAATTTCAAAGAGTTGATCTGGGCCTGTTATGTTTGGGTAGAAAGTCTCAAACTGTATTTTATTGAAAGTCCAACTAAAGATGAGAGTTGTGTATGGGCTAAGGATATAGTGGATTGAGAGGGTTATGTGGGCTTTTGAAAAAAAAGAGATTTCATTTTTTAGGGCAGTTTTAGGTTCACAGCAGTACTGGGCACAAGAGATTTCCCATATGCCCTTTGCCACTGCATATGCACAGCCTCCCCCATTATCAGCATCTTGCACTGTAGTGGTACCTTTGTTATAACTGATGAACCTGCACTGACACATCATTATCACCCAAAGTCCATAGTTTACATTAAGGTTCACTTGGTGTTTGTTGTACATTCTATGAACTTGGACAAATGTATGATGACATGTATCCACCATTATCATACACAGTAGTTACACTGCCCTAAAAACCCCTCAGTGCTCTGCCTCTTCATCCCTCTAGGACCTGATTTTGGGAAAGTTTACGGATTCCAATAAAGAATCAGAATGACAAAATGTCTGATTCCAAAGCTCAAAGTCCCTAGTAACCATGCGCTGTTGTTTTGTCAATAAATACCATCTTGGGTCAGTAGCCAGGTCAAGGAATTTCAGGTATACTTGTTGGAATATGGGCTTTTGAAATCTCGGAGTGCCAGCTGTGAATATATTCTACTTTTGCCATTTAGTGTTCACATTCAATGAAAAAGCTTTGTTTAGATATTTTTTTGCTCCTTTTCCCTCTTTTTTATTTAATTATGGACTACACCTAACCCTGTTGCCTGGTCATGACAGAAGGTGATTGAGATAAGCCTAAAACTTGCCCACAAAACCGTGATTATTTATAGTCAATGAGTTACGTAGAATCATGTTTTTCATTCATATCGAAATTCATACAAATTTTAAGTCTACTCTGTATTAAAGAAAAAGTTCTGTGATGTACAGGAAGGTCGTTATGTTAGAATGTGGTTTCCCCATTTCACTCCTACTGTGCACCAAACACTGTCAGCCTTCAGGAGAACTCAAAGTTTCTCTGAAAAGCTTAGGAAATTGCTCATAACTCCACTCATTGACTGTAAACTCTACGAGGGCAAGGATTTTGCCCTGTTCAACTGTTCATGGATCTGTCCCAGTGTCTGGAGCAATGCTTGCAGAGAGTGACTACTCAGTAAATATTTGTAAATGAAGGAATGAATAATGAAAGAAAGCACATGCATTTGTTTGGAAAGAGCATTTTTCCTAACATTAAACACTAGAAAAAAAGTTTTTGGGGTTTTTTTGTTCGTTTTTTTAAGGAATTGAATGTATGAATTAATGCCTTTCACATGGCAAGAAGCTTCCTTTTGGCCATTTGTCATATAAGCTCTTGCTTAACAATACCCCAAGAAATCATACATTTAAAATATTTTAATGCGTTGAACATAACTCTAGGAAAATGAGCAGGGCTGGCTTCATGGGCATGTGGCCCATACAGCTGCACAGGATCCCATGTTTAGAAGGGCTTGGTTTTATGCTCTACTGTTGCCATCTTGAAGCTCTTAAAATTTTTGAACAAGAGGTCCTACAGCTTCATTTTGCATTGGGCCCTTCAAATTATGTAGCTAATCATAGAACTGAGTTGATATATTACAAGGCCATTACATACTAACTTATTATTAAGAACAGAGTTAGGGCTTCCCTGGTGGCGCAGTGGTTGAGAATCTGCCTGCCAATGCAGGGGACACGGGTTCGAGCCCTGGTCTGGGAAGATCCCACATGCCACGGAGCAACTGGGCCCGTGAGCCACAATTACTGAGCCTGCGCGTCTGGAGCCTGTGCTCCGCAACGAGAGGATTTGTTAATTAAAACTGCAATGCCCACATAAGATATCTCTAGATGATCTAGAAGTCTCTAGAAATAGGCAAATTGTCCCATATGATAGGAGAAAGGAAGCAAAAAAAGACAATTTTAGAAATCATAATAGGACATGATATCTTGCTTGGTACCAGGTTTTGCCCTTATTCCTTAACTTTCTTCATTTAGGTTTATAATAAAAGAGAGGAGAAGTAATGGGAGAGTTGAAAGAGGTGTCTCTTATTGTTGATCCTCCTAATGTGTCACAAAAAATATTCTGATGAATATTCACACATTACAACAACTGAAAACAGAGCTAAGAATAAAGATGAGCAGATATGCTATTGCCAAAATCTGGGAGAAATTTCTCATAATGCTACGGCTTATGAAACTGGAAAAAGAAAAAAAAAAATCCCTTACCCATGCTTTGGTTCATTAGGCAGAGCACTCAGAGAGAAGACAGCAAGACATTTGATTCCTCTTGCACTGTAGTCAGAAGCCTGAGAGATCCAGGATCTGTACCCATTAGAAAAGTGGCTGGGGGGGGCATTCATCTACTAAGAGGAAAAAAAACGTAATACATCACTAAATGTAACACATCACTAATGGTCCTTAGTCTGAGTTTTTCTATGATCGGTTGTCTAAACTGTACTTAAGGCAAGAACAGATAGTTAGCAGTTCAAAATTGGACTCTGTAAGGAATGTGTAAAATTGCTAAATGAAGATATCAGCTGTGCTAGCAAAGTTACCATTTTGTTATGAAAATGAAGGAGCCTGACTTGACTTCTGCTTTAGATGTAAGGGCCATTGACTTCTGCTTTAAAAATTAATTTATTTACTTATTTTGGGCTGTGTTGGGTCTTCGTTTCTGTGTGCGGGCTTTCTCTAGTTGCGGTGAGCGGGGGCCACTCTTCATCGCAGTGCGCGGGCCTCTCAGTATCGCGGCCTCTCTTCTTGCGGAGCACAGGCTCCAGACGCGCAGGCTCAGTAGTTGTGGCTCACGGGCCCAGTTGCTCCGCGGCACGTGGGATCTTCCCAGACCAGGGCTCGAACCCGTGTCCCCTGCATTGGCAGGCAGACTCTCAACCGCTGCGCCACCAGGGAAGACCTGACTTCTGCTTTAGATGAGAGCAGAGCCAGATTCTACAGAACCAGATGGAAATACGGCAAAAGATGGCTTGTTTTTTGTCATGGTTATGTTTGTCGTCATCAAGATCTCATTCTGTCTTCTGATGACTTCAGAATTCTGGGCTCCGTGCAGGTCTTGTGATATACCCCTAATTTCCAGGTTGTCCTGTGTTGGGAGTAAGGCTGCCAACCCCTGAGACTGAGGTGGACAACAGATTTTAACCAAGGAGGTCAATGACTTGTGGTGGTGTGACTTCAGTCTGAGCCTGTTTCATCTATAAAATAAGAACAGCAGCAGCTGTTACACAGCTTTCTTATAAGGATTATACAAATAAAAAATATATGTAAGTCTGTATGCTTGTATGTAAACCTTTTGGTAGGAGAGGAGGTGCTCAATAAACACAAATTTCCTTCCCAATCTACCTTTTCTAAAGTACCATTTCTCATAGGGCCTTCCCCTGCATAACATTATATCTTCTAAGTATTTTCTGCTAAAACTGAAGACAATATGTTTAATTTTAATACGTAGCAACTTTATACATTCAGGAAGTTTCAATCAATGTAATTTTCCATTTGAATCACATACCCTTTCCCATGAATTACACTTCTAGCATTCTTGTATGTAAAGGCAGTTTTGTTCTGTGTTACCAGGATGGGCTCAGGAGTCAGACTTCTTTGGTTCACATCCCAACCCTGCCACTTATTAGTTGTGTGACACTGAGTACAATTTTGCTGCAAATTCTGACTTTTTTTTTTTTTCCCTACACCATGCAAGTCTCCCATACTAGCTGGGCGTCCTACAATTCAACTTAACTCTGACACTACTGAAGCCAAGCAGGAGCCTGTGGGGCTCCTGAGCACAAAAGCCTTTCAAACAGTTGCTGATCAGGGAAGGGAGGGGATGCAGAGACAAGGGAGGAGCAGTCAAGAAACAATAGTGTAGCCTTGGGGCAGGGTCCTGGTTCTGCCTCAACGGACACATATAACAACAAAGTTAAGCTCTTCTGCAGAACTAAAAGCCCCACCAAATGGAAGATGTTCCTGAGAGAAGGTCACAGTTTGATAACCTGGAAGTTTATCAGTATTCCACAGGAGGCCAGATTAAAGGAATACAGGTCCTGCACACACCCTGATCCTTATCAGCAAACCCACCCTTGAACCCTTGCTATAAAACTCCTCACCAAATTCCACACCTCTCCCACACCCGGTTGGGACACATAGTTTTTCAGGGCACGAGCCCGCTGTGTCTCCCCCCCACCCCGCTTTGCCTGGCAAAGCAATAAAGCTATTCTTTTCTACTTCACCCAAAACTCTGTCTTAGAGATTTGATTCGGCACCGGTGCACAGAGGTTAAGTTTTCGGTATCACTATCTACGTGGAGACAGCATCAGATCCCACAGGTTAAGGGCTCACTCTTACAAGACTAACCCCCCTCACCCCAACTTCAGACACCAATCGAAAGCCCAGCTTGTCACCTGTGCTTCTGATCTGCCAGGTACAGACTGGAAGTCCCAAAAACCCCTTCCTTGGTTTTGATTTTCTAGTATGGTTCACAGAACTCAGAGAAACATCTTACTTATTAGATTAGTGGTTTATTATAAAAGAATATAACTCAGGAACAGCTAGATGGAAGATGCATAGGGCAAGGTACGGGGGAAGGGCATAGAGCTTCCGTGCTCTCTGAGCATGCCACTCTCTCCAGCCAGGAAGCTCTGTGAATCCCATCCTTTTGGGTTTTTGTGGAGGCTTCATTACATAGGCACAGCTGATTAAATCACTGGCCACTGGTTACTGAACTCAACCTCCAGTCCCTCTTCCCTCTTCGGAGGTCACCCTCCAACCACAAGCTTGGTTCCCTTGGCAACCAGCCCCCTTTCATAACTGCTTTCTAAAAGTCACCTCATTAACATAAATTCAGGTGTGGTTGAAACAGGTTTGTTTATGACTATCAACAAACATTTATTGCTCTTATCACTTAGGAAATTCCAAGGGTTTTAGGAGCTCTGTGTCAGAAACAGGGACTTAAGACAAATATATATTTCTTTTGTTAAAATGCTGTACGCTAATTGGTATTTTATTATTATTGTAATTTTTAAGTGAAGTATAGTTGATTTACAATGTTGTGTTAATTATTGCTGCACAGCAAAGTGACTCAGTTATACACATATAGACATTCTTTTTTTTAATGTTCTTTTCCATTATGGTTTATCACAAGATATTGAATATACTCCCCTGTGCTATACAGTAGGACCTTGTTCTTTATCCATCCTATATATAATAGTTTGCATCTGCTCATCCCAAACTCCCAGTCCTTTCCTCCCCCTCCCTCTTCCCCCTTGGCAACCACAAGTCTGTTCTCTATGTCTGTGAGTCTGTTTCTGTTTTGTAGACAGGTTCATTTGTGCCATATTTTATTTTTTTTATCTTTGTGTGTGTGTGTGTTTTGTTTTATAATTTATTTTATTTAATTTATTTTATTTTTGGCTGCGTTGGGTCTTCGTTGCTGCGTGCAGGCTTTCTCTAGTCGTGGTAAGCGGGTGCTACTCTTCATTGCGGTGCGCAGGCTTCTTGTTGCGGTGGCTTCTCTTGTTGCAGAGCACGGGCTCCAGGCATGCGGGCTTCAGTAGTTGTGGCGCACAGGCTTAGTTGCTCCATGGCATGTGAGATCTTCCTGGACCAGGGCTCGAACCAGTGTCCCCTGCATTGGCAGGCGGGTTCTTAACCACCGTGCTACCAGGGAAGCCCCTGTGCCATATTTTAGGTTCCACATATAAGTGATATCATATGGTAAGAACAAATATATATTTCTTATTATAAGTCACAATGTCACATGAGCAGGTCACTTAACCGTCCTTTGCACACACGGATAATGGTTGTACCATCTTCACAGGTTTAACTGTAAGGTTGTATGAGCTAACAGATGTATATTCCTCAGAGCAGTTTCTGGAATAGGGTAAGCTCCCAGTAAACATTAGCTATTATTTTTGAGAGTAGTTAATAAGAAAACCCAAGTATGAAAGTTTCACTTTCTTATGAACGGTCTCTGTTCTTTATATATTAGTAAATTTGCTAGGTATTTAAATCGTTTACTGTGGAATGGCACCATCAACCCTGGGTCATTTGGGGATAGTTTAATAAACACATTTACAAAGGAGTAGACAGAGTATAGGAAAACCACAAACGGTGTGGAATACCCCAGAGCTAGTAACTACCGAATGCTGGTACCACCCCTAAGCCTTAAGGTATAAGGGGAGGGAACTGTTATTGGGACTTGGAGGCAGAGAAGGCAGTGTGGAGAGGAGAAAAGGGTGCTAGAAGCTGTAGCTTTTGATGGAGGAAAGCAGTCAAGATTAGGTGACCAGGCAGAGAGGGAGCCGGGGACTAAATCCTTTCACCTCCCTCCCCTCCTTCCTCTCTCCTGCCGGTACACCCTAGCGGCCAAACTGAACCCAAAACTTGAGGGAAGCGCAGCCCACTGACACAGTTCATCTGGGGCAGACCTGTGGGTCACAGCAGGGTGGAGAAAGCAGAAGAGTAGGTATCCTGGACACATGGAAGATGCCCAGTGCCATAATCATGCTAATTCTTTTTTTTTTAACATCCTTATTGGAGTATAATTGCTTTACATTGTTGTGTTAGTTTCCGCCGTATAACAAAGTGAATCAGCTATACGTATACATATATCCCCATATCCCCTCCCTCTTGCGTCTCCCTCCCACCATCCCCATCCCACCCCTCTAGGTGGTCACAAAGCACGGAGCTGATCTCCCTGTGCTATGCGGCTGCTTCCCACTAGCTATCTGTTTTACATTTGGTAGTGTACATATGTCCATGCCACTCTCTCACTTCGTCCCAGCTGACCCTTCTCCCTCCCCGTGTCCTCAAGTCCATCCTCTACATCTGTGTCTTTATTCCTGTCCTGCTCCTAGGTTCTTCAGAACCTATTTCTTTTTTTTTTTTTTTTAGATTCCATATACATGTGTTAGCATACGGTATTTGTTTTTCTCTTTCTGACTTACTTCACTCTGTATGACAGACTCCAGGTCCCTCCGCCTCACTACAAACACCTCAGTTTCGTTCCTTTATATGGCCGAGTAATATTCCATTGTATATATGTGCCACATCTTCTTTATCCATTTGTCTGTCGATGGTCACTTAGGTTGCTTCCATGCCCTGGCTATTGTAAACAGTGCTGCAATGAACACTGTGGTACGTGACTCTTTTTGAATTATGGTTTTCTCAGGGTATATGCCCCGTAGTGGGATTGCTGGGTCGTATGGTAGTTCTATTTTTAGTTTTTTAAGGAACCTCCATATGGTTCTCCATAGTGGCTGTGTCAATTTATATTCCCACCAACAGTGCAAGAGGGTTCCCTTTTCTCCACACCCTCTCCAGCATTTGTTGTTTGTAGACTTTTCGAAGATGGCCACTCTGACAGGTGTGAGGTGACACCTCATCGTAGTTTTGATTTGCAAATCATGTTAATTCTTGAACTTAAAAATCTGGCAGTTTCATAAAGTTATATCTGATTTTTTAGCAATAAGCATATTTACTTTTTTGGAAAGAAAATCTTTCGTATGAGGCTAATATCTATTGAAATGGGTAATATTTCTGTGAGCTCTGTATCTATAGACTTGTGTTAACTTTATGATTTCTACTGGGGTCAATAAGTCTCTTAAAGAGAGAAATTAGGTTTCTTGGGAAAAAAGGCTACTTTAAACCACAGCCAGCCATCTCACATACCTGTCCTTGGCCACAAGAGGGATAAGGCTCAAGATTTGGCTGGTCTTACTCCAGTCCATCTCCAAAAAAATAGAGACTCCGTAAGTATATCTTACTGACAGGTGGATCAGTTACATCATCTATATGGATGAAGACCTATGAAACAGGCAAAATGGTAAATGTACAATGTGATCTTTGAAAACTTTGATGTGCTTCTAACATCATATATACCAAAGGACTCCTATTCTTTACTCTGTTGCTTCTTGTTCACAAAGACACCCCTCATAGCTTCTCATACACATTCTTTTGAACTGAAAAGGCATGACTGTCATTTCAAAATGCAGCCTCCCCTTCTCCTTTAGCAGATTCTGGCACCAACTCAGTTCCTATTAGGGACAGCCTTGATCGATTCCCTCCATCTCTTCTGCTAACAAAGATTATCTAGGGGGCTCCTAGTCTGAGTTCACTGACAGCCTTCCTTCCTGTCATGGTCCCCTTCTTGCAACTGCACCAGTAAGGAGCAAGATGGTGTCTCTGGTTTTTACTGCTGAACTTCCTTTGGATCCCTGGGGTTCAGCTTACAAATTTAATAAGAAAATTTGCTCTCACCCACTCACTCTAACTCTTACTAGTCTCCAGACCTACTCCACTGTTTTCTAAATTTTTTGGACCCAATTAAAAAGATTACTCAGTTTCCCTTTTTTCATACCTCTGATACAATAATGGAACAGGGAACCTATGAACTTCTAGTAAGAGTGCATACATCCCTCCCCTGCTCCCACTGAAAACTATGTCCCATGTTTCTCTTTATCTGGTGGATTACTGTTGTCGTTTTACACCAGGCTGCTGGGTGTTTAATGTTAAGTGCTTCATTAATAATGCTTTGTACCTTAGAAAAATTTGAAACAGATAAATCTTGACAGTGAACAGAACTTATTTATTTTATTCTTTGCGCTTAACATCACAGAGAACAGTTTAAAAACACTTTTGTTTCTACTTCAAGATACAGAAAAGCAGTACTTTACAAACCACAGCCACAGAGATAGAATTAATTAGTGGAAGTATAAAAAGCGTTTTACAATTTAAAAATAAATGTTTGCTGCTAACAGTAATAAAAGGATGAAAATCACTACACTGAGAGAAGAGGAGAAAAGAAAAAAAACACACATTTTCCTGGAAGGATAGGGCAAACTCATGGGTGTGCTAACAACAGAATTTGTACAGAAAATAATTAAAATAGAAAATGTTTAGTTTTGCTTTATTTCAAACGAATTTGTGAGTCTCATTTTGGCAATATTTGCCAGTAATTCGGTTTCCGTTAGAAAACAACCTTGACTGTTTTCTATTCAGTATGGTCCTCTGCAACATTATTATCCTAACTAATCGATATACAAGTGAAAATACTGAGTCTCTTCTAATATTTCCAACAGCCCTCCCTTTTCAAACCTTCCCTTTCCTCAATACATACAGAGCACCAGATGCAACCTTGAATCTGGTAGGGAACTTAAATGGCGTTAGATCAACCTTATTCCAAATTAAAAAGAAAAATTATTTCGGCAACATTTCTGAAACATGGCCAAACAGTGTCTGCCGGAATACTTTCAGTGAGGGAAGCTCATTCTTTACTAGGTGTTCCATTTCATTTGTGTCTAACTGTTAGGCCTTGTATTGAACAAAACTCTACCTCCCTGTAACTTTCTAGCTACTGGTTCTAGGAAACAGCTGGAACGCCATAGGTTGTTTTCTAATTCCACGTGAGATAACTCTTGAGACTTTGAAGAGTAGTATCACGTTTCTCCAAGTTTCTTTGTTTTAGGATACATACCTGTCCTTCTCTCAACTTTTCTTCGTATAAAATGATTTCCAGAGCATTCACCATCTTGGCTGCTTTCCTTGAGATACATTCCAATATGTGAAAGTCCTTTAGACAGATCATCTAGAAATACATGAAAGGTTTGGGTTATGTTCTCACCAGTACTATTAGGCTTCATGATGATGATACTATATAACTATCCATGTAGGCTAAAAATTGCATTTTTATGTTTTTTACTGGACATATTATATTTTGAGCATCAGTTGAACTCAGGATTATTTAAAACCTAACATGTTTTTCAAATGACTTGCGGCCAAATGTGGTCTTTCATTCTAAACTTTAAAAGTAAATTTTTGGCATCGAAAGGCGGGACTTACTAATTACTTTTTTAAAAATATTATGTCTGGACTTTCCTGGTGGTGCAGTGGTTAAGAATCCGCCTGCCAACGCAGGGGACATGGGTTCGAGCCCCGGTCCGGGAAGATCCCACATGCTGCGAAGCAACAAAGCCCGTGCGCCACAACTACTGAGCCTGCACTCTAGAGCCCACGAGACACAACTACTGAGCCCGTGTGCCACAACTACTGAAGCCAGTGCGCCTAGAGCCCATGCTCTGCAACAAGAGAAGCCATCACAATGAGAAGCCCGTGCACCGCACCGAAGAGTAGCCCTGCTCGCTGCAACTAGAGAAAGCCGGCGCGCAACGATGAAAACCCAACACAGCCAAAAATAAATAAATTAAATAAATAAATAAATAAATATTACGTTTGTTCAAACCCAATATTTTGGATTTTTATTGCATCATCCAATGTATTAGTTCAAACATCGTGGCATCTGGAAATCTGAAAAGCATGCCTTTGATAGCCCCTTAATGTGGAAAGCACATCACTAGAGACCTTACTCTGGTAGAGATCAATATAGTCATGTGTCAACAGTAATTTGGAAGATTTTAAATGTCTAAAACTGATAACAAAAAATATAATAGACAAATCTCAGTATTCAATTAGTCAACTGATATTCTGAGTGCCCGTGATGTGTCAGGAACAGTACCAGATATGGAAGATTATCGGAGTAACGGATCACAATTTGTTCACATTCTCTGTATCTGTACCTTTGTGTATTCTGAATCTGGGCGTGGCTATATGATTTCCTTCAGCCGATGGTATGACAGAAAATGTGACATAAGCAGAAGCTTTAAAAACATCTATGGATTAGAGCTTGCTCTCCTTGCTGGTCCTAGAAACCTTGAACCTTCAGCATGTGAATAAACCCACACTAGGCTGCTGGAGATACATGGCACTTTAACCCTTGCCACTCCAGCTAGCAGTCCAGCACCAACTGACAGGCACGTGGGTAAGGCCATGCTAGAGCAACTGGCCCCTAGCAAACCTGCCATCTGACTCTAACTGTGTGTGTGAGCCCAGAGGAGCCCAGCCCAGATTTTCAAATCATATAACCATAAGCTAATAAGTGATGGTTGCTCTAACCTACTAAATTTGGGAGAGGCTTTTTACACAGCAAAAACCGCAGTGCAAAGTATATCAGACACAGTCCCTGGCCTCATGAAGAAGAATTTCTAGTAAGATTCTTACTGGATGTGGTAAATTTTTCAACTTGCCATTACTACTCATATCCATTCCCTTGTCCATGTGACTTTTCAGTTATTCCCATTAGATGCGGAGCATTCTTTCTGGGCTTGCCCATGTAATTTGCCTTGGCCTACGAAATGTGAGGGGAAGTGACAGTGCCTTAGAGGCATCTGTATTTCCACCCACCCTCTAGTGCTTTTGTCCCATGAGAAGGAGAAGGGGAAGGACACATGAAGTTCACCTGAACCCAATCTGCAGTGTGGCACCGAGGCCATCTGAGGCAAACCCTGATCGGCTAGCCCTCAGCCAAACTGCAGAGGTGTGTGCAAGGAGAAATCACTATTGTTTTATGCCACTTTGTTATGCTGAATTTTGGTGGCAATATCTAACTGACAGAGTGGAGCTGTTTAAAGATATTGCTAAGTCAACCGTAGCATTTCAAGAAACGAAGTCACAGAGTATAGTAAATTACCGGTTGAATTTTATCTGCTGATCAATTTTTATGTTATGACAAATGAAAATAATAGATATTCAACTACTACTCAGACAGTTAGAAATCACAGGTCACTGCAACACCTGGAAACTGAGTAGCAGCAGCAGCAACAAGCTTTTAATTTTGCAGTTGCCGTATTTCTAGGACTAAAGGCCATTTGGTTTTACGCTTGGAAACCACTATCACTTTTACTCGAGATTGTTCCTAGGTACCCTCAGTACCAGTTGACTTGTCCTTTTTCCCCTTTATTATGCCAAGGTGGAGGGTGATGATTAAAGTATTAATAGTAGATGTAAACAAGATTTCCGTTAGAGCTATTTGCCCTTCATAGGGGGTTTCTCAAACACCAAAAGACTTCAGTACTCAAAGGAGTTATGCTACAAGAATGGTCTGGCATAGACCGTGTTTTATATTTAGGGATGGACCACTTTCTTTCTATTCAAGTCACAAAAACACAGTTGCTCCAATCCAGCCTGTACTTAATACTGGCCCTGCTGGTACAAAAGAAAGAGAGTGTTTTTGTTTTGAATTTCGGATTTACCAAGTTGATATTTTTTTTGTAAATCATAATAAAAACAAATTCCTAGATGTTGCAGCAATGTAAAATTGCTGTAAAGGTTTTTCGCTTGCTTACTCTTCAGTTTCTGTACTTAATCTTGTGAACAGGCCACAGACAATTCACACCCTGGGACCACCTGGGAGCCACATTCTGAGTAGCGCTGCGAAGAGAGATTGTGGGCAGGAGGGGATGGTAGAGACGGTTTCTGTTGAATTATTTCCTTGGCAATACCATAGCCATCTTGCTGTCTCAGACAAGCAGAAAGTGGTAAGCATGAAGGTATCACTGCTTAGAGGATATCACTATTCTGTGTAATAATATTCAGTAATGAGAAATAATGAAATGATACAGTTAAAATCATCTTCTGGCAACCAATACGATGATCATTTTTTTAGTATGGTAATACACAAGAAGAATGAATTAACTCATCAAATGGAAATTGAGTATCTACTATGTGCAAGACCCTGTCCTGAGAGCTAGGGATAAATCACGGTATAAAACAGATGAGCCTTGGCCCTTACAAAGCTTATGTTGTAACAGGAAGTCTCCAAAATGTAGAATCAGTTTTGAATGAGCCCTGCATTTTTGTCCTACTGCTGTTGGCACACATTTTTGATAAACCTCATTGGCTTTATCACAACTAATTCTTGGTTTCTTCCTTTCGCAACAATTTTTAAACTGCTGGGATCATTTCTACTTATTTCCTGACCTGAGGGTGTAATTTTGGAGTAGTGGTCATTTGCCCCTTTCCAAGCAAATTTAAAAAAAATTAAAGTTGCATTGTGAAGTTGTCTCTGGTCAATTCTTCCATTTGTATTAACATGACCATGTCCCTGCGCCCCTGTGGAAAAACGAGGTACAGGAAAAGAACTACTGATTTGCAGAAGTACGTGCTTGAAAATGAAAATTACAAAACAGGAAGTTCAGCTTACCATTTTCAACATGCAAACATTTACCACAATAATTATTTTTAAGTATCAATCTACATCATGGATCCTGGAGAATAAACTGATGAAGTAAATTATCCTGAGAGCTACTAATGGATAAATAAATTGCAATGGAAATGTAAAGGACCTGCTTCAACCATCGGCAGCATGGCAAACACCTGCTAATCCCAGATTTGTCATTTGCAAACAAGTTGACATGCTGGGTATTAAGGCTGTGTGACTTGGAGCAAGTTACTTAAGGGCTCTGGTTCTAAGTTTCCTTATCTGTAAAATGGAAATAAAAAAGTACCTTTCACATGGGTTGCCATGAGGATTACATGATATTCTATGTAAAGTGCTTAGCACAGTGTCTGGTACATATTAAGTGCTCAGTAAGTATGAGTGATTATGGAGGGGATTAAGGTTACTGTGTGGACCTAAGTTTTTATATTTGATTTCTCAACATTTTTAGAAACAGCTGTCATAGATAAGTTCCTCTGCTGGTTGTCCAGGTACCCAGTGAACCAGTGTGACAATTTTTACATTCCTAAGGGAATGTCTATTTGGGTTTCTTAATATAATTATTTCAACATAATACATTAAAAAAATCCTAATTTCAGCATTCTACCAAATATCAGTAACAATCTTTTTAGAAGTTAACAAAATAAAGAGTGGGTTAAAAGCACACAATGGAAGATCAGCTAAGTTCCAAGAAGTAGATTCTAAAGGTCATGAGTTATTGGTCAGAGAAAGTAGACTACTTTGCTTATTTCAAGAGCAGAACGTTCTCTGAAGACATTTCCTCCTAACCTGTTCAGCTATTTCCTGCCCCTTCACTGCCACAATCTGCTACTTTAAACACGGCTTAGCAGGGTCACCCATGTACCCAAACCTGTCATCTGAAAAGCTCACATCCTAGAAGAGACTGTTCCTTCTTGGCACTGACTAAAATAACTTGATGAGATTCTCCCTCTCTTCCAAAATGTCACACAGTCAATCTTTATTCCTGTACAGCTTGGAACGCTAAAAGCCCCACCTTCTGGAACACTGCTCTGAACACAGAACTATGCTTACTTTAATAAAAATGTGCTAGCTACCACTAGCTATACGTTTAGAAATAAGGCTATTACATCATTCCCAGAAACAAATATATCCTGGAGGATAACATAGTATGTACAGTACCATAGTTATTTGATGTCAAGCATTATCAATTTTTAAAAAAATAAAAATAAATACACAAGCTCTTTTTTTCTAACAGTAGGAAGTCTTACTGTTTCCTTTTTTCCCTTGAATTTTAATTCCATTTCTATGACACGATTTTGTTCTATATTCCTCCACTGCAAAAATATATATATATAAATCAAAATTAATTTTTAAAAATTCCCATGATCATTAATCTTTGGGTTTAAAAAAATTCTTTATTGGATTATCTGTCAGTTATTATTAGAACACAATTAACCAAAACACTAGCAATGTACTATACAATTTGATAAATAATGATTAAACATTAAAAGTAATATTTACTACAAGTGCATCTCTTGATAAAATGGCTAGGGATTTTTTTCCTAATTCATTTATATTTCTGGATGAACGCTAATTAATTCCACAAAGAGACAGAATTCAACATCAAGTCTACTCCCATTGTTTGCTCTTCTAGGTCTAAGTACTGACAAACCTTCATATAAATAAATACATGGGAATAGAAAGAATTTTGTTAAAGGTATAGTACTCAATTCTTTCAACTCCTTCTGAGTTACAGGCCAAATGTAAAGTAGTCATATATCATCAGAAATAAATTTTAATGATCTATCAGCTGACAACTCAGTTAGGTACTCCCATTTTGTTAAAAGCAAAAAAACTGGAAACCATCTGTCATGATAAAGGATTTTACCTAGTCTTTAGACTCATTTATTTTCCCAAGAGCAATGCTAATAATTCTAATCTTTTTTGGCACCCCACGTATTTTAATACTCTGAGGGATAGGTATTATAGTAATATTTAGAATGTTGGAGAAATAAAGTGACAGAATTGCAATTCTGCAAAGGCAGACTGAAAAAAGGTCAGTATCATCAGATTTAGGTAAGGGTGCATATGGAAGTTAAGATCTGGAAATTGATTTTCTTAAAGTTCTTGGTGCCCATATACCCCTTGGAAAGGCTTCATGTATTCCTAGTATAACCCAAACCCAGTATGAAGACTGTTACGCAGACAAAATGGCAGTGACAAGGCCTCCCCGCCGCTTTTTACTACACTTGTAATGTTTGAACTCATGCTCACTGTAAAAAATTCAGATGATATAGAAGTATGCAGAGTAAAAAGTAAAAATCCCCCTTCATGTTCCCTCATCCTTAATTCCCAGGGATAACCACTTTTCAGTAATTTTCTATGTAACCTTACAGACATTTTTGGTCATTTTCCTACATACACAGGCGAGTGTTTCACCTAACCGGGAGATCTTGCGCTGGTTCTCTTCAGTAGCCCCTAAGGATAAGTGAAAAGATTTCCCTTCCACTCCACTCCAGCCCTGTAGGAGTCCATCTTTGGTTGACTGGCCTAGAAACAGACCTTGAGATGAAGATTCATGTGCAAGTGATTTACTAAGGAACTGTTCCGGGGGAAACTGATAAGCTACTGAGGGCAACAGGGCAGAGAACGGTAAGAAACTAAGCATAAA
Organism: Neophocaena asiaeorientalis asiaeorientalis; assembly: GCF_003031525.2. Lineage (NCBI taxonomy): Eukaryota > Metazoa > Chordata > Mammalia > Artiodactyla > Phocoenidae > Neophocaena > Neophocaena asiaeorientalis. The sequence continues at coordinate 508,592 of NW_020173041.1, forward strand.
ATATAATCTTTTTTGTTTTTGTAAACTGTGAATCTTGGAGCTATTTCCATCCTACTACATATGTATCTATCTCACTCTTTTAAATAATTATACACCTTTCCAGTATTCCATGATACAGATGTGCCATCACTTATTTAATCTTTACTGATGTTCCTAAATAGTGAGATTCCAAATTTTCACGTTTGAAAACAATTCACAAAACATCTATATTTCTTTGGGCACACATATGATTATTCTGTAGGCAATATTATTAGGAATGGAATTTGCTGGGTCCAGTTTATTTAAAATCTTGTTAACTGCTACCAAACTGCCCTTTGAAAAGGCTGTAACATCACTCTACCAACATGTAAGAAAGTGCTCATTTTCTTCACTGCCTTTACAAACTCTAAAGTTATTAGTATTTACAATATTTTAGGGAAAGTGATACTATAACAATAGTCAAAATTACTTGTAAGATTATGCTTTTTTTTGGTATGCTTATTGGCATTTATATTTCTTTAATAAGCCATTGTTTATGTCCTTTGCTGATTTTATAAATTACGTTTGTCATTTTCTTACAGTTTTTAGGAGTTTTAAAATATTATGGACAATTCTTTGCCACTTCAAAAATATCTGAATATATTTCCCCTGTCTTTTGCTTATCTTCCAACTTTGCTCATGCTCTCTTTTGTGATATGGAAGTTTATTATTATTATTTTTATTTTTTTGTGGTACACGGGCTTCTCACTGCTGTGGCCTCTCCCGCTGCGGAGCACAGGCTCTGGACGCGCAGGCTCAGCAGCCACGGCTCACGGGTCCAGCCGCTCCGCGGCATGTGGGATCTTCCCGGACCGGGGCACAAACCCGTGTCCCCTGCATTGGCAGGTGGACTCTCAACCACTGCGCCACCAGGGAAGCCCAAAAAGTTTTCCATTTTTATGTGGCAAATTTCATCAACCGTTTTTTTTGGTGGTTTCTGTGCTCATTGTATTATAGGTTTAGGAAAGTCTTATATTTCTAGGTGGCTAATTTAAGTCTTTTCTAAAAACAAGAATGGTTGTTGAATTTTATCACATTTTTGATTCCTATTAAAGATGATCATATGCCTTTCCTCCTTCTTTCTTTTAATGTATTCCATTTCAATCTTACATTTCCTAATGTTGAATCATTTTTGTTCTTGGAGTAAATTTTGCAGATTCTAAATGTATTATTCTTTTAATACATTGATTTGATGTTTCATTTATGTGTTTGCATCAATATTGGTATGAGTTCTCTCTCTCTCCCTCTGTATGTGTGTGTGCATTATGGCGTGGGTATCTTGTCTGAATTACATACTGGTCTTATACTAAGCTCTTAGAATGAGTTGGGAAGCCTTCCATGCACTAAACATCAATATATTACTTTGTTGAAGACATTCTTAACCTTTTCCTGAAAGCCACGTTGGTTACTATTTAGCTCAGTCATACTAATCTAGTTTAGAGTGCTTCTCAGTCTACAGTCGATTAAAACTCCGAATGAGAGCATGAAGTATTGTGAATAAAGATTTCTGAGTGAGGGCAAGAGAAGAGATGAATAGATGTAGAAACATTGGTAACGATAAGAAATGGCCCTCCAGAGTCATAATTTCTTGGGCTTGCTAGAGGTATCCAAAAACAGACAAACTCATCAGTGAATCATAGCCTTGGGCCATCGGGTGTATGAGTTAGGTACACCACCCACTGCAATAATGCCTAAGAGCAGTTTCTTCAATTGCATATTAATATTTTCATAATTATGGATCTGAATCACAACAGAACATTTACATTATGTTCACTATGAAGAGAAACACACTTGGGCTTCCCTGGTGGCGCAGTGGTTGAGAATCTGCCTGCCAATGCAGGGGACACGGGTTCGAGCTCTGGTCTGGGAGGATCCCACATGCTGCGGAGCAACTAGGCCCGTGAGCCACAACTACTGAGCCTGCGCATCTGGAGCTTGTGCTCCGCAAAAAGAGAGGCTGTGATAGTGAGAGGCCTGCGCACCGCGATGAAGAGTGGACCTCGCTTGCCACAACTAGAGAAAGCCCTTGCACAGAAATGAAGATCCAACACAGCAAAAATAAATAAATTAATAAAACTCCTACCCACAACATCTTCTTAAAAAAAAAAAAGAAGCATACTTAAAAATTTACTGTAAAGTGTTTAAAATTTAACAAAAGGTGTGGTGCTCGCAGAAGCATGTTAATCTACCCAGGTTTTAAATTTTAAATTTAAATGCTATCTACATCAGCAGCTCTCTCTCAAGCTTAGCTGCACATCAGAATTTACTTCAGCAAATAGCCTTGCCTAGGTCTTACCCTCTGAGATTCTTATCCAATGGGTGGTGGACAAGGGCAGGGCATCAGTGTGTTTTAAAATCTTCCCAAGTGATTCTAGTATGAAGACAAGACTGGAAAAACACTGACATTTAAATAGATGAGTGGTTCTCAACCAGGGGTGGTTTTGCTCCTCCAGGGGACAGTGGCAATGTTTGGAGACATTTTTGATTCTCACAGCTAGGGGGAGAGGGCTTCTGTTATTTAGTGGGTAGAGACCAGGGATGCCACTAAACATACTACAATGTACAGACAGTCCCCAACGATAAAGAAACATGTGGTCCAAAAATATCAATAGTGGCCAGGTGGAAATACTCTAGCATAGACCTAGCTCACTCTTACTTTCCATGTGCCACCAATCACCAATCTTGCTGATTCCATTGACTAATCACTGCTCCGATCAGACCATTGTTTTTCTACCCCCACTGCCACCATCTTATTTCAGGTCAGCATCCTCTGATACCATGCGGGTCTCATCTCCTCCAGTCTTGCTGTCCTACATTACATTCTCAACCTCACGGGCAAAGTGATCGCTTTAAGACAATCTTATCATAAGCCCTTACTGAAACACTCAGTGGCTTGGGGTTGCCCTCAACATGAAGCCCTAGTCCCTAACAGGGCACACAGAGCTGTACTGAGCTTGCTTCAGCTCACCTTTCAGAACCTCATCTCTCACCAGTTGTTTTTTTTTTTTTTTTTCAAATGCTAAACTCAAGACACAACTAAATGGATTTGAATCCTTCAAGGTCTTCTTCCACTCCTGAAGAGACTCTTTCTGCTACTTGGAAAGTCACTATTTTCTTTGGCCTGGCTAGTCCTTTTCTCTTTTTTGGGTTTGGGTTTAGAGGCTATCTCCTGTGGGGAACCCTGACTGAACCCCCATTCTAGGTTGAGTGGCCTTCCTGAATCCTTCCACAGAAGGTGGTTTTAACTTCTGTCAGAAAAGCGATTGAGCTCCCTTACTAGAACCAAAATTCCATGAGGGCAGAAATGGTTGACATTTTGATCACAGCTGTATCTTCAGAGCCTTATACAATTCCTGGTTCACGGTAAGTTTTCAGTGTTTAAGTGTTAAATGTTTAATTGTTTGTGTAATGAAGGAGTGAATTATATATAATATTTGATTTTGTAACATTCTGAAAGAATGAAATATTACTCTACTCACATTATCTTTTTAAATTACAAGACTCTGCTTTCTTATAGGAGCATGACGCTACTCATTTGTATTAAAATAAAATACAATTTCTTCCTGAAAACAATTTCTAAATTTCCATTTAAGGTAAACATTTTTAAGGTAAAAGAAAAGCCGGGCTTCCCTGGTGGCACAGTGGTTGAGAGTCCGCCTGCCGATGCAGGGGGTACGGGTTTGTGCCCCGGTCTGGGGAGATCCCACATGCCGCGGAGCAGCTGGGCCCGTGAGCTATGGCCGCTGAAAGAACTTTCAAGCTAGCAATTAACAAAAAAGTGTTAACTGTGAGCCTACTCTGAACAAGCTGTTCACTATGTTATATATTTCAAAAGAATATGTGAAATATATTTTTTGTCTGTAATAAAGTTATTTCACAACACTTGGCATGTAATAAGTGATCATTAAAGGTTTGCTAAAGACCGGTCAGAATGAGTAAACTACGACTTTGAAACAAATAAATTTTCATGTGCAAGTTTTGAATTTAAATACTTATTTTGATAAATGCTTCATATGTGAATTCTTCTGGTGTTGTCACATTTTGTAAACAAAGATAAACATGCTCTCAACAGCATTCTTCGTCTCAAGTTACTTATGAGATATTAGAATCCAGTGAAACGTAAGTGGCAATACAGAGTCAGATTTTAACTGACACAGTTAACTCTGAAACTTTGGGCTTCTTGAAGGGCAACCTTGACTACACAGTAATTTGGAAAGCTATTATAATATAGACTATAGTTTTCCCCTAAACTTATCTAGCTACAGAGTATACTTTTTTTTTTTTTTTTTTTTTAGGCCATGGCTCACGGGCCCAGCCGCGCCGCGGCATGTGGGATCCTCCCGGACCGGGGCACCAACTCGTGTCCCCTGCATCGGCAGGCGGACTCTCAAGCACTGCGCCACCAGGGAAGCCCCCAGAATATATATTTTAACATGCCTTAAAGTATGTTTACACACATATAATTACATGCATAAGATCACAAAGTAAATTTTCTATTAGCTGTTGACATGCAAAATTCTATTTGTATATATATATTTTGCGATTCTTCTAGAAGTGATTAATTAGTGCTCCAGCTATAAAGCTTCTATTTTCCTTGTCAGTGACAATCTCAAGGCCTCTGAGCTGCCTCTCACTTGACCTTGGTTGAAAAGCACAAAGAACAGCAACCTTGAAACTGGCATCAAGAAGATTCATTCTACAGAAACCAGATGCAGCACAACAGAGAAAAACCACACATTTAATTTTAAGGTTTTACAGCAATTGCTCTGAATATTTCTTCTTCTTAAAGACTTTTAAGTGCAAACGTCTCCTTCATTTCACAAAGGGAAACAGTGTCATTCTGCCCCTTAACACTGGCCAAAGGCATCATTTGGAGACCCCTCTGCATTCTTCCCTTTGACGGACACATGGCAGCAGGGTCCACACAACCCTGGGAGAATAACACACCTGGATGTGACATTTAGCTGTGAAGCTTTCATTGAGCCGATCCTGACTATTAAAGCATGCTGAAAAGCATTTCATTAACATTTGAACAAAAAGGTTATGCAGCTGTAATAGAATCGTGCAGTTCAAATGCACATGCATATATTATTTTCTGCTTGAAGGGAGTTGTTTTCCATTGTCTTACACCAGTGTTCATTTGAGGGTGCAGTGCCATGGCTGTCCTTTGCCCACAGGATTAAATGCCTCATTGTTTCTCCCTTCTGCGGTGAGAATACCCACTTTAACCACGGAAGCTGCCCGGTGGACTGGGAGTGACGAAGACTGAGTTGGGAACTTGCTTCTGGTTGTTAACCTGTTTTATTTCCTACATCGTTATTACCTAACTAACCTCCTAAAATCAAATCACACTTCATTAAATTGTCATCTGATTATCATTTTAAGATATGCTATCAGAATCTTAAAAATGAAACTAAAAGGTCTTATCAAACACATGAATATATAAACCATCCACCCTCTCATATATTCTCATTGTTTCCCTACAGGTAAACAAAATTATTCATATTTAGATATCCACATCAGGAAAACTTACATTAAAAACATGGATAACCGGGGGGACCTTGAAGATGGCGGAAGAGTAAGACGCGGATAAAAAAATAAAAAAAATAAAAATCAAAAAACAAAAAAACATGGATAACCTATGTGCAAAAGGGTTTAAATTGCTGCATATTAGGTTCAAAATGAAAGAAAGTACAGAGAATCCTTGTTTTTCCTTCGTGCAATGGTATACTGGTAAATGCTTACCAACTGGCTCCCTGGAAAAGAAAAAAAAAGCCCCTATTTGTAGTGTTTGCAGAATTCTGTGGTATAGATATTCCCACCATGGCCTATCCCAAGCTGCTGGTGAGGTGCTTCGGAAGGCTGAGCAGCTGTGTGGGCTCTCCCAAGCAGGTGCTAGCAGCTCCAGCGCTCCACTGTCTTGACTGTCTTGCACCTGTCTCTTCCCTTCCACTCCAACACACAGTTCACAGCTTTATTACTGCTTGCTTACCACATTATAATATTACAGTGTCATCAGCTGGGGCTTCCCTGGTGGCGCAGTGGTTGAGAATCCACCTGCCAAGGCAGGGGACATGGGTTCGAGCCCTGGTCCGGGAAGATCCCACATGCCGCAGAGCAACTAAGCCCGTGCGCCACAACTACTGAGCCCACGTGCCACAACTACTGAAGCCTGCGTACCTAGAGCCCACGCTCTGCAACAGAAGCCACCGCAGTGAGAAGCTTGCACGCTGCAACGAAGATTAGCCCCCGCTCACCGCAGCTAGAGAAAGCCTGGGCGCAGCAACGAAGACCCAATGCGGCCAAAAATAAATAAATAAAATAAATTAAAATTTATATATATAAAAAAAAAGTCATCATCTGTCTGCCCCCTCCATTTCTCAGTGCTCACTCACTGCTTTTATTAGTCGATTAATAAAAATCACTGAAGCTCTATGAGCAATTCCCAGGGATAAGCCCCTTGGATACGCAGAAATGTAATTCATGGTCACTGCCCTCACACTGGTTACAAGCTAGCTAGAGAGACGAACACATGCATTCTGAAAACTCAAAGTTGCATGAGACAAGCATCTAAGGAGCGGTTTCAATACAAATTGCTCTAGGATTTCAGAGGAGGAAAGTATGAGGTTGGTATGTTAATAGTTAAAAAAAAAAAAGATGTGGATTAGCTTTTCAAGGTAGAGGTCCAGTTAGTATTTCTGTTTGTCCGCCTCTGACCCACTTCCTGCTTTTGAAGACTTTTCTGCCTTACGAATGGGAATCAGGGCCTATCTCCCAATATAAACACTGAAAACGCTAAATACATGATTTCCCAGCATTCTCTGCAGCTAAGATACAGACAGGTGAGCTCTGCTCAACCAATTAGGTACACCCATCCCAAAGTTCAAATCCGGAACAGGTGCACAGCAGCAAGCACTACTTAGACTATATTTTGCAGATGAGCAGCAGCTGAAGCAGCAGCAGCAGTGGCAGCCTTGTTGAACAGGCCATAGAGACAGTGATGCTGATGGTAAGACTCAGGGTCCTACGTCCCAGTTTGCTGCAGTGGTGATGGTGTGAGCTCTGAATCCAGTTTTTAACAGAACACATACTACTCTCCTGAGACTTATGGGATGTGATGTGACTGTGGCCATGGCTTCCACACAGCCTCCATTTTCCTGTCCAGCCTTGTTCACCCTCCTTGTTATTCTATTATGCTAAGAGCTAGTCTCTGTTGCTTGCAACTAAGGAATCCTGACTGACATTCAGAGGCAGGGAAGTTGTGCCGGCAAAATGAGCAAAGAAGTAGTTAGGAGTCACATCACGTAATTGCTCCAAATACTTCAACAGATAAACAGGCACTGAAGGATAAATTCTACCTTCTGTAGTCTACCCTTCTGGTCCCTTTTTAACTACTCAGTTGATCTTAAACACACTGTGAACTGTACTATGACTATCCCGCCTCTCTACCTCTGCTCATTCATTTCCTCCCCACCACTGCCCCTGGAATGCTCCCTTCTCCTCACTGAGTCTAATCAAATCTTACCAATTTTGAAAGGCCTAGATGAGACGTCTTATTTGTCAAATCTTCCTAGACTACCCTGACCCATTAAAATCTTTCTCTTCTCTGTACATTCAGAGCACTTAGTGGCATTACCAAGGATTTAGAATATTCTGGTACTTTGCATGACAATTTATCATTCAGCAAATACTCACTCCCTCCCTCTCCCACTGTGGGTAGGGAATGCTTTTTCCCCTAAGGATGCTATTCTTTACTATTATTATTTTACATCTTTATTGGAGTATAATTGCTTTACAATGGTGTGTTAGTTTCTGCTTTATAACAAAGTGAATCAGTTATACATATAAGTTTGTTATTGAGCTGCACGAGCTGCTTATGAATTGTGGAGATTAATCCTTTGTCAGTTGCTTCATTTGCAAGTATTTTCTCCCATTCTGAGGGTTGTCTTTTCATCTTGTTTATGGTTTCCTTTGCTGTGCAAAAGCTTTGAAGTTTCATTAGGTCCCATTTGTTTATTTTTGTTTTTATTTCCATTTCTTTAGGAGGTGGGTCAAAAAGGAGCTTGCTGTGATTTCTGTCACAGAGTGTTCTGCCTAGGTGTTCCTCTAAGAGTTTGATAGTTTCTGGCCTTACATTTAGGTCTTTAATCCATTTTGAGCTTATTTTTGTGTATGGTGTTAGGGAGTGATCTAATCTCATACTTTTACATGTACCTGTCCAGTTTTCCCAGCACCACTTATTGAAGAGGCCGTCCTTTCTCCACTGTACATTCCTGCCTCCTTTATCAAAGATAAGGTGACCATATGTGTGTGGGTTTATCTCTGGGCTTTCTCTCCTGTTCCACTGATCTATCTTTCTGTTTTTGTGCCAGTACCATACTGTCTTGATTACTGTAGCTTTGTAGTATAGTCTGAAGTCAGGGAGCTTGATTCCTCCAGCTCCCAATGGACTCTTGATAGAGACTGCATTGACTCTACAGATGGTTTGGGGTTTTATGGACATTTTAACAATATTATTTTTTTCAATCCATGAATGTGGGATACCTTTCCATTTATTTGCATCTTCTTAATTTCTTGCATCAATGTCTTGTAGTTTTCAGTGTAGAGATCTTTCATCCCTTTGGTTAAATTTATTCCTAAGTATTTTATTTTTTTCAATGCTGTTGTAAATGGGATTGTTTTCTTTACTTCTTTTTTAGATAAAACCATGTCTTCTGCAATCAATGGGTGATTCAATCCACCAGGCACACAAATCTCACACCATGATGCACACAGAGATTCTTAGAGCCACTGTCATTGTATGGAATAAGGAAGCTTCAAAGAGAGGTTACATCAGTTTTGAATAGGCCTGTAGGGGAAATATGTCATTAAATAATAATGATTGCTAACACTATGGCGCTCTTACTAGGTGCTTGGCACTGTTCTCAGTACTATATATATGTTATTTCATTTAACTGCCACAGCAATGCTATAAGATAGGAATCCTATAAAATAGGTACTATTATTATCCCCACTTAACAGGTGAAGAAACTGAGGCAAAGTAAGATTAAGGAACTTGCCCAAGGTCACATAGCTAGTAGTGGTTAAGCCAGATTCAAACCCAAACAGTCTGATGCCATCCTCTTTATGCTTAATCTCTGTTCCTTACTACCTCCAGATTAATGGTAACATGAACCTGAAAAGAACTATTTAAGTCAACATAAGGAAGGGCCATACTCAAAACATGGCTAATATAAACATAAAAATATTTAAGTTCCTTAATATCCATTTGAAAGGGGAAAAAAAAAGAAAGAAAGCTTTATCCTATACTGCCTCTCAGAAGCCTGAAGGAGTGCAATGTGGACCTGAAAATGACTGATTAAATTCCTATCATCCTATAAGTGAAGAACCCATTCTATTATTAGTGAAATGGCTAACACCAAGGGTAGTGGCTAAGAAGACATGAACGCTTACACGATACAGTAAAAAATTGCTCTGAAGTATGCAGAAGGAAGCAATTCCAGTGTTAGTTTAGTCAAGAAACTAAGATTAATCGGAAGCCACACATTTTGACAGAATCTCCAAAGATCTCATTTCCAAGACATGAAATATTCTTCTAGGGATGATTAAACAGAGCTTGCACTTTCATCTTTAAGGTATGATTATTACCTTTTATTTCATTTGATTAGTATATATCAAGGACATGATGCTTTTCATGTTGCTATGAAGCTGGGGTAGAAAACTTGCAGACATGTCTCCAGATTCTCCAGTTCAATTCTTGACATTTTATTTTTCTGTTTCAGCAATGATCTTATGAGTAAACGTTCTCCAGTGTGAGTTCTTGGCTCACTTGCTATAACATCATGCTATTCCTCCCCCTCTCAGGGAAGTCTGGCATGCAAATGCAGGAGAGTGCTGTTATTATAGGAATAAACTTAAATCCCTTCTTGCGTTTCTAAGAAAATATATCGCTCATGGGCAATACTTTTTGTTGGTGCACACACTATGTCCCTTAAAGCTCTCTCGTATATCCCAAGGGTAGAATCTTGGAAACTGTATTTCTCACACTCTTGTGAACAGGGTTTCAATTAGACTTCATCAATGAGAAGCACCTGCATGATATTTGGACACTGGAAGAGAAGGGGAAGCAGTCCACTTCCATCTTCCTGTCCCAGATCATCCTAGCAGAACATGAGAATACTGAGGGTCCCACATGAACTTTTCACTGTCTTAGCCAACAAATAACCATTTCTGCTCCCAGCCCATTGCCCAGCTCCAGTTGGGTGTGGCTCTGCCCACAGGAAATATAAGTGAAAACATGAATATTTGGTAAGAATTACACGTCTGTGCTACAGGGGTGGTACCTTATATATTTGACATATTTATATTCAGTGTTGTTTGGATCACTATTGGGCCCGAAAAGAAGTAGAAAGGTGTGGGCTGGAATGCACGTGAGCTCTTGAATCAAGCCAGTTAGGTAAGAACAGTCGGTGAAATGAAGTAAGACTTACTGGGTAAGATCACTGTCTGAGAGTCTGCTTCTGTTTTGTAAATAAGTTCATTTACATCATCTTTTTTTAGATTCCGCATATAAGCGACATCATACGGTATTCCTCTTTCTCTGTCTGACTTACTTCACTCAGTATGATAATCTCTAGAGAATGAATTTATGGTTACCGGGGGGAAGGGTGCGGGGGGAGGGATAGTTAGGGAGTTCCGGATTGACATATACACAGTGCTGTATTTACAATGGATAACCAACAGGGACCTACTGTATAGCACAGGGAACTCTGCTCAATATTCTGTAACAACCTAACTGGGAAAAGAATTTGAAAAAGAATAGATACGTGCATATGTATAACTGAATCACTTTGTTGTACACCTGAAACTAACACAACATTGTTAATCAACTATACTCCAATACAGAATAAAAAGTTAAAAAAAAAAGATTTAGTGGGTAAGAAAGAACAGGAAGTAGGGTATGGCGGAGCTGAGAGCACACGAGCCACGATGGTGTCACAGCGCTTCAGGGAGATCCAAGAAGTCAATGAGAGTTGACTGGGAAGAAGCCAAAATGGAAGGAATGAATCTTGTGAATAAATCTTAGCTGATGATCTGGACCGAGGAGAATATCTGTCATTGTTCCTGATTTATGTGAGGTTGTTAAAGAAGATATGTTTTTAAATGGCCATGACAAATTGAAACAATGATCCTTAAAGAATATTTTCTTCCCAAAAGGAGAGGCTTCTTTCTAACACTACAGAAGCTGCATGACCTTTTTATTAAACATTCAAGCAATATCTAAGCATATGAAATAGAAAGTGACAATCTCCCACATAATCCTAACCCCAAGTAGAGTTATTGATAATGGATGTTATCTACTGCACATATAAACAAATATATGGATATGTAGATACTTACGTAAATATAGACCACGTATGCTGTTCTACAATGTATTTTAAAATATTACCTCATTACCTCTTTTCCTTGCCCTTACATAAGGCTCCACTTCATGCTTTTTAAAGATGACAGGATATTCTACTCTAAGGATTACCAAAATCAAATTCAGCCAGTCCTCTGAAAACAGACATGTATCTTTTATTCTCTTGCTATTATAGAAATGCTGCAAAAACATTCTGAACATACATCTTTGTGTACATATGAAAGTTTATCTGTAGGATAAATTTCTAGAACTAGAATTTTAGAGTCAAAGAAAACGTGCATGTAAATTTTTATGTATATTGACTATTGCTTTTCATAAATACTGCACAAATTTGCATTTCTACCAGTAGTATATAAAAGTGAATTGCATTTTTTAGGAATATATTCTACAAGGTTCTCACACAAGAACTCATGCAATCAACAAAATCAAACCTCGTAGAAGTTTTGAACAATTAATAGAGAATAGAAGTGGGAATTCAGCAACATTTATGATATATCACAGTGACATTTTCCACAGCCCACATAAACAGGTGGGCTATGACTGGCATAGAAAATCCCAAGAGCCTGAGGGGATGGTAAGGGTAGTTTTGAATCTGTGCTTTGCTGCAGTTCTTTCCTCCTCAAATGAAGGAAGTCTCACCTTCGGAATTTCCATTTAAGTTACTGGAGGTAGGGACTGAGGGGTCCTGAGCTTTAGGAGCTCATCAGTAGCTTTTATTTGCTAAATGAGTATGATATTATTACCACCTCCATCCTGTGAATCAGGACAACAGATGTTGAATCAATTTTTTAAAATGACAACCTTTTGAGGTAGTACGCCTATTTTAGAGACAACACATTGCACACTTAGGCAGCTCAAGTTTCTTAAAGTGATTTCACAAGTTGGTAGTGTTAGAACAAAAATCCAACCTAAAGACTTCTGATGATACATCCCATGCTCTTTCTGGGCTGTCCAAATCTGATATTGAATTTATTCTAAATTTTGGTTAGACCCTAAACATATTCTGTTGAATTCCTTTGTCTTAAGCATGAAATCTATGTATTTATAAACTTGGATTTTAAGAAGTATACTTTATCTAAATGTTACATGAGATTTAAAAGTTAGTCAGACTCCTGTATTTTTCAGAGACCTCAACAGGGTTTTTTTTTCCTCTCTCTGAAAATCAGGAATTTTAAACCAGAAGTATAAACAATTTGTAATATTACATTAAAATTTCCAAACTCAGGATATTCAAATAGTAGAGTTCTAAGCTGAGTACACACAATCTTCCTATACTCTCTCTTTGACATCTGTTCATCATCATGGGAATATTTTTCTCATATTACAGCTGGTGACACGGGTGATTAATAGTATATTCTTGATATTTTCAAATATCACCTTTTAAAATATTTTTTCAAAATAACATGGGCTTCAGAGATAAACCCATGCACCTATAGTCAACTAATCTATGACAAAGGAGGCAAAGATATACAATGGAGAAAAAACAGCCTCTTCAATAAGTGGTGCTAGGAAAACTGGACAGCTACATGTAAAAGAATGAAATTAGAACACTCCCTAACACCATACACAAAAAAAGAAACTGGAAAGAACCAAAATGTCTAATAACACGAGATTAAATAAGTTATGATAAATTTCTTTGCTGACCTCTTGTACATAATGAAACTGTTCAGTAATGAAGATGAATGCTTGTGCTATAATGTAAAGTATATATGTATAAAATATATCTGCTATTATACCCCCCAAAAAAGATGATCAAATATAAAATTAATATTAAAACATTAAATAAAATATTCAAAAAACTGAATTAGGTAATTCTATATGTACTCACTTGGAAAGATATGCACATTAAGTTAAATATATTTCAGAGTAACATTAGCATATGCTCTAACTTTAACTTTTAAATGATGTCTGTATAGTTACTGTGCATATGTTACATAGGCATATATGTATGTACATGCATTTCCACACACACACACACAGAAGAGTCTAATGGTGTATGCAAACTGAAATTAGAGAGGAAGGCCTCCCTTGTATACCTCAGCACTGACCGAATTTGCTACAACAGGCACAGACTTCTTTAAAAAATTTATTCAGGGCTTCCCTGGTGGCGCAGTGGTTGAGAGTTCGTGGCCCAGACCAGGAAGATCCCACATGCCGTGCAGTGGCTGGGCCCGTGAGCCATGGCCACTGAGCCTGCGCGTCCGGAGCTTGTGCTCCGCAATGGGAGAGGCCACAGCAGTGAGAGGACCAGAGACTATAGTCCATTCCCCATCATTTTAAATAGAGGTCTAATAAATATTAAAAAAATAATTTTAAAAAATAACATGGGCTTACTATTCTGTCTCATTTTCCTTTCTTATATTCCCTTTTTTTCTTTCTTTCTCTCACATTTTTCCTTTGCTATATTCAATTTCCCTAAGAACTAACCCTGGTATTATGATTTCATTTCTGTATGTAACACCACTGACCCATTTTAAATCATTAGTAACTTTGTAAAGGCAACTTGTTATTATACCTAGAGACAGTGTAATAAATAGGTTAGAGAGTATCTGACTGTAATCACACAGAGTAGATTGGCTAGTATTTCTTATTGGGGAAGCTACAAAGGCCCCTTAGAGAAAGAAAAATCTGTGCTGGGCTGAAGGCAACTTTAAGCAACAGACTGCATTTTGGTTACCACTGAATCCCCAGTCTAAAACAATGCCAGGAACTTAATAGGAAATCTGTAAATATTTATTAAATGAATGTAGTTGTTAGGCAGGTTACTTAACCTCCATGGCCATGACTGCTGCACAGCTTCTCCAAGGCATTGTAGATAACAGATTACATATGGCCAGAGACACATGTGCATGACAATTCTGTCTGTTGTGATCTTAGTCATTATTTTATAATACTTTTAGTGTACTTACTAAAATCTTGTGTGCCTTCCTCTTTGTTCTACTGACCTAGAATTTCCATTCGTAGGTATTATTGAATAGAAACATGTACATATGTGCATGTATGAGAATGCTCATAACAACATCATTCTTATTACTCGCCAACTTGAAATTACCAAAATGTCATCAGCGTGGTAGATTACAATGGAATAATGCACAGCAATGCAAATGAATAGCTATACACAGTACCATGGATACTTACTGAGAAAGACACCGATGCAAAAGATTAAGTACTGTAAGCGTGCATATACATATAAAGTTTAAAAGGTAAAACCAAGCTACTGTGTTAGAAAACAGGATACTTGTTACTCCGGGGAAAAAGCTTAGGTTAAGGACTTTGCTGCTAATGGTTTATTTCTAGATCTGGGTGGTAGTTACATGGCTGTGTTTTCTTTGTGGCTATTCACCAACTTGTATAATTATGATTTATATATTTTTTCTGCATTATGTGTCATCACTCCATAAAACTTATTTAAAAATTAACTACATTTGTATACAAGTACAAAGGCATAATAGCAAGTAACTGGAATGACAGACATCTTGGGAGCCTTTAGTTTGGATTGAAAAGGAAGAAATAAAAGTGCCATTCACAAATGCTATCATTGTGTACATATGGAAAATCCAAAATTACCAACAAACAAATTAGTAGAATTTAACATTACTGGATATTAAATAAACATTAAAAATCAACTGTTGGGCTTCCCTGGTGGCGCAGTGGTTGAGAGTCCGCCTGCCGATGCAGGGGACACAGGTTCGTGCCCCGGTCCGGGAAGATCCCACATGCCGCGGAGCGGCTGGGCCCGTGAGCCATGGCCGCTGAGCCTGCGTGTCCGGAGCCTGTGCTCCACAATGGGAGAGGCCACAACAGTGAGAGGCCCGCGTACCGCAAAAAAAAAAAAATTAACTATAAATGGCCATCATCAAAGAGTATACAAATAATAAATGCTGGAGACAGTGTGGAAAAAAGGTAACTGTCCTATACTGTTGTTGGGAATGTAAATTGGTTCAATCACTATGGAAAACAGTATGGAGGTTCCCTAAAAAACTAAAACTAGAGTTACCATATGATCCAGCCATCCTATTCCTGGGCATATATCTGGAAAAGACAAAAACTCTAATTCGAAAAGATACATACACCCCAGTGTTCATACCAGCACTATTTACAATAGCCAAGCCATTAATGGAGCCTGTGCTCCACGACGGGAGAGGCCACAACAGTGAGAGGCCCGTGTACTGCCAAAAAAAAAAAAAAAAAAAGAACTTATTGATTATATAACCAGATGATTCTTTGTAGTAGCAACTAAAAGAAATGTAATTTATAATTAAAGATTATGTAGCACCTAGGAATAAATCTAAAACTCCATTCCCTAGTTTTAAGGAGAAAAATTATAGATGATCCAAATTAATGAAGTGATACACATAACATTCATGGATTGGGCGGCTCGATATTGTGTGTATATACATGTGTGTATGTAAATATATATAGAGAGAAAGGTTTTTTAAAAATATAAATATATAAAAATTACCCCTAATTGATCAATAGTCAATAAAATGCCAGTCAAATATTCAACAAATTTTCTTGTGCAATGCTACAAGTTGATTCTCAAATTTATATGGGAACACAAAGAGCCGAAAATAGAGAAAATTATCTTGAAGTTTATTAACAAGATGGACGGGCTTGTACTACTGGATATCAAAACTTATTGTAGAGCTACAGTAATTATTGTATTGGTACTCAGATAAATAAGTAGAAAAATGACACAGATTAGAAAACTCGGATACAGATCCAACATTAATGGACACTTGATTCATGACAAACAGGGCATGGCAGTGGAGAAGTAAGCCTTTTCAATAAGTAAATGGGACAACTGGGTAATCACGTGGGAAAAAAGGAAATGGCAGTCTCTTACTTCAAACCATACATAAAAATAATTTCCAGATATATCATAGGTCAAACGTAAAAAGCAAAATAATAAAACTTTAGAAGTTAATACAGAAAAATATCTTCATGACCTTAGAGGAGAGAAAGACTTATACGATAAAACAGAACACTAAAAGCACTAACCATAAAGGAAGATGGATGAATTAAAATTAAGAATTTTATCAAAAGTTACTGCAAACATGGAAGAAGAAGAACACAGCATGGGAGAGGAGATTTGCAACACATAAAACCAATGAAGGATT
Organism: Neophocaena asiaeorientalis asiaeorientalis; assembly: GCF_003031525.2. NCBI lineage: Eukaryota > Metazoa > Chordata > Mammalia > Artiodactyla > Phocoenidae > Neophocaena > Neophocaena asiaeorientalis. The sequence goes on from NW_020173041.1 coordinate 525,152, forward strand.
AATATTGAGAATATATAAAGAACTCCTACAAATAAATAAGAAAAATGCAAATAACCCAATCGTAAAATAGTCAAAAGTCGTGAATAGGCACTGCACAAAGAAATCAAATAATATAAGAGTATGAAAAATTGCTTAATTCCACTTACAATCAGGGAAATGCAAATTTAGATTACAGTGAGACACCAGAATACAGCCATGAGATTGGGAGAAAAAGAAAAAGCAATGTAAGTTCTTAAAATACCAGTGTTAGTGAGGATGTGGAGCTGCTGGTGAGAGTATATGATATCATTATTCTTCTAAGTAAAGCCAAGTGTGGCCTGTTGTGGTGGTGTAATTTTTTTTTTTTTTTTTTTTTTTTGGCGAGCCTCTCACTGTTGTGGCCTCTCCCGTTGCGGAGCACAGGCTCCAGGTGCGCAGGCCCAGTGGCCATGGCTCATGGGCCCAGCCGTTCTGCGGCATGTGGGATCTTCCCGGACCGGGGCACGAACCCGAGTCCCCTGCATCGGCAGGCGGACTCTCAACCACTGCGCCACCAGGGAAGCCGTGGTGGTGTAATTTTGATTGCTTAGCCAAATCCCCAAACCACCAAGAGCAGGCATGATAAAAATTGATAGTCAAGTTTTGAGCACAGGGCGGGTAGTTTGATAGAAGAAACCAGGGTTCCTGATGAGTACTGAGTGGCCATACCAGCACTGGACTGGTTGATGAGAAGTCATTATACCATACTTTGGGACTTTACCTGAGAGTGATACAACCTTCTTTTCAAATTTAAGCTACTGTTAGTTTGGGTTTTTAGTCTCTTGAAGCTTTAACTAATTCTAATAAAATGACTTTTCTTGGGTAATATTTCTGAGTGCTTACTATGTTCCATGAACCATATTAAAAGGTTCACATAAGTTATCTCATTCAAGTAACTCAACAACTGTACTAGGGCTCTCCAGAGAAACAGAACCAACAGGAGATAGACAGATACAGATATAGATATATAGATAAAAAGATATCCATTATAACAATGGCTCATGTGATTTTGGAAGCTGAGAATTTCCAGACTCAGGAGAGCCCAAGATACAGTCCCAGTCCAAGTCCAGTAGCATGAGAAGCAAGAGAGCCAAGGGTGTAATTTCTAGTCCAGGTCTGAGTTCGAAGGCAGGAGAAGACTGATGTCCCAGTTTAGAGACCACCTGCCAGAAAGAGCAAATTCTCCCTCACTCAGCCTTCTTGTTCTATTCAGGCCTTCCACGGATTGGATAGGGCCCAGCTATATTGGAGAAGGCAATCTGCTTTACTCAGTCTACTGATTCAAATGTTAATCTCATCCAGAAACACCCTCACAGAGACACTCAGAACAATGTTTACATCTGGGTACCCTGTGGCCCAGTCAGTTTGACACAAAACTAACCATCACAACAACAGTAATGAAGTAAGTACTGAGACAAAGACAGGTTACCAAATGTGTGATTAAGTCACACAGGAAGTTTAACACCAGAACACACAATTTGCATTATACTTTATACTACTGCCTGTCCACCTATATATGAGCCTTACTTATCTTTGTGTTGCTCATAATATCTAAGAGTACTCCCTGCACATAGCTCTTCACTCGTATACCATTATATACCCTAAAATACTGACTTGGATTAATCAGACCAGATAAAGCACTCAGAGGCTTCTGATCTAAGGACACAATTTTTTTTTTGCATTCATTCAAGATGAGTCCTGAATAAGCTTTCAATTCTCTTGGTTTTAGCAAAGTGAATTCTCCGTACAGAATGAGACGTAAGTTTGTGGAAACTACTGAAAACATATCTTGACAGTAAGTTTTTGCATTTCAGTAGTTGATCTTTATGATGGAAACAAATAAACAAATATACAACAACGCTTATACAGAAAACCATTGCAAAGGAACTCAATCATTCCCATATGTAGTGTTTTCTAAAGTTTTTTTTTTCCCTTTCTCAATGAATGTGAATTTAGGGCCAAAACCAAAAGTACATCTGTTAACGGAATCAAAATTGCTAAATGTCAACTTCTTTTCCAAAAGAGGTCCTTGAAAACCTTCCCATTTCTAATCATTTGTTTCCTCATTATCATAGGGGGGAAAAATGATGGCATAACTCCTAATAACCAGAGGTGGATGTGTATCATATTAGTAAGGTGGTACAAAAATAAATCTGAAGTACAGGTTTTCCCTTAGTTAAATACAAAAATATTCCTTCACCGTTTTGACAAATAGTTACTGAGTACTTACATGTGCCAGGTACCACTCTAGGATCTGGAATTTATGACCACAAGTACACGTTTGTTGGAAGAGACAGACAATAAACAGATAAATGAAAAGTACATTACAGAATGTCAGGCAGAGATAAGCATTATGGAGAAGCATGAAGCAGAGTAAAAGAGAGTGAAGAGTGGGTGAAGATGTGGCATTTGGGCAGAGAACTGAATGAAGTGAGGGGACAGTCAGGCCTACACATAGAGGAAGTGTGTTCTAGATAGATGGGAACAGGCCCTGGGGCAGGCTGCCAGTATGGCTGGCACGCCTTGAGTGAGGAGATCCCTAGGCAATGAGGTGAGTGAGTTGGCCAGGATTCAGTGCTCTAGAATGAGAACTATGCATGGAATACAGCGCACGTGTATATGCATCAAATTAGAGAGAAAAAACGGAGTAGAACATTCGCTGCTAAACTTTTTGGTGCTAAACTTTTGGTGATAATACTAATCTAAGATGGTGAACGGAATAATTGTTGCACTAGCTATCTCATTTCTGCTGAGTTTTCCAAATATAGCTTTGGGAATTCTGGTAGGTAGCTTACATGGCTCCCAATGGCTCCCTGCCTCCTGGCATTCACACTTTTGTGTAATCTTCTCCTCTTGAGTGCCGACTGAACTTAGGGACATGATTCTAACAAGTAGAATATGGCAAAAGTGATGAAATGTTTCTGCAATTAGGTTCTGAGACTGTGACTTGTGTCTTGCTAGCACGCCTCCTCTTGCTGGCACTCTCTTCTCCTTTCACTTGCTTGCTCTGATGAAACCAGCTGCCATATTGTGAAATGCACTTTACAGAGAGGCCCATGTGGCAAGGAACCAAGGGAGACCTCTAGCCTACAGCTTATGAGAAACTGAGACCTAAGTTCAGGAGTCCATCAGGAACTGAATCCTGCTACCAACCACGTGAGTGAAATAGGAAGCAGCTCCTTTCCAATCGGTGCCTTGAGGTGACTTTAGCCTCATGGGAAACCCAGAGCTAGAGGACCCAGGTAAAACATGCCTGGATTCCTGTCCCATAAAAACTATGAGATAATAAATGTTTTTTAAGCCACTAATTTTTGAGACACTTTATTATGCAGTAATATGTAATATAGGGCTGCAGTTCAGTTTCTATATCGAGCACTCGGGGGAGGAAGTTTTTCCTGCAGGTTTAGCATTCCTGTGTGTGTTATAGAGATGGTAGAGGGTATTAAAGATCCTTTAATGAGAAAAGTATTTGCTACTTAGAGTTCAAGCTTATTCAGTTTTCCCAATAGGGAGAGATATGAAAGTAATGATACTTGCTTTGTCCTCTGTCCCCACCCGCTTACTGCCCTGGGACTTACAAATTATAAGAGGGGGCTTAAGAACATCCCTCCAAATATATGTACATTTACTTTTGTTTTTGTTTTTTTTTTGCGGTACGCGGGCCCCTCACTGCTGTGGTCTCTCCCGTTGCGGAGTACAGGCTCCGGACGCGCAGGCTCAGTGGCCATGGCTCACGGACCCAGCCGCTCCGCGGCATGTGGGACCTTCCCGGACTGGGGCACGAACCCGTGTCCCCTGCATCGGCAGGCAGACTCTCAACCACTGCGCCACCTGGGAAGCCCATGTACATTTATTATAAATTACAAATATAAGTTTATATTATAAATTATAAATTGCATATATAGCTATGCTAATATGTTATATATAACGCAGTCACAAATTTAGATGCTACAAGAGGATGAGGTGGAAAATAAATATTACATTGAAGAACACTGGCTTAGGGCTTCCCTGGTGGCACAGTGGTTGAGAGTCTGCCTTCTGATGCAGGGGACACATCGCCTGCCATAGACCTCTGATTCCTTTTTGCCCTGAGCACTTATCTCAGCTTGTGATCATGATTATACATTAATTGCCATAGTTATTTCACTAATCTCTGTCTCCCCCACAAGATTAAAAATCCCATGGTTGCACGGAGCACCTGCACTTTTTCTCTCAAGTATATTCTTTTTTAAAAAATTAATCTATTTTATTTATTTATATTAGGCTGCGCTGGGTCTTCATTGCTGCGTGCAGGCTTTCTCTAGTTGTGGCGAGCGGGGGCTACTCTTCGTTGCGGTGCGCGGGCTTCTCACTGCAGTGGCTTCTCTTGTTGCGGAGCACGGGCTCTAGGCACGCGGGCTTCAGTAGCTGTGGCGCATGGCCTTAGTTGCTCTGCGGCATGTGGGATCTCCCCGGACCAGGGCTCGAACCCATGTCCCCTGCATTGGCAGGCGGATGCTTAACCACTGCACCACCAGGGAAGCCCTCTCAAGTATATTCTCAGAAAGGGACATAGTGCCTGGCATAGAACTAGAACTCCGTTTGTGGAATGAATGGAGAAACAAGTCTCATGACTCTCCTTTTTCCTTTCCCAGATGTGAGTCTCCAGCTGTCAAGCTGGGAGACCAAATTTTCCCATGAGAATTCTGATGACCCATTCAGCACATCTGGGCTCTTCTGATCTCTTCTATCATTTCATGTTGACGGTTCAGACTATGAGCTTCCTCATGTTACCTCCACTGGAATCCTGGGTGTTGATGCTTTGTCTGAACTGGACTGTGAACCCCAATGTAAATGGGTCAGAATGGATGTCATTCCCACTTCCTAAGCCAACTTCTCTTAGCCCCAATCCTGTTAGGTCTACCTTTTCATCCATTCTGACTCCATTTAGAAGTTTTCAGCATGCTATGTACAAATTCACAGTGTTACATTACTTCACAGGGATCCCAGAAGAATTAAATGATAAAATGTACATGAAAACACCTTAGAAACTGTAAAACATTATTAAAATATTTGTTCTTTTCTTTGTAGTGTACAGAGGTTTTCTTCCTTCAGAAGAAAATACAATAAAATGATTAGGAAATTAATTGTTGCAAGTTTAGCAATTCACTGCCATTAAAAATAACTGATCAAGAAATAAGGCAGGGACTTCCCCGATGGCACAGTGGTTAAGACTCCGCCTGCCAATGCAGGGGACACAGGTTTGAGCCCTGGTCCGGGAAGATCCCACATGCCGTGGAGCAACTAAGCCCGTGAGGCACAACTAATGAGCCTGCGCTCTAAAGCCCGCAAGCCACAACTACTGAGCCCGCATGCCACAACTACTGAAGCCCGTGTGCCTAGAGCCCATGCTCCGCAACAAGAGAAGCCACCGCAGTGAGAAGCCCGCGCACCGCAATGAAGAGCAGCCCCTGCTCGCGGAAACCAGAGACAGCCTGCGAGCAACAATGAAGACCCAACACATCCAAAAAAAA
>NW_020173041.1:530799-582366 GCF_003031525.2 Neophocaena asiaeorientalis asiaeorientalis
AAAAAAAAAAAAAAAAAAAAAAAAGAACATTCCATTGTATGGATGTGCCACATTAAAAAAATAAAAAGAGAAAAGAAATAAGGCAAATAGGTAGGCTTACTTGTACAAGCTATTCAGGGAAGAAGTGATTTTTCTTCTGAGCCAGATGAAAGTAAACCAAAGTTTATTGATTCAGCTGTTGCTACTAGACAACATCTTTTTGGCACGGATTAAGCGTTGGCTGCTAACTACAGCACATGTAGCTCCAACTTCTTCAATGAAAGATACTAAGGTGAAGCCCAGATCTTCTGTTTCAAAAATGATTAGAAATTAAATCTAGAAACAAGTTTTGAATATAGTATACTAAGATGTAAGACTGCAATGCACAGGGTCTGAAGCAATAATTTTGAGAGTTTAGTGTGAATACGTTTCACTCAGAGATCTTGTTAAAACTCAGATTATTGGGCCCTACCCCCAGAGGGTCTGATTCACTGGGCCTGTGAATCCTCATTTATAACAAGCTGTTATGTGATGTCAACGCTTGTCATCTGTGACCCACACAGTGAGTAGCATAGATCTAATCAATAACTGTTTTATGGCTCAGTATGACAGATTCAGAATGGGCATCTTTATAACCCAACTTCAGTTCTGTGAATATATTCTTTCAAAAGATATATGTCCAAAAAGATATGTGAAATACTTCTACTTTATGGTTATTTTCTAGGTGGAACTAGCAGCACATGATCTACCTAAGGGGAAAATGAAATTAGTGACAATAGGTAATCTTTGGTTTTCTCCAGAAATTAGATATAATCTGGAGATAAAAATCATATCCTACTTCTTTGCCAGACAAAATCTTGAAATGTAGGATTAAGTGAAGAATGTCACACCACTTCAAATTCTCAGGGTTGGAGTTTAGAATTAGATAACATGTAATCCAATTCCCTTCATTTCTAGACAGTGACGGGAATTGTGCCCACTGAAGGTGAATGACACAAGGTCATAAAGATAATGAAAGGCAAGGCCAAGATTGTAACCCAAGTCTTCTGGTTGGGAGCACAGTATGCTTTTCCATCCAATAATTTCCTTTCCTGCCGGAAAAGAGCAGGTTACACATCTGGTTGGAACCTTTTCTTGGCCTCATCAATGGCAAAGATTACAGTAATTTATGAAAATCTTCTCTACCACTTTAGAAAACATTTTGGCAGTTCATCAAATGATCAAACACAGAGTTACCATGTGACCCAACAATTCTACTCCTATGTTTATATATATCCAAGAGAAACGAAAACCTATGTCCACACAAAAAGTTGTACATGAATGTTCATAGCAACATTATTCATAATGGCCAAAGGTGGAAACCCAAATGTCCATCAATAGTTGAATGGATAAACAATATGAAGTATATCCATACAATGAAATATTGTTCAGCAAAAGAAAGGAATGAACTGGCTCCCCCTGCGTGGCGCACGGCCCAGGGGGGCGCTGACAGAGCTGGGTAACTGATCTTCTCCGTCGGCGGCTCGGCCCTCCTTCCAGAGCCTCCAGGGCCGCAGCCGACTGGCTGGCCTTGCCGGCCTTGATGCCGCCGAGGTGGGAGAAATGGCAGTCCCTCCGCAGCGTTCCCGGAGCGGCTGCCTTCGCCGGGGAAGCGGCGCTGTCTTCGAGGAAACCGGAAGCCCCCGGTGACCCGGTTTGTTTTTGGTCGGTTTCCAAACACTGGGGAATTGAAACTCGGCGGCTCTGGGGGCGGCCCTAGGAGCCTGTGTGCGGGCTGTCATGGATGCACTGGTAGATGATGGTATCTGCATTCTGAATCATGAAAAAGCCCATAGGAGAGATACAGTGACTCCAGTCTCAATATATTCAGGAGATGAATCTGTTGCTTCACATTTTGCCCTTGTCACTGCATATGAAGACATCAAAAAACGACTTAAGGATTCAGAGAAAGAGATCTCTTTCTTTAAAAAAAGAATAAGATTTTAGGAAGAAAAGCTTATAGGAGCTCGAAGGGATGAAGAAACAAATTCTGTGGGAGGAGAACAAATAAATAAGGCCTACCAGGCATATCGAGAGGTTTGCATTGATAGAGTTAATCTGAAGAGCAAATTGGATAAAATGAATAAAGACAACTCTGAATCTTTGAAAGTACTGAATGAACAGCTACAATCTAAAGAAGTAGAACTCCTCCAGCAGAGGACAGAGATGGAAACTCAGCAGGTGACAAGAAATTTAAATCCACCTTCATCAAACCAGGAGGTGGAAAAGTTGAGCTGTGACCTGCAGATCCATGGTTTGGAACAAGAACTGGAACTGATGAGGAAAGAATGTAGAGATCTCAAAATAGAGCTAAAAAAATCCAAACAAACAGATCCATCTCAGGAAGACAGTATGAAGAGCAGAGATCTCCAAAGACTAAGCATTTCAAGTGATAATATGCAAAGTGCACACTGGGAACTGAAGAGAGAAATCTCGAATTTACATCTGGTGACTCAAGTACAAGCTGAACTTAAGAAAGCTGAAAACCCCAGCTGCAATCAAGAAAGCTTGCACCCCAGCAGGATTCATGGAAGACCTTGGGAAAGACAGCACAAAACTGCACTTGACAAATTTTACTGCAACGTACGAAAGACACGCCCCTCTCTCGCCAAATAGCAAAACTCTTTGTCATGCCATGTCTTCCCATTTACCAGAAGATGTAAAGGTTTTATCAGAGAAAGCAGTTCTCCAGTCATGGACAGATCGTGAGCGATCCATTCCTCACGACGGCACAAACTTTCAGGAACACAACTCTTATGGCAGAAATTCTTTGGAAGGTAACTCTTGGGTATTCCCAAGCTCTCCTAAACCAAGTGAGACAACATTTGGGGAAACTAAAAATAAACCTTTCCCTTTATCCAACCTGCCACCACTGCATTACTTGGATCAACATAATCAGAACTGCCATTATAAAAATTAATTCTGAAGAGATTCATGAGGTTCTCATGAGGTTGCTGTGTCTCTCTCAGTGGTTTTCTTGGGAAATCATTAACAAACTGAAAGTAGATTTTGATTAAACTTTTACAGAGTTCTTCAGTATTTACATTTGCACATAATGTACCATATTACATAGTTGATTTTTCAGTATGAAACAACACCCTCCAGCTCAGAATCAGAAATGTGTTACTAATTAATAAATTAACAAACCTAAAGTGTTTCAGAAAAAAAAAAGGAAATGAAAGAGTGATACATGCTACAACATGAACAAGCTTTGAAAACATTATGTCAGTGAAAGAAGTAAGTTGCAAAAGTTACCAGATACTATATGATTTCATTCATATGAAAGCCCAGAATAGGGAAATCTATAAAGACAGAAAGTAGATTAGTGGTTTTTTAGGGCTGGGTTGGTGAGGGACAGAGGAATACGGGAATTACAGCTAAAAAATATGGGGTTTCTGGAGAAGGTTCAAGATGGTGGCATAGGAAGATCTTAAACACACCTCCTCCCATGGACACAACAAATCTACAACTACATATAGAATAGTTCCCTTGGAAAAAGACCTAAAATTTGGATGAACAAATCCTCCACAAAAGAGGGTAAAAGGACAGCATTGAGATGGGTAGGAGAGGGAGAAATATGGGCTCCCAGGGAATAACCCACATCCCAGCTGTGGTGATCCACAATCAAAAGGGATCACAAGGTACAGATCTTTCCCCTGAGGAGCAAGGGATTCCAACTTCACATCAAGCACTCCAACCCCTAGATCCTGCACAGGAGAGACAAGTCACCTAAACATCAGGCTTTAAAAACCAACAGGCAAAATGCTCAGGAAAACGATAGAACTTCATGGAACAGAAGACCAACTCTGAAACGGCTTGCATGCAGACTCACTTGGCCTGAAAACCATTGCAAAAACACCAGATTGCAAAGCTCATGGACCATAGGCGATGGGGACCCACTTACTAATATTGAAGCAACTGCTAGAGAGGCAAGAACCAGTTGAGATGCTCCCTGGGGACTGAGTCATTGGTGGGAGTCATTTATGCAACCTCAGCGTACCTTGCTAATACTGGCACTGGTGGGCACCATTTTGGAATTCTCTGTCTAACCTGTTCGTGACAGTGGGCACACCCTGCTGAAAGCCCTGCCCATCCCTGCACCCCAGCTGGGCCTCATAGCTGACAAAGCTATAACCCTGCCCACCAGTGCCCCAGGGCAGCCACCACCAGGCCCTGCAGCCAGTCTGGGTGACAGCCCTGCCCTTTAGCACCCTGCAGCAGCTGTAGCCCTACCACAAAAGGTCAACTACAGCCTACAGAGGGGACACGGCTTGAAAACCTGGCTCTGGTGGCCAGGTGGGATTGCACTTCTGAGCCCCACAGGACATCTCCTAAATAAGAACACTCCTTCAAGACTGGTAGACATAGCTGATCTACCTAATACAGAGGAAAAAACACAGAGAATTAGACAAAACGAGGAGACAGCGGAATATGTTCTAATCAAAAGAACAAGACAAAATCTGAGAAAAAAATTAATCAAAACAGAGATAAACAATACACTTGATAAAGAATTCAAAGTAATGGTCATAAAGATGCTCACCAAACTCAGGAGGAGAATGGATGAACAGAGTGAACTTGAATGAAGAGATAGAAAATATAAGAAAGTAGTAAACAGAAGTTACAAACTAACTGAAGAATACACTAGAGGGGTTCAACAGCAGACTGGATGAGGTAGAAGAACAAATCAGCCAGCTGGAAGACAAAACAATGAAACTCACTCAGACAGGGCAGCCAAACAAACAAAGAGAATTTTAAAAAGTGAAGATACCTTAAGGGACCTTTGGGACAATATAAAGCAGAATAACATTCACATTATAGGGGTCCCAGAAGAAGAAGAGAGAAAAAGGGTCAAAAATATTTGAAGAAATAGCGACTGAAAACTTCCCTAATCTGGGGAAGGAAACAGAAATTCAGGTCGAGGAAGCCCCAAGTATTCCAAATAATATGAACACAAAGGGACACACAGGAAGACACATTATAAATAAAATGGTAAATGTTAAGGATAAAGAGAAAATCCTAAAAGCAGCAAGAGAAAACAACTTGTTATATACAGGGAAAACCCCATAAGGCTATCAGCAGATTTTTGAGCATGAATTTTATAGGCCAGAAGGGAATGGCATGACATATTCAAAGTGCTTAAAAAAAACAAAAAACAAAAAAAACTTCTAACGTAGAATTCTCTACCCAGCAAGGTTATCATTCAGAACTGAAGGAGATATAAAATATTTCCCAGAAAAGTAAAAGCTAAAGGAGTTCATCATCACTAAACCAACTCTACAAGAAATATCAAAGGGACTTCTATAAGCTAAAAAGAAATGGTGCTAATTAATAATAAGAAAACATATGAAAGTAAAAATCTCACTGGAAGAGGTAAATATATAATAAAAGTAGTGGATAAATCACTTATAAAGCAAGCCTGACGGTTAAAAGAGAAAAGTAGTAAAAATAACTAAAAGTACAATAATGAGTTAAGGGATGCATAAAATAAAAAGATGCAAAATTTGTCAGCAAAAGTATAAAACATGGGGAGGGGGTAAAAAGATAAAGATTTGGAATGTGTTCAAATTAAGTTGCGACCAACCTAATAGGATGTCGTATGTGAATCTCACAGTAACCACAAGGAGAAAATTTAAATACACAAATTAAAATGAGAAGGGAATCTAAAACATAACACTGAAGAAAACCAGCAAAACACAAAGGAAAAGAGAAAGAGAAATGAACAGAGAGGAACAATAACAGCCAGAAAACAATGAACAAAATGGCAATAAGTCCATACCTATTAATAATTACTTTAGATGTAAATGGACTAAATGCTCCAGTCAAAAGACACAGAGTGGCGTAATGGATTAAAAAAAACAAGACCCTTCTATATGCTGACTACAAGGGACTCACTTCAGAGGAAAGGACACACACAGACTGAAAGTGAAGGGATGGAAAAAAGATATTCCATTCAAATGGAAATGAAAAGAAAGCTGGAGTAGCTTTACTTATATCAGACAAAATAGACTTCTAAACAAAGCCTGTAATAGAAGACAAAGAAGGGCATTACACTGTGATACAGGAATCAATCCAGCAAGAAGATGTAACATTTATAAATGTATATGCATGTAACAGAGGGACACCAAGCTACATAAAGCAAATATTAATAGACTTAAAGGGAGAAATTGAAAGCAATACAACAATAATAGGGGACTTTAATACCCTAATTACATCAATGAAAAGAGCATCCAGAAAGAAAATAAATAAGGAAACAGACTTAAAATACACATTATATCAGATGAACTTAATAGATATATATGGAATATCCTATCCAAAAGCAGCAAAAACACATTGTTCTCAAGTGCACATAGAACATTCTCCACGATAGATCACGTGTTAGGTGACAAAGCAAGTCTCAATAAATTCAAGAAGACTGAAATTATGTCAAGCATCTTCTCTTACCACAGTGGTATGAAACTAGAAATCAATCACAGGAAAACGTACAAAAACATGGAGGTTAAGCAACTGAACGACCAATGAGTCACTGAAGAAATCAAGGGAGAAATAAAAAAATACCTAGAGCCAAATGAAAACAGAAATACAACACATCAAGATCTGTGGAATGCAACAAAAACAAATCTAAGAGGGAAGTTCGTAGCAATACAGGTCTTCCTCTAGAAACAAGAAAAATCCTGCTCCCCCAGACAACTAACTTTACATTTAAAGGAACTAGAAAAAGAAGAACAAACAAAGCCCAAAATTAGTAGAAGGAAGGAAATAATAAAAATTAGGGCAGAAATAAATGAAGTAGAGACTGAAAAAACAATAGAAAAGATTAATGAAACCAAGAGTTGGTTCTTTGAAAAGATAAACAAAATCAATAAACTTTCAGCTAGACTAACAAAGGAAAAAAGAGGATTCAAATAAATAAAATCAGAGATGAAAGAAGAAAAGTTACAGCTGATACCATAGAAATACAAAGGTTCATAAGAGACTACTATGAACAATTACATACCAACAAATTGGACAACCTAGAAGAAATGGATAAATTCCTAAAAACATACAATCTTCCAAGACGAATAATGAATAAAAAAATCCAAATAGATTAATTACTAGTAAGGAAATTTAAACAGTAATCAAGAATCTACCAACAAAAGCCCAGGGGCAGATGGTTTCACTGGTAAATTCTACAAAACATTCAAAGAAGATATAATACCTATACTTCTCAAACTCTTTCAAAAAACTGAAGAGGAGGAAAAACCTTTTAAACACATTTATGAAGCCAGCATTACCCTGATACCAAAATCAGATGAGAACAGCACAAAAAAGAAAATTATAGGCCAATATTCTTGATGAACACAGATGCAAAAATCCTCAACAAATATTAGAAAATCAAATCCAACAAATACGCTAAAAGGATCATACACCACCATCAAGTGGGATTTATTCCAGGAATGCAAGAATGGTTCAACATCCACAAATAAATCAACAAGATACATCACATTAACAAAAGGAAGGATAGAATTCATATGATCATCTCAATGCATGCAGAAAAAGCATTTGACAAAACTGAACATCCATTTATGATAAAAAAACTCTCAAGAAAGTAGGTATAGAGGGAACATACCTGAACATAGCAAAGGCCATATATAACAAAACACCATACTCAACAGTAAACAGCTCAAAGATTTTCCTGTAAGATCAGGAACAAAACACTATTGCCACTTTTATTCAACATAGTACTGAAAGTCCTAGCCATGGCAATTAGGCAAGAAAAAAAAAAGGTACCCAAATTGGAAAAGAATAAGTAAAACTGTCACTATTTGTAGATGACATGATACCATATACAGAAAACCCTTAACACTACACCAAAAAAAAGTCAGAATAAATGAATTTAATAAAGTTGCAGGATAAAAAATTAATAATATATAGAGATCTGTGGCATTTCTATACACTGAAGCACATTATCAGAAAGAAAAATTGAGAAAACAATCTCATTTACAATTGCATCAAATATATACAATGGTATATTACTCAGCCATAAACAGAAATGAAATTGAGTTATTTGTAGTGAGGTGGATGGACCTAGAGTCTGTCGTACAGAGTGAAGTAAGTCAGAAAGAGAAAAACAAATGCCATATGCTAACACATATATATGGAATCTAAAAAAAAAAAAGGTTCTGATGAACCTAGGGGCAGGACAGGAATAAAGATGCAGATGTAGAGAACGGACTTGAGAACATGGGGAGGGGGAAGGGTTAAGCTGGGATGAAGTGAGAGAGTAGCATTGATATATATACACTAACAAATGTAAAATAGCTAGTGGGAAGCAGCTGCATAGCACAGGGAGATCAGCTCGGTGCTTTGTGACCACCTAGAGGGGTAGGATAGGGAGGGTGGGAGGGAGGGGATATGGGGATATATATATATACATAGAGCTGATTCACTTTGTTGTACAGCAGAAAATAACACACCATTGTAAAGCAATTATACTCCAATAAAGATGTTAAAAAAGAAGAGAATAAATTACCTAGGAATAAATTTAACCAAGGAGGAGAAAGACCTGTACTCTGAAAACTATAAGACACTGATCAAAGAAAACACAAATAAATGGAAAGATAGTCCATGTTCATGGACTGGAAGAATTAATATTTGTTAAAATGTCCATAGTACCCAAAGCAATCTACAGATTCAATGGAATCCCTATTAAAATCCCAGTGGCATTTTTTATAGAAATAGAAAAACAATCCTAAAATTCATACGGAGCCACAAAAGATCCCAAATAGCCAAAGCAATTTTGAACAAGAACAAAGCTGGAGGCATCACACTTCCAGATTTCAAAATTATTACAAAGCTGCAGTAATCAAAACAATATGGTACTTGCATAAAAACAGACATGTAGAATAGAATAGAGAACCCAGAAATAAACCTACACATAAACAGTCAACTGATCTTTGACAAAAGTGCCAAGAGTACACAATGGGTAAAAGGATAGTCTTTTCAATAAATGGTGCTGGGAAAAGGATATCCACATGCAAAAAAATGAAACTGTACTATTATACTACACACATAAATTAGCTTAAAATGGATTAAAGACTTAAACATAAGACCTGAAACCATAGAAGTCCAATAAGAAAACAGGGGAAAAGTTTTTGACATTAGTCCTGGCAATGATTTCTTGGATATGACACCAAAGGCACAGACAATAAAAGCAAAAAACAGACAGACTAAAAAGCTTCTGCACAGCAACAATAACAATCAACAAAATGAAAAGGCAACATAGAGAATGGGAGGAAACATTTGCAAACCATATATCTGAAAAATAGTTAATATCCAAAATATACAAGGAAGTCCTACAACTCAATAGTAAATAACCAAATAATCCATTTAAATAATGGGCAAAAATTAACTATTGCTTTTCATCTACATGGAATTCCCAGTCACAGTGGTGAACCCCATGAAGGTTTCGATGTTATGTGAGAATAGCAATATAGAACTGGGAACACAGTGCACAGATAAGCAGTTTAAACTGCTTTCGTAGTACTCCCACTCTTTTCTTTAATCTGGCTTCTTTCTATTCACCTCCCTTAGCTCTCCCAACTCATGTTAATTTCTCCATTGCCCTCACACTTTCCAAATCTTTGCTTCCATTTCATTATACTGTCTGTCATCCTACCCCAGCAATAAGCAATATAAATGTTTGCAAATAACTGATGATCTCCTTGGGTATCTCCTATAATAATTAAACACATTGACTTACTTGAAATAGAAACATCAAAATTTGATGGCTTTAAGTTGATAAAATTGAATACATTACCTACCTCTGTAAGCTCACAATTCTGTTTTGAAAAAACACCTGTATATCCACTACTTATTGTTTTTTGTATCTCTTCTAAGAGATATTTATACCACATTCTGTTGGTAATATACTTTAGGAATACTTAACAGCTCATTACTATTTAAAATAAAATATTTGACTAGAAATCTTTAATCTTAAGAAACCAATGCAATAAGCCACACAAATGATTCTAACATTTTACAATTCTGACCTACAGGAAAACTCCTATGTCATGGTAGCCAGAAAGCTATGGGCTCTACATCAATAGATTCTAGTTTGACATAATAATGAACAAACATTTGGGTAGAGAGCGAGAGCAATAGGCCCATTTTTATTTTTAGCAACCTTAAATATCAATTCTTTCCTAGCAATGTCAGAAGCTTGGTGACAGACACTAGGGAATAACAGCCATTTCTTTAGAACCGGTATTTGTGTCACATAAACATTAACAGCCCAAGTAAACAGGGATCAATACATATATATATATATTTATTATTACATATATAACATTATATACACATAACACGTTACATATGTATAATTATTCATGGCATTACTTTTAATATTTTTCATAGAAATAAAGCACCTGAGTTCATTTTTGCTTTGATATGACTGATAAAATGAAAGTAGATACTAAAAGCCAACTGTCAAATAAGATTTTATTTCTCCATCATCTTTCTTATCCTTAGCAGTATTGATAGGATTAAAAATAGTGAGTTAACAAATACCTAAACTTAAACCCAAACCTGAAATGGTATAGTAATGTGAATTTAAAAAAAATGCCTTTCAGTGCAATTTGTTTAAATATTTTGCCATTTCCTTTTTCCATGTAAGTGTCCAAGTATTCTGTCTTCTAGCTAGTTTTATAGATTTTATTAATGCACTACTGTAACCTAGTAACTTTCAAAATGGTTCATGAGATCAGCTAAAATTAAACAAGGCAATGGGCAGAATTTTTTTAGCCCTCAAATCTTATAATTAATTATCAGATTGTTACACATAACATGAAATAAAACAGAATAAAACAACCACATTCATATTAAATTATATATTAATGTATAATAATGCACAGTTGTGTGTGACATTTTAATTTTCTGATTGTATGTAATTATCTGAAATCAGAGGACAGATCAACAGAAATGATCAGATGTCAATCAATTATCTTTCAAATCAAAGAGAACCAAAGATATACTATTTTAAGACATCTTTGATTTTCACTTTCCAAATGTAGACTAAACAGCAATGTTTCCCAAAATTTGACATACATTAAAATCACTTGGGACATTTTAAAGTTGTTGATGCCCAGGTTGCACATCATAACAACTAAGTCAGAATGTCTGGAGGCAGGTGCATTTTTAAAAAAAGATTCCTGGCGATTTCAATGTACAGCAAAGTTTGGAAAAAATGTATCAAGTATGTAAAATTTTAGCACTTGAATTTTAGTAGTATTAATTTTCTTAGATGATAATAAAGGCTATTGATATTATTTTCCTTTCAAATATACTTTGTTAAGGTGATAATTTGGGGAAGTTCCACATGGAAATCCTTTAAGTATCGACAAGAAATCTTTGTACTATGAGCCAGTAAATATGAGTTGGCACATAAATGCATATTTGAAAATTTATATAAGCTGCTTTTCAGATAATTTAGGTAAATTGACAGATTTTCACTTTTGACAGAAGACTTCAGAGAAAGACTATTATGCAACTGATAACTTGGCAGTGTGCAGCCAACTCATCTTTGTCAACATTTAGTGCAGGGGTGAGGATGACAAGCCATTGAGAAACATTTTCATGTAAGAGGGAGAATGGTGTGGAGGAGAAAAAATGTGTTCTGAGTCCAAATTCTTGGAGTAGTGCCCTGTTTTTTTCCACTTGCTAGACATAGTGCTGGGCAATTTACAATCTTGAAATTCAGTTTTTTCTCATCTATAAAATGAGACACTAATATCACCTTTGCTCTCTGGGTTCAGCATTGGGAGGATCATACACGATTATAAGTGGGCTGGAACTATACAAAACAAAACATACAGGCTAGTTGTTTTCATCATTGAACTAGCCTGATGATTCATGCAGATAACAGATTTAGGGTACACATTACCTGGTCAATACTATTATTCTACTCCTCACATTAGTTTAAAAAAAAACTTTCTCTTAGGATTTCCCTGGGGGCACAGTGGTTAAGAATCCACCCGCCAATGCAGGGGACAGGTTCAAGCCCTGGTCCCGGAAGACCCCATATGCCGCGGAGCAACTAAGCCCATGAGCCACAGCTACTGAGCCCGTGAGCCATAACAATTGAGCCCGTGGGCCACAACTACTGAAGCCCGTGCACCTAGAAAAAAGGCTTCTTAAGTTCCCTGCCTTATAACCATTTGTTTTGGTCTGTGCTTTTCATGCTTGAGGCTTTCCTCAAATGTTCAGTAATTCTTTGCTGATGTTTATATATACATGATACAGGCACTAAAGTGTTGGCTGATAGCTCTGTATGTGTGGGTAGAGCTTGCTGAATGGTGGTCTCTCTGTGCCGACTGGGCATAGATGTTGTGGGTCATTTTTCCTTTGTTTTCAGTATTTCTCCCTGGTTTTCAACCATGGCTGCATACTATGATCATCTGGGTAGCTTAAAAAATAATAATTCATAGGGTACCATCTTCAGATACATTGATTTAATTGGTCTGGAGGGCAGCCTGGGTATTGGGATTTTTTTAAGCTCCCAAGATGATTCTAATGTGCAGTCAAGGTTGAGAGTCACAGCAGTAGAAAGTCCTTCTGGTTCAACATTGCCAGAGAGTACAAATCCTGTCTTCTAGGGGTCCTGGCTGTATGGAGTATGGAGGGGATCTAGGTGTCTATAGAGCCTTTACATGTCTTTTTGTTTTCAGTCCTGCCTGTATCTATGCCTTAATTAGTACCCCCAAGCCTATCATTTCTGAACCTTTATGGACAGGATTTTTGTATGGTTCTTGATTCCTTTTTTTAAAAAAACCCTAAACTTAAAAAAAATATTTTGGAATAGACAATGCAAAGATACAGAATAGTATAAAATGGAAAGCTTTTCTGTCCCTCAACCACTCAGGTCCCCTCCCTAGAGTCAACAAGTAATATCAACTTCTTCTAGAAACACTTAAACTGACAAATATTTATACTTATTAAACACAAGTGATAGCATACTATACACACTCTTTTGGGCTTTCCTTTTTTTTTTTTGCGGTACGCAGGCCTCTCACTGTTGTGGCCTCTCCCGTTGCGGAGCACAGGCTCCGGACGCGCAGGCTCAGCGGCCATGGCTCACGGGCCCAGCCGCTCCGCGGCATGTGGGATCTTCCCGGACCGGGGCACGAACCCGTGTCCCCTGAATCGGCAGGTGGACTCTCAACCACTGCGCCACCAGGGAAGCCCTCCCCTGCATTCTTAATCACTGTGCCACCAGGGAAGTCACATGTCTAATATAACTTACGAAAGGAACAATGACATTCTTTTAAAAAAAACATCACTATGGTTACAACATGGTGAACAGATGGTAGAAGGTCAGAGTATAAACAGAGAAATGAGCTAGGAGGTTACTGCGCTAGTCCAGATGAGAGAATGATGGTAACATATTCTACAGTGATGACAGAGGGGTTAAGCTGGACATTTTGTTTGAGACAGGTTAATTTGCCAAGGCCGTTGGATACATAAAACTAGAGCTAATGGGTGAAACCTGTGTTGGAAATGAATATTTGGAAGTCATTGGCAAATAATGGAAACTGACCCTGGGCAGTGGGTGAGATCACTAACTGGGACAGCATGAGGTGAGATAGGAAGAGGCCCTAAGACTGGGCTCAGAGAAAGGGCAACATCTGTATAATTATATGGGTAACAGAGAATAAGTTATCTAAGGAGCATAGAAAAGTATGTTTAGAAAATTAGGAGTAAAATCATTAACTACTATCATAAACTCCAATGGAAGAGTTTCAAAAAGGAGGAAATAACCAACCAACTTTTTTTTTAATTTCCCCAAAACTGCTAAGAGAAAGACCTCTACTGTATTTAATCAAGGTTTTCACAGCCCACTTAAATTTTTTCTTTCATATCACATTTTTGGGGGGGTTTGTAACTCTAATTTAAAGGTGTGATTATTTAAGTAATCCTATTTCCCCACTAGAATATAAGTTCCATGAAGGCAATGAGTGTTTTATTCACCAGTACCTAGCTGATGATGAATGTTTGTCTGATGAGCATTTCTCACCAGCACCTGGCATAGAGCTTGGCAAAAAGTACAGGTGTTAAAATACTAATGGAACAAATGCTAGCTCAAGAAGAGGGTAGAAACAATGTCAGTGGATGTAATAATGGAAGTCATTGGAGGGATTTTGGTAGAGAGATTGGGATGACAGCCAGAGAGGTGAACTAGGTGAAGGAGAAACTGAGAGATGAGAACATGGGAAACAAGTGTAGACAACTCCACTGAGAAGTTTGGCTGAGAAGATAGAGATGGGGTAGTAGCTAGAAAGTAATGTAGAGCTGAAGGAGGCAGAATAGTATTTTCACCACCAAAAAAATTGATATATCAATTCATACAGCTACCTGTTCCGTCCTGGAAATGATCTTTTTCACTTCCAAGGTAGGAAGAACCTGATTGCTTCTGTTAGTTTCAGAAATTCTGCCACTCTGAGCATCTCCTTCATGTCCTTTATAACAATTAATTAAAAATGGAACAAGACACCAAAGAGAGTAAACTTTCAGTCCTTCCCAGTAGAGACACTGCAGTAAGCTGTAGTTAAACATTAGAGGTTCTGGAATAGCGTTCGTGTAGTTCTCTCTGGAGGAGTATATTAACTACCCTGGGGCTAGGCCATTTACTTTCACTTTTCTAGAATTTAACCATCCAAAAGCCCTAAATGCTTTTTCGTTTTACTTGTAGTAGATAGGCTGTAAACCAATATATTTGAGATTGTTTTACAGCCTCTAATAGTTTTACATTAAAAGACTCAATAAATTGGAAGGTAATTGATTACAATTATGTGAATAATTTCCATGAGTCTCAAGCAGAAATCATCACTATAACTACAGTAAGGGGGAAAGGAGACTGTCTCAGAGTTATTTTCTTTTTCTGTTGGAATGTCTCACTAATTTTGAAGCTAAAATCTATTTTGTGATTTCCTTTGTTGTTAAGCATTCAGTATGAGACACTTTTAAGGGTGCAAGAAATTAACTCTGGAGCTATAGGAACATGTGAACGTAACTAATACCTCATCAGGTATGAAGTCTGTGTCTGCACTAGTTATAAATCAAGCAGGTAGGACCTAGATGCAATAGTATCTGACCTGTTTGGCATGAATCAAATTCTTCCTTGAGGATCATAAGGATTTTATATTCCAATAATCTGAATCATCTTTAGCTCTCTTTGGAGTTTCTTCACCTTTGCCACTTTTTCAAAGGATATATTCTTCAAACATTTTCCTCCATAATTAATCAAGACTAGCAAACTTTAAGATGAATACCATAATAGCTGTATGCTCAGGCTGGTTTTAACCTCACTTAAATTATTTTCTGAATTGCTTGTGTCTTGTCAGCCATGACTGTTCTCCTTCAGATACCATTACTATTAGACTTTCTGCTTTCAGGGGATGGAGATATTAAAGCTATAGATACTATTATAACAACAATTTTAGCAAACACATTTAACCTTCATTTCCAGATCTGTCAACGATGAATCTGAATTTTATCATTTTATTTTTTTCTTCTACTTTCTCTGATGGTGTACGGTTCAAAGACAGAGATTATACTACTCACTACATGTATGTCCTTGAATGAGTTATTCTAATGAATCTCATTCTAAAAATTAAGAGAGATAATATGAACTTCATGGAATTTCTAAGTGAAATAATGTATACAAAATAATTAGAACTTGGCTCCTAAAAAGTATCAGGAATTTCATAAACACTTAACATGGATTATTTCTTGGGAAATAACAAACATGTACTCAACAGTTTTACTGATCCTAACATAGTATACACTCAATGGAGAAAACTTGATATATAAAAAAGCATAAATTAGGACCATCTGTAGAACCACCAGACAGATAAAATCATTAATATATGGGTGTGTTAGGTTAAAAAAATAGGTAAAGTCCTAAGATCCAGAATCTAGCACTTAAGTGTTCAAAATATTAAAAAATTAAATAATAAATAAAAATTTAATAAATTTAATTTATAATAAATAAAATAAAATAAAAAGGAGTGGATATATGTATCTGTATAACTGATTCACTTAGCTGTTCACCTGAAACTAACACAATATTGTAAATCAACTATACTCCAATGAAAATTAATTTAAAAAAACAAAAAATACATATCTATCCATATCTATCTCTCTCTCTCTCTCTCTCGATAACACATATATATACACACACGGTAGAATATGGTGATAAAATCAGCCCTTTAAAATATCTACACATTATATGTACATCTCTATAACTATAAATACATCTATATCTCTACCTACATCTTGAGGGATAATACGGTTTAAACTGCCAGGCAAGCTACTATCAGGAGTACTGATTTATTCAAGCTACCGTCGGCAGGTACTAATAGCAACGTGCAAGGCAACTAGTGGGCCAACATCTGAGTAACAGACATATTCCTCTCTCCTGTGTTCTTGACAATTTAGAGAAATGAAAGGGCTATCTTATGGTAGTGTTTTTATCTAGAAGTGTTTTTGCAGAGCCTGTAATACTGGAGGTAGGCAGGATAGTGTGAGGAGTATATCTGCTGGGGGACCTCAAGTTTGCAGTGGTGTAAAGAAAGCATCAACAGGAAGTGGATCTCAGCACTGCAGGCAGCACTCTATTTCCCACATCCAGTGGGCTTGCTTTGACCAGTAGTAATTGCACAGGCTCCTGCTGCGTGAAGGAACCTTGAGCCTCAATAATCTGTTCGGAGGCACCAGACTCATAACATCAATCATTTGGGTTTACAGATATACCTCCCACTCATTTTGCTGTATGATCTCCGGCAGGTCATGTCACCTCTCTGGGCTGCAGTTTCTTTAAATTAAGACTCTTGCTTGCAAGCAATGGCAATTTAATATAAAGATGTGTTTAAAAAAAGGAAATGTATTGCCTCTAGGATAATATGAGGATAACTAACATCTGTTGAGACCCTTCTGTTTGCTGAAGCCTAGTTCAAGTATATTTGCTTATTTAGTATGTCCACAGTTTAAGGAATACTCCCAAACTCATTCTATGAGACTATCATCACCCTGATACCAAAACCAGACAAAAGATTCCACAGAAAATTACAGGTCAGTATCACTGATGAACATAGACGGAAAAATCCTCAACAAAACAGTAGCAAACCGAATCCAGCAATACATTAAAAGGATCATACACCATGATCAAGTGGCATTCATCCCAGGGATGCAAGGATTTTTGAATCTCCGCAAATCAATCAGTGTAATACACCACATCAACAAACTGACGAATAAAAACCATATGATCATCTCAATAGATGCGGAAAAAGCTTTTGACAAAATTCAACACCCATTCATGATAAAAACTCTCCAGAAAGGGGGCATAGAGGGAACATACCTCAACACAATAAAGGCCATGTATGAGAAACCTACAGCTAACATCATACTCAACGGTGAAAAGCTAATATGTCCACAGTTTTACATAGCAGGTACTATTATTATTTCCATATGCAGTTAGTAAGTATGAAGCTGGGACTCAAATTGATAGCAGATGCTCAACAAATAGTAGCTGTTGAATAAATACATGAAGAGCCAGAAAGTGACGAGTGTAAGTAGATCAGCTGGCTGGAAGTAATAAAACATTTATGAAGCCCAAAGCATGATTTTATTTCCATATGATTCACTTAGTTTATTTCTCTTTCATGGTAATAGTGGCATCCTTATCCTCACCTATCTCTGGCTTCTGGTCACCTGACAAGCCAATGCGTGAAGAGTTCTGTATCATCACTGGGATTAACACCTTTAGCAGGCTCTACACATGCGGGATGGACAGCCTAATCTCATACATGAGATGATCAGCACAGGAATTATCCAATCACTATGTAATTGCTTTCCAAAATGTATTCTAGTCCAAAGCCTTTCAATAATGACAAAAATATGTACTGAGTTCAAAATAGCCAGGAGGATCTGCCTCTACCCATAAAACGATCTTTGTATTTCACTCAACATATTCTTACCTATTTCTGCTTTGCCTTCTTTCAAAAGGAATTTGAAGTGATTGAGACATCTCTTTAAAGTTCCAAGTCTTCTCTAAGAAGTCCACCTTGTAGATACCCCATCTAGAATACAAAACAGCAGCTAGTTACTATAAAATCAAGCTAAAAAGTGTACATACTAAAAGTACAAAAGAGAAACAATAAAAAGCAACCACAGTAAAAAACATAAAATGGCAAAAAACGAGATTAAACTACCCCAAGGGGAGAGAGAAACTTCTTACCTATATTATAATAATTAACGAGTATAGAATTCCCCGAGGTTCAGTACTGCTATAATTTATTGAATGACTCTCGTATATTAGGTACTTTTCATTCACTCATTCAACTAATGTTTGTTTGCTTTTTTAAGTGTCTTTTATGTGCCAGGCCCAGTTCTAGGTGCTAGGGACACGACAGTGAACTAAAAAGGTAAAATATCTCATCCTCATAGAACTTACGTTTTAGTGGGGATGCAGAAAATAAACAAGTTAAGCAGGTGAGATAAATAGCATGTTAGATAGCAGTAATGATCACAACACTCATAAGAAGTAAGAGGTTTTTTTAAAATTTTTACTGGAGTATAGTTGATAACAATGTTGTGTTAGTTTCAGGTGTACAGCAAAGTGATTCAGCTAAACGTATACATCTATTCTTTTTCAAATTCTTTTTCCATTTAGGTTATTACAGAATACCGAGCAAAGTTCCCTGCCGCTATACAGCAGGTCCTTGTTGGTTATCCATTTTAAATACAGCAGTGGGTACCTGTCAGTCCAAAACTCCCAATCTATCCCTCCCCTCCACCCTTACCCTCTGGTAACCGTAAGTTTGTTCTCTAAGTCTGTGAGTCTGTTTCTGTTTTGTAAATAAGTTCATTTGTATCATTTTTTTTAGATTCCACATATAAGTGATATCATATGATACATTTGTATGACTTAAGAAGTGAGAATTTTTACGTCACATTTCGGAAGAGTAACATGTGAACAAGGTTAGCTATAATTTTTGTCATCTCTTCCCTTCCCCAAAGGCTCTGCTCACCACTTTGTCAATGCAGTGAGTATATAACACGTCCCATCGGGAGGATTAGGGCTGCCACGTGGCTGTGGTGGGCCATGACGTTGTGGCACCTTCTACCCACCCGTGGAAGAACAACTTATGGCCCAGCGAGTAGACCCGACGTCCAAATGTTGTGAAATAGCAAGTCTGAAACTGAGTCCTCCTTCAAAGGGCTGGGCAGAAGATGGGAAGAGAAGCTTTAAATGAGGGAATGGTAAGAGTATCATAGGGACTGAAAAAATTTCTGCTGGATTTGGCAAGTCAGAGAAGGTATTTTTTGAAGGTCAGCCTCAGTGGTGTGGAAGAGGCAGAAACCAGAACGCAGTAGCTTGAGCACTGACAGAAAAGCATGTAAAGCTAGGTAACATATAACGGAAGAGTAAATACATAGAGTTACAGAGTGAAAAAAAAAAAGGAAATTTAATTATGACTGAAGGAAACAGGGAACCCTCTGTGAAAGAGTAGGCACTGAAAAACTGTGAGGATTCAAATGATGAGAGGAGGAAAAGAGGGGGAAAAAATGAGACGACAGGAACAGTCTGCAAAGATGAAGAAGTAGGAAGTGAAAAGAGAGTCAGTATTTTAATTTGACTGTAGGGTAGAGAATACATTTGGGATTAGAGGCCAGTAAGAATGGGAAAGTAGGCTAGGGACAGGTCCTGAAGCTCCTAAAATACCACAGAAATTTTCCCAAAATAATTACATTTAGTCCTGAAGAATTATACTGTAGCAAGTTTTATATATTTTGAAAATATTATTACTTAAAAATGTTAATGTGTTTTAACAAAACATTTTAGCTTTGTGGTAATAAGTATTTGGTTAGTCATCCCCCAAATAATAATCACATTTCAATGGAAAAATTGATGGATTTTAAAGCATGTTTACAGGGCACATGAAGTATCTGGTGGGGTTATAAGAACCAATTATACTGTCTATCGTAAGATATCGCTCTATATGTTTCTGTGACTCTGGCTTTCAATTTTATTTTAAATTACAGTATTTTAACACATACATATTATTCCTTCAACATTTCGTTGGAACTTAAATGAAAGGTGGCCCTATTTATATTGGAAATGTCACCTATACAGCATTCAATAGGATTTTCTTTTCCAAAGGGCACTGAGAGCTAAGTAACTAATCAAGCATAGTTCATTAAGTAGTAAACCAGTAGTACATCGTATCTTATGCAGGATCTC
The DNA here is from genome assembly GCF_003031525.2 of Neophocaena asiaeorientalis asiaeorientalis. Lineage (NCBI taxonomy): Eukaryota > Metazoa > Chordata > Mammalia > Artiodactyla > Phocoenidae > Neophocaena > Neophocaena asiaeorientalis. The sequence goes on from NW_020173041.1 coordinate 551,093, forward strand.
ACCTTGATCTAACAACAGTATTGACCCTCAATACCTTGAAAGCGTAGCTCTCAAATGGAACAACTGCTAGATTTCTTGTAAGTTCTAAAAAGTTAAATAACTTTTTTATATTCTTTCAAACATCCTGCGGCTTTATTCAATTTTAATTATATTTATGGAAAAGATCACTGTAAACATAGGTCATAACATTAACTTGAATGGTACTTAAGGTCTGAAAATATTTCCTAACACCATTCTTGATGTTTTACTATGGCAAATACTACTGCTTGCCTACCCAATACCCACTCCCTTCCCCAGTGTTCCTTGATGGCAAAGCACGACTCATGTAACAGAGGCTGAGAGAGGCCATTAAAGCAATTTATTGACCTGAGTCTCAGGCCCTGCTTCTTGCCATTTTGCCTATATTCTAGCCATGATGAACCTTTTGAACTTCTTGAGATATGTCATCTTCTCTCATGTCTCTTTGTGCTTTCAGATGCTGTTCCCTCTACATGGAACACGTTTCTTCCACATCTTAACTTGGCTAAATCTTAACTGTCTTCAACACGCAGCTCAGGCTTTCAGTACTTCAGGTTGGGATGGGTGGTCTCAGTATGTGCTCCTACAGCCCCCAGGGCATAACCCTCTTCTGGCATGTAAATTATTTAATAGCATGCATTTAATGATTATGTACCAGGCACTGTTCTAGGTGCTTCACAATTATTAACTCTCTTAATTTTCCTAGCAACCCTTGACATATATGCTACCTCATTATTATCACACTGTTTTATAACCACTGGACTTTTGTTGATCTTCTCCATTCTACCACAGGGCTTGGATCATGTTATAGTCATCTACGAGCCTAGCACAGTGCCTGACCCATAGTAAGTACTCAACAGAGGCTTATGGAATGAATTATCAGCTATGGAAAAAGTTGTTCAGAGTTAAGGTAAGTTTAGATGGGACTGGAGTAGAGGATCAAGAGAAGGCTAGCATATCTGGTTCTGAGGGGAATAGGAAGAGTAGGATCCATGCCAGAAGACCCTTCGTAAACAGGGGGCCTCGTGCAGGCACTGGCTCCCCAAAGGGCAACAAACAGGATGAGGAAGCAGCAAATAAGAACAACAAAAGAAACACAAGCATTACCTACTTTATAGTTTTGTCCAGCTTCATCTCTGAGGACAAGGCTGAGGAATTCAAGGCCTGGGAGTTATATTTCCTAGGTTGCCAGGGAATCCAAAGACCTTCAGTCTGTAACAAGCAAAGAATTATTAGGCGGAGGGAACTAGATGCCACTTTCACCCTTTGGTAAGATGGTAGCTTACTTGCTGAAAGGCTGCAAGTCTTTCCCATCATTAAAGACTGCTGCAAAGGACAGTATACCACCTCCCTTAATAGACTGTTTCAGAGTTTTTTCTTACTAGTAGCTAACTTACGTTTCTGATAAACTTTTGAGCTAATGTCTTTAAATAACTTTTGTAGAGATGGAAAACAGCTGATCAATATGTTCAATAAATCCTTCATATTTGCAGAGGATGTTTTCTCGAGCTCCTACAATAGGTAAAACCTCTGCTATTCACCTGTAAATTAGTAGTAGCTAACATTTATTTTCAGTTAGGCACTGAATTTTACATGGAAAAAGATTTCATTTAATCCTTACATGATGGTGTGAGTTAACTACTATTATTAAGCTCGTTTTTGTAGATGAGACATCTTAGCCACAGAGGAGATAAACAACTTGTACAACTTGTCAAATGAATACACAATTAATCTCTCCCTAATTGTTACCACCTCTACCCTTAGTAAAAACTAAATCATTGATTAGGGTTAAAGCTGGAACTGGCTCTGGGAAGTTAATTATTTAAAATGATGATTTCTGGAATCCTAAACCAAGATATTCTCTTCTGTAACAAAAGGTCTTCCTATAAAGACTGATAATTAGTCAGCTATTTTAAAAAATGTTAGCAGCCTCTCCAGACAATGTCTATCCAGGAATTAATTGAACTTAAATATTCACTTTTTACATGGGAGTGAGTTAGAGATATTTTAAGAATGCTTATTCTTGGAAATGCAAATCAAAACCACAGTGACATACCACTTCAAACCCACTAGCATGGCTATAATTAAAGGACAGATAATACCAAGTGTTGGTGAGAACATGCAGAAATGGGAACGCTCATATATTGCTGCTGGGGATGTAAAATTGTGCAGCCACTTTGGAAAACAGCTTGGTGGCTGCTCAAACAGTTAAGCATAGAGTTACCATATGACCAATCAGTTTCACTACTAGGTATATACTGAAGAGAATTGAAAACACATGTGTACACAAAAATGAGTACATGATCATCACAGGATTATTCAAAATAGCCAAAGGGTGGAAACAACTAAAATGTCTATCAACTAATGAATGGACAAACAAAATTTGGAATATCTATACAATGGAATATTATTCAGCTACAAAAAGGAATAAAGTACTGATGCATGCTACCATACATGGATAAACATTGAAAATATTATGCTAAATGCAAGAAGCCTGCCACAAAAGACCACATATTGTATGAATCCATTTATATGAAATGTCCAGAATAGGCAAATCTACATAGACGGAAAGTAGATTAGTGCTTGCCTAGGGATGGAAGGATGGGAGAAATGGTAGGAGACTACTAATGGGTATGGGGTTTCTTTTTGAGGTGATGAAAATATTCAAAACTTGATTGTGATTATGGAGGCACAACTCTGTGAGTATACTAAAAACCAAAGAATTGAACAATTTAGTGAATTTGTGGTATGTCAATAAAACTGTTTTTTTAAAAAAGAGTGTTCGTTTACAGACAGTTCTGGGTGTACTCTGATGCTTTCACAAAAATGTTCCTATAAAAAGGGATGCAAAAAAAAAATAAATAAAATAAAAAAGAGTGTTTATCTACCTTTACTCCCAACAAAACTTATTAACATTAGGTCATCTGATAGGTTACTATGGCAATGATATGAGAGTTTAGTTGTATTCTGTTTTCAGTACCACTCACCTCAGTTGTTGGACATGAAGCAAAACAATAAAAATAATTCTCCATGGGGAGCAGAGGGCCTGATGTCCTGCTTGGATTGTATAAGTATCAACTCTTCCCCCAGTAATGCAGAGGGCTGCCCTGTCTATAACTAGATTGTTATTAAGAATTCACACAAAGAGGAAGAAGTTGGGAAATGCTCTTTCTTCCATCTTCCTGCTCATGAGACAGCCCCATGCCTTAGACTCTAAAGCTTACAAGTTTAAATTGTTTTTCCTCGACCCAATGGCAGCAAAGTAATAAGTAATGCCAGGAACTGATTTGAAGAAGGAAACTTCACCTGCAGGGAATTAGATCACAGAACTGGCCTGACAACTCCCTTACCCCTCAACATACATCCCAGACATTTCCCAAAGAATGGGAAACTATCCTCACGACTTTATCTTATCAGCCCAGAGACATCCCCTTGAATACCAAGTCCTCTTCTTGTTCTTAAGAATACAAGCCATTCTGAATGTCTAAAAGATACGGGAAATATGTTTATACTCACACTTGTATGTAACCCAACTTCAATCAGTGGAGTCTCAAAGGAGAATATGCATCAGCCCAGGGCCAATTCTCAATTACATTTTACATCGCAGCTGGATGATCGAGTGGCCTTTCTCCAGGTCAACAGCTGACACAGTGGGAGGCACACTTTGAAATGAACAGTGAGAACAGTTATCCAGCTCCAGGTGGGCAAAATGGAAAGCATGAGAAAAGAAATATTCATTGCATCTTGAATGTGTGTAGAATATTCCAAAGTTTCCAGAGAGAGGAGTCAGAAGCCAGGGAGGTAGGCAATTGCTTGACAAGCAATGGGTGGTAGTAGGATACCCTAGGTGGTGCCCCTTTGAGCATTACTGCCTCTTGAGGTCAAAACAATAGCACTTTATTAACAGTATGTACCCAGAACTGTCATTTTTTTTCTTCCAGAATGTGGCTTAAGCGTCTCATTAAGTGAACATAGTGAATGTTGAATTTTTTGCCATGACTTTCTATGTTTATTGACCATTCCCTCCTTGTCCTAGGATTGCTGGATGCTAATTTGAGAAATACTTAATTGGAGGAATATCTGGAATGTAAATTCATCAGAATTGCTGACTGTTTAGGCGTAGAGTGAGAGAGAAGGTGACGATTCACAAAGATTCCTCTATTTTCAGCCGAGAGACTGCCCTGTGCAAAGAAGCTTAAGCTGATTAATTGTACAAGAAGATCAGCTCATCAGAAGATAGTCTGATGCCAGTGCACGGCGCTTATGTGGGAAAGAAAAGGGACTTATCACTTGTGGAATGTTGTTTCTGTGCTGGTCTCCAAGTTGACACTTTACATGCCAATTTCCACTTCATATAACAAAAATCTTTCTGTAAAACACTATTGTTTGAAAATAAGATGTGTCATTTGGGGAGGAAGAAAATATCTAAGCAATGAAGGGGTTCAAGGAAAGCCTTACTATTAGACTGTCCTTGGGGATGATGTAGACAATGCTTCTCAAACTTTAAGGTGCTGGGAATCACCTGGGGATCTTGTTAAAATGCATATATTGATTCGGTAGTTCTGGGCTGGGGTCTGAGACTACATTTCTAAAAAACTCCTAAGTAATGCTGCTGCTGTTGGTCTATGGGCCATACTTTGTATAGCAAGGATGTAGAGCAAGTTTCAATCTATTTGTGGTCATGAAATCAATTTAATGGGTTGTTATGAAGATTAAAAACAGATATAAAGTAGAAAAAGGGGGAAACATCTGAGTTCACTGCACATACTGTTTTATGGGAATTCTGTTGCAGTTATGTGCAGTTATGATCCAGTTTGTATGTGCTATATCATAATGTATTCTATGTATTTCTTTTCTTATCCTGAGTCACAAGCAAAAACACTAGAAAGCTATGACTGTGGAGGAAACTTGTATTAACAGATTGAATTAGATAACTGCTGAGGTTCCTCCTTACTTTGAAATTCTAAGATTCTGTGCAGTCTTATGTCTCTTATTCAAATCTCTCACTCTAGCATTCATGGAATATTAAAAGAGGCTTGAGCACCATTGAAGCCATTAACTTCATCCTCACACTGGGAACCCAAGATGTTGAACATAGCAAAGCATCATGTAAAGGTGTGTCATTTCCGTGTGGTTAGTGCTTTGATTAAAAAAAAAAAAAACCAAAAAAACCAAAAAAAAAACCTTGAGATAGTTCCTTCTTGCAGAGTAGATTTTTGGTTCTTATTTCTGTTATTGTTTTGATGCTTTGACACTGGGGTCATTTGTCTAATTACAAGGGACTGTTAAACATCAATTTGTGAATTACAGGTAAAGCTCTTTGGAAGTAAAATAGGAGCCTAAAAGAGGTAATGTCATTTCCAAAGCTACCTTATTTACAAGGTCATAATTCAAATTCTAAATAAATCTGGTTCATTATTTTTTAACTGAAGATTGCATTTGAAATTCAATCAAGATACAGTGTCACTTTTCTTATTGCTGTAATTTATAATGTGTACCCAAAATATCTTACTTTGAAAGATTATAGACTTCCCAAGGGTACCAGTATGAACACACAGACACACATACACAACTGTTTGTAAATTTAGTTTTAGAGCAGAGCAAGTGAAAACAGCCACAAATATTTTAATGAGATATTTTAGTTTGGAGTTTTACTACCCCAATAGTCAGAAAGGTAAGTTTGATCCTACCACGGCAGTTCTTGTGAGTTCTCTGATAAACGCCTGGTGCTATGTTACTTACCTTAATTATATCGATAAAAGTAGTGGATACTACATTTTTAAAAGATATAAAATATCCACTGTTTTTGTATTTTATATTTGTTTTCCTGAATTACCAGATAATTTTTCATTTAAAAACATGAGCTGTTGTTTCAAATAACCCACTGGATAAAATCAACACAGTATTTCCTTCTTAGTTAAAAAATAACTAAGACCAAGTCCAATCCAAGTAATGACTACCAATGCCAGAAACACCTAATTTGATCTTAAGGCATTTCAGCAATATTTTAATGTTGTGATGCAGAAATGGAGTTTGGGAATTCTAGCCACTGAAGCTCAAAATGAAGCAACTTTGGGGAGGAATACAAATAATTGAAGGCCCTCAATAATATCTGAATGGGACACAGAAAATAACTTATCTTGATTCCTTCTCAATCATTCAACTACATTCTTATCTCCACCTACTAAGTCCATACTCAGCTGGGTGCTTGGTGTGTTAGGAATACAGGGTAAACACAAACTGAGCCCTGTCTAGAAATCCCTTTCAGCTGCTTTTTCTAAATTGCTAGAATTTCAGAGATGGAAGGTCAACTGGATATATATTCAATTCAATTGAACAAATCTGCATTTAGCTAGTGGTAGATCTTGACATTCTCTTCTTACTGAGTAACATTACCACTTGGCATATCCTTAATGTGGCTAAAAATAAAATTAAGTGTAGTTCATGTTCTAAGGGACCAACAATTAACAAACTAATAAACTGTTTTTCTATCTACATTTCAAATGCTCAAGCTAAGTGTTTACACGGCAAGCTATGCCTTGATTACAGGTAAGAACACATTACAAAAAAATGGGACTGCCATTGTATGCCTGAATTTCACAAGTTTCACATTTCATATCAGTGAGATAAACTGAGTCAATATTTTCATACTGAAACGTCAGATAACACACTGTCTCATTTGAACATACAGCTAATTAGAACTATTTAGAGTTAGACTTTGGTTGGAAGGATACTTCATGTACATTTTTTTTTTTTTTTGCGGTATGCGGGCCTCTCACTGTTGTGGCCTCTCCCGTTGTGGAGTACAGGCTCCGGACGCGCAGGCTCAGCGGCCATGGCTCATGGGCCCAGCCACTCCGCGGCATGTGGGATCCTCCCGGACCGGGGCACGAACCCGTGTCCCCTGCATCGGCAGGCGGACTCTCAACCACTATGCCACCAGGGAAGCCCCTTCATGTACATCTTAATTGCCCTACCCTACTTCAGGCAATGGCTCGTCCCTGAATGCGATATGTGTACCTCTTCCACAGTTGTAGTATTTACCTTTGGATGATATAGTATTTTGAATTTCACTTCTTATTTTTAATTGCAAAAAGAAATGGAAGCCGCAAGTAAATTTAGATATTTATCACTAATAGCGCTTCTTCCTTCAATGTACTACTAAAGATGATTTGGTGATTATGGGTGGACCAGGCCTAATCTCAAGAAGCATGCTGGTCAATGAAACCAAGCCTTCACTTCAACTGGGTGTACAAAAATAAGATTAGAATCAACTGGGTCTTAATTACCATGTCTAAAGTCTAAGACTCCATGAAGATCAATACCAAAGAAATGCCACACATTTTTAGCGAATTCATGCTAGAGTTGTTGATGAATAATAATGACGTAATAAACTCAAATACCATTTACAGTATGACCTAGCACAAAGGTGTAAAAGTGCTAAAAATTTTAGTTACTAGAAGATACCAGTGGTGAAGAGATTTGGGGCAGTGAATCCTCTTAAATAATATATTTATAGATGTCTAAGTAATTAATTGCCTGGAACTGTATGTAAAGGAATATTTGTTAATTGAAAACATTCAAAGCTAAGAAGGAGAAATCCATATTTAACATTTCACTGCCGAGATCCAATCACTTTACGTAATTGTTAAATTAAACCCTGCACTATGTTACATGTTTATGTAGATGATTGCTAAATATATAGAAAATATATTTCTTTTTATTCTGCTTTTTCTTTTCTCATTGTCATCTCGGAGAATGAGAACTACACATGCACCATATATGTAAAAATAATGATTTTTTCCTCTTCTCCAAAATTGACTTCTAAGATTTTTTTCAGTTTCAAGTCATATACAAGATGGAAAGGAAGCAATTCAGAACTTAGTATTTTCAATTTTTCCAAGTCATAATTAATTGGAGAAGTACCACTTTATCATCTTTCACAAATAAAATAAGAAAAATGATTTATGTTTATCACTGCAATTTTCCAGTTGCTATAAAAGAAGCATCTTTTTTCCCAGATAAAGGGTACACACATACTTACATACACACAAACTGAATTGTAACTTTGGCTTCCATTCAGCACAATAGTTCAGCATGGCTGGACAAAATGTTCACAGTAAAATCCCCTAAGCAGAGCCAGAATACTAAGCCAGTATAGACTTAGCTATGGTTCATTAATCTTTCGGGGAAGCACAAGAGCAAAAGATAAATCAGGAACCATGCCAAACCGTAAAGTTTCACCAGTTTTAACTTTAAAATGACACAAAAAATAAAAATGACATGTTCAAAAGCATCCAAATACCCACTTGTTGAGTTGATTTATTATTTTGTCATTTGCTACAGATAAAGAAACTGAGGCACCGAGAATATTAACCAGGTCACAGGGCCTGAACAGTGCCAAGTTCTGACTTCAAGGTTAGTGCTATTTCCTCCAGGATCATGGAAATGGCAAGAACTTAGGAACTGAAGGTGGGAGGAGAGTGAATAAAGTTCTGTGCAAGACACTGCATTTTAGATAGCACTGGAGCATATGTCAATGTCTTCTGCAGAAATAGTAAGATAATGTTGGGATTAAAATTATATTTTCAAAGGTTGAAATGTTCCCTGGAGGATGAGGTGGATATGAGGGAGGTAATAAAAGGCCAAAATCAGACCTGGCAAAATCTCTGTGTGTTGAAATAGTATCCTGTAATGTGAAGTAAATAAACCAGAAAATAGAAAGACCTTGATCATCCTTGGCCTGTTATCTGAAATGAGTTCATTACTAGTTATCATTTACACAAATTAATTCACATCCTTAACTTTTCCTGGATAATGAAGGTTATTCCACACTTACTACACTTTTGCAGAGATCTGGCAACACAAAGAAAGTAGTTTTATGCTATTTTCCATTAAGAAGATACCTATGAACTTTGTATGTCCCTCTCCATTTGTATTCTTTTAAAAGCTAACCTTAGCCTTGTACGTGTTGTTTTGTTTAGTGTCCTTGTGCCTGATTTTAATCTTTAATAAAGGGACAAGAAATGCTACCATTTTTTTTCCAAAGGGGAAAAATCTGAAAAGCCACTTCAACGAACCCAAATATTGCAACAGTTTTATTCCACTTCACTAACCTCTCCTACTTGTTAGGAGCTTCGATTTGAGCTAACAAGGTTATCAGATTGTATGTCTATTGTCCTGTTATGACTTCCTTGGCTGGGTTCCTGCAGTAAACATTGCTGATGTGATGTTTTGTTCAGGCGGCAGCACAAGAGGGAGTGGGACGAGGAGGGTCTATGGGGGAAGACGGGGTCACAGAGCTGTCAAGGCCTTCCCAGTGGTGAAGCTGCAGCAACTGCTACCTACGGTCAATTCTAATCAGTGTCTCAATGTGCTGAGCTTAGGGCCAGGTCCCCTGTGACGGCCCGGAAATAGGGACTGAAACTCTGTATGCTTTGTTCTTTTGAAACAAATGCAGAGAATAGCCAAGAGAAGAAACAGAACGAAAGAGGGTGAGGAAGGAGCCAGAGAAACATCAAATCTGGTCAAAGTAAAAGGAGCTCAGGCCTCAATTCAGCACTGGCCTATTTTTCTATTAATTCTCAATTCACATAATCACTCACACATTGCTCTAGATAAATCTTCCAGGGGATGAAGGTGATTGTACTTAGCAAAGGAGTTTAAATAAAACAATGTATGAAACCTTACCTAATCAGCTAATGAAAAGTAAAAAGCACATTTGTTCTTATCTCCCCAAGGTTCTTTGTGTCCTACTGTGTCCCTGCTATCTTTGTCAAAAGTGAAGTCTTTGCAGTATGAATAAAAGAGGTGGTTGAGTAGAAGCTGGTTTTACTAACAATCGTAAATGACAACTGTCACACACATGATGTATCAGTTTCCTGTTGCTGCTATAACAAATCACCACAAACTAAGTGGCTTAAATCAACACAAGTTTATTCTCTTACAATTCTGGAGGTCAGAAGTCCAAAATGGGTGTCACTGGACTAAAATCAAGGTGTAGGTGTTGGCAGGGCTGTGTTCCTTCCGGAGGCCACAGGGGAGAATCTGATTTCATGCCTTTTCAAGATTCTAGAGGCTGCCTATATTTCTTAGTTGGTGCTACCCTTCCATCTTTAAAGCCAGGAATGACTAATGGAGGTTTTTTTTTTTCATGTTGCCATCTCTTTGGTTTCCGACTGAAAGTGCTCAGGGGTTAACCCCCTTGGGAGCATCCCTCAGCCAATATTGGATGGGAGTACTCTATCTTCCCCCCTCTTGGGTAGGATAATTATCCCTGGTGGTGCAGTGGTTAAGAATCCGCCTGCCAATGCAGGGTACACGGGTTCGAGCCCTGATCCGGGAAGATCCCACATGCCGTGGAGCAACTAAGCCCATGCGCCAAAACTACTGAGTCTGCGCTCTAGAGCCCACAAGCCACAACTACTGAGCCCATGCGCCACAACTACTGAGCCCGCATGCCTAGAGACCGTGCTCTGCAACGAGAAGCCACTGCAATGAGAAGCCACTGCAACAAAGCATAGCCCCCGCTCACCGTGACCACAGAAAGCCTGTGCGCAGCAACAAAGACCCAACGCAGCCAAAAATAAAATAATATGGCCATTAAAAAAAATTTAACATCAATACTTCCCCAAATCTTGCAAAAATTTGAAGAGAAAGGGAATACTTCCAAACTCATGAAGCCAGCAACCAAATGCCGCCAAAAATAAATAAATAAATTGAAAAATAAAGGTGACACTATTAATCTTTCTAGTCTATCTAAAGTTTTCCCTATAATTTATAGAACACAGACTTGCTGCCAAGGTATAAGTAGAAGTAATTTCCAAATTCTTCTATCTAAACTCACCTCTTTCATTAAGTGGTATATTTAACTGGAGAAAATCCCTGGAACATATTTTGGTCTTGGATTTTCCCCATGGCGATTAACATGAATCTTATAATGAGCCTGCCTTTACGTGGTCACCAGGCTTTTGGCTAAATTAGATGATAATTTAAGTGCTTGCTTGAAGGTTGGGACTGAGTGGAAAGTGAAGAAGCTGGATATAACTGGTGACAACTGATAAAAGCCATAAGTTACTCTTTGCTTCATTAAAATTCTCTCTTCTTGGCTAAACATACACTCCCACACTTCTTGAGGCCAACTGATATAATTTCTATCTCATGGCCACAGAGAACAGACAGTTTTTCCAGTAACTGAGATACTGGAGAGAGCACTTATTCACTTCCATCAGTATGTACCAACCCATGATAGCAAGATTGTGGGACAAAATTAGATCCAGGATCTTTTCTTCTCCACCTTCTAAGGCAATTAGTGGAAAGAATAACTATAAAGAAAGCGTGTGTAAATTCTTGTTTTACAAAGGCACATCGGATGTAAAAGAATCTAAAAGAGATGTATAACCAGCACTGCAATCCAAATAATAGTTTTTAATCACGTAAAAACTAGGAGGGGGCTTCCCTGGTGGCGCAGTGGTTGAGGGTCCGCCTGCCGATGCAGGGGACGTGGGTTCGTGCCCCGGTCCGGGAGGATCCTGCGTGCCACAGAGCAGCTGGGCCCGTGAGCCGTGGCTGCTGTGCCTGCGCGTCCGGAGCCTGTGCTCCACAGCGGGAGAGTCCGCAACAGTGAGAAGGCCTGTGCACCGCAAAAATAAATAAATAAATAAAGGTTGTAAGAAATCTCGTCAATTATTAAAAAGCATGTCATTTTTTTCATTCAAGCATATCTTGTCTTCGCTGCAACCGTATGAGGAATTTTAGAGTCTTGCAGCATACTCATGAGTCATGGGAAGATTTCACCTAAATCCAAAATAAAAACTTTTATTTAGTGGAAACATCAAACTCTGCTGGACAGCTGAATGTTACTAAGCTTTTTTTTTAGCCCTTGGCAGTGAAATAGGAGATCTTTAGTGTAAGGCCAACTGGCCCGAGGCAGGGGAACACAATCAGATTCACAGGTTGCATCAGACCGAAACTCTCTGGACCACCCAGTTCCAGAAACTGACCTGGAGACTTTCCGGACCACCCAGTTCCAGGAACTGACCTGGGGACTTTGATCCCGGCCCAGCCTTCCCGCCTTTCGAGGGGCGGGACTAACGGTCCCCCAGGATACCCGAAAAGACCACCAAACGAGGAATACCCTGCGCCCTCCCAGATTCACCACACCCCTTTCCCTTCTTCCTCTATAAAATCTTGCCCAACCCTCGCCCGGGTGCGACTTCTCTGGCCCCTTTCTCTCGGACCAGTGAACCTCGCCCGGGAGCGCTCCCTAATAAAGCTCACTTGAAGCTTTCCTCTGTTTCGCGGTGCCGTTTGTTAAGATCCGACCTTATATTTAGAAGGGCTGAAATTGTCATTATGGACCTAAGAGATGTCTCATTTACACAAGCCTGGGGGTCAACTTCAGTCATCTTGGGACAATTTCAAGACTTTTTCCCTCTTTGCAGAATGGACTATGGGGAGCAGGTTGAGGCAAGAAATTTTGAATACCGACAACTTACCTCATGTAAGACAATTAGAGCCGTTTAAACATAAAGGTCAATAGGCAAAATTCCAGTCACTTCAATGAACATCAACCATAATAAAATACAGCGAAGTCTAGTTTTTCAGTTAGTCTATCAACTAGAAATTCCTATTCATGGGTTCTTCTATACAGATCATTGAAAACTGATGTTCTCGTTAGTGACCCTGAGGCCCTGAAACATCCTGGAAGCTTTCCCAAATTATCAAAGAAAGATGGAATGACTTCAGCATTATTTGGATGTTAGACGTATTTTGTAGTATTTAAATGCTTTTAAAATTGAGGATTCAAGAATGGCACAGAAGTAGAGAAACTTCATTTCGACAGATTATTTGACTAATGGGAAATACAGTTTTAAGTCATATACAGATTTAATGTAGAAGTTCCTCTTGGCATTTAATATAAATTTACTGAGCATCTACAATATGCAAGAAAGTGTACTAGGCTATGTAAAAGCTAAAAAAGAAGAGGACAAAGCCCTTCAGGTCTTTAAAATCTGATGAGACAGAAAGAAATGTACACAGGTAACTGCAATAAAATATATTTTTAAATAAATGTATTAAGATACGTGTAAACCACTGCTGCAGAAGCTCAGAAATGAATAAAGAGGAACATTTTGAAATATCACTGGTCAATATAGACAATGGTCGTGATATTGCAATATATCATGTGAAGAACAATATCTCATCCACCCCAGTGGTTCAGTTTTGCCCTGACATGTAGACTAATAAAACCCTGAGATTTATAATTTAACATTTGATATTTGATAAGTCTTAACTCCCTGAAAGGAGGGACCAGATGTCTTAATATGGGGATATCCGTAGGTTAATCATATCCAACTTATTTCCAGAGCTGATTTTTCTGATTGGTTGTCTATGTAGGTATTCTCTTTCTCTGTGAACCACTGAACACTCCCAAAGCTGTAAAGTGTTTAAAAGAGGCCAGTATTCCCATTTGGAGGAAGGACCATCTTCAGTCATTGGCACACAGGTACTGCGTGCCCCTTTTAGAATGTTACTATTATAAGCACTCAAGGAGCATATCTTAGTTAATACTATATACCGAGCATCTGACATATCATACTTAGTTGTATTTCTTATTAGTTCTTGATTTTGCTGTACCTTAGATGAATAATTGGAAATGTATAGCGGTTTGAGTAGGTATGGAACATTTTAATACCTGAGCTACATCTACTTTCTAATTTTAGCTTTTAATTAAAATGTCCTCAATTTGTCAACTGATAACTTTTCTTTTCCCAATAAAAATCCTTAATAGCTGTCAGGAATTTCCTGGTAGTCTGCTTCATGGAAGGAAGGTTCCTATTTTATTGGCAATGGATGTACTATACAGTCTATCATGATTTTTGTTAGGTGTCTATTGAAAAGTGATAGATATTATGTCTAATTTTTTCTTGCTATGATATTGTGCTCATCTGTCAGTTGTTCTCTATTGGCCCTCAGATACACACTCTGCCCTTTCCTGACCTACTTTATGCCCCCAAGGGTCTGACTACTGTGAATGAAAAAGAATTTCCTGGGCTTCTTTACTGGATGGCTTTAGACTGAGTTTGGCTAATGGGTGTCATCAGCAGATCAGAGACTGGGAGAAGGAAGAGAACAAGGTCATGATATTTCTTCTTTGCTTCATCCCTGCTTTGGCTATGTTTCTAGCAGTAGCTGCTTCCCTCTGCATCTGTTAGCAATATCTCTTCCTTAATTCCAATCCTTTTGGGCTCTCTTTCTTTCCCTTACCCCTTTAGCTCTAGAGGTGGTAATGGCTTTTCACTGTTGCTAGTTTCTGGGTGCCTCATCATGCCTAATTTCCCCCTTTAACGCTGTATTAAAATCTCTTAATTTTGAATCTTGTGGGGGTAAATTATAGTTCCTACTGGGATCCTGAATGATAAAACTTCTTTAAGAAATGTTATAATCCCTAGGAAGAAAATATTAGGCTTTTGTAAGAATCTTGTTTCCTAAAAAATAGAAAAACACTTTAATGTGATTGTTTAGTATTCAAACGCAAGTTCTTTTAATAAGATTAACAACCATAAACAAAATTAAAAGACAACCTACAAAATGGGAGAAAATATTTGCAAACAATGTGACTGACAAGGGCTTAATTTCCACAATATACAAACAGCTCATGTAACTCAACAACAAAAAAACAAACAACCCAATCCAAAAATAGGCAGAAGACCTAAATAGACATTTCCTGCAGGTGGTCAACAAGCACATGAAAAAACGCTCAAGACTGCTAATTATTAGAGAAATGCACATCAAAACTACAATGAGGTATCACCTAATACCACTCAGAATGGCCATCATTAAAATGTCTACAAATTACAAATGCCAGAGAGGGTGTGGAGAAAAGGGAACCCTCCTACACTGTTGGTGGGACTATAAATAGGTGCAGCCACTATGAAAAATACTAAGGAGTTTCCTCAGAAAACTAATAGAGTTGCCATATGATCCAGCAATCCCACTCCTGGGCATATATCTGGACGGAACTATAATTCAAAAAGATACATGCACCCCTGTGTTCATAGCAGCACTATTCACAATAGTCAAGATATGGAAGAAAACTAAATGTCCACCAAGAGGGGAATGGAAAAAGAAGATGTGGTACATATATATACAATGGCATACTACCCAACCATAAAAAAGAACAAAATAACGCCATTTGCAGCAACATGGATGCAACTATAGATTATCATACTAAGTGAAGTAAGCCAAAGAGAGAGGAGACAAACATCATGTGATATCATTTATATGTGGAATCTAAAGGAAAAAAAAGGTACAACTAAACTTATTTACAAAACAGAAAGAGACGACAGAAAACAAACTTATGGTTACCAAAGGGGAAGAGGGGGGGATAAATTAGGAGGCTGAGATTAACATATACACACTACTATATATAAAATAGATAACCAAGAAGGACCTACTATATAGCACAGGGAACTATACTCAATATTTTGTAATAACCTTTAGGGGAAAAGAATATGAAAAAGAATATATATATACACACACATGTGTGTCTGTGTGTGTATATATATATATAAAACTGAATCACTGTACTGTACAACTTAAACATGGTATTGTAAATTTGCTTTAATTAAACAAGCAATGAACCACCAGGAGACTGTGGGAGTCATAAACAGTCAGACTTGCTCTCTTAGAATTTTGTCATAGACTTCATTCTAGTCTTGCTACATCTAGTCTCACCTAGGCCTTTAAATCCATACTGATGCCAGAGGCAAGGAAATAAACTAGACATGGAGGTAATCATGTTATTCCTCTGCTCAAAACTTATCAAGGGCTGCCCGTCATTCCCAATACCTACACAGCTCTTCAGGACCTGCTTGCTGCCTAAATGGGCAGCATTATCTCCAGACACTGTGCCTGTCACACTCAGTGGAACCACTTAGAGTTTTCTAAGCACTCTCTACTCCCCATGCCTCTACAACTAGAATGCTCATCTTATTTATCTGGCCACCTAATTCCCTGAGATGCTTGCCCTGACTTCTCAAGACAAATTTAAGGGTTCCTTTTCCTATGCTTCCACGGCTATTTACAGACTCTTCCACTGTAATATTTATTTTAGATTACTGTAATTGTTGGGTCATTTGTCTGTCCCTCAACAAGACTGTAAGATTCTTGAGGGACCTGACATCTTTTTTGTCATTGAATTCCAGGCCTAGCACTGCTGTGCGCATCACTGAAATCTGATCAATCAGTGGTCCTCAATCTTGGTTGCGCATTACAATAACCAACGGAGAATCTTTGAAAAAATCTTGATGCCCAGGCCTTACTTCATCCAGTTGAATCAGAATCCATTAGGATGGGACCCCCGCATCAGCATTTTTTAAATTCTCCAGGTGATTCCAATGTGCAGCTACGGTTGAGAATTATGATAAAGTTGTTGAATGAGTCAGTAAGTGTTAAAGGAAATGCAGAACAAAGAAAGGAATACACTACAATGTTAATAGTGATTTTCTCTGGTTAATGGGATAATTTGCTAGCTTTGCATTCTTTGTGCTTTTATTTTCCAGATTTCCTACAATGAATATATATAATTTTATTTGAAAAATAAATTTATCGTTAAGTGACTTTATCTATTAGCACCATGAAAGCGAAATGTTTCATAAATCACAGTATTTGGGGATTAAACCAAAGATTTTACTTATAAACCTTAGTCCCATCACCTGATGTGTGCCTGTGTGCTCAAGAGGTTAAAAGGACAAGTTCATGCAGTCAGTGACCTGGTATTGCTCCATTCTCTATATTTACTGTTCAGTTCCATTGATCCTTTACAAAAGAAACTTACTCCAGGACTGAAGAGACAGTTTTAACGCACATACGGTCACCTTATCTTTGATAAAGGAGGCAGGAATGTACAGTGGAGCTAAGGACAGCCTCTTCAATAAATGGTGCTGGGGAAACTGGACAGCTACATGTAAAAGTATGAGATTAGATCACTCCCTAACACCATACACAAAAATAAGCTCGAAATGGATTAAAGACCTAAATGTAAGGCCAGAAACTATCAGATAAACTCTTAGAGGATAACCTACTACAGGAGCAATGTCTACATACATATATTGAAAGCAACAATTGTTCTAGATCATTAAGAAACATGCACAAAATGCCTAATACTGTATCTAGAACAGATTAGGCATGCAATAATTGTAACTACTCCTAATATTTTACAACTAATCAGTTATCTTTCGAAGACTGACAACAGTGGAAGTGAACTAGTTTCTCTCATCAACTACATATTGACAACATTATTTAAATGATGACATAGTCATTTCCAGTAAAATCCAGAAAATCTGGAGGGGAACTTCAAGGATGGACAGCAATAGAGAAAAGCTGTAGTGATGGGTTTTGCCAGAATGTGTATACAAAATACTTAAGTCAGTTCACAGGCTTCAAGATAAAAAGTCAACTAGACTCCTTTAGGGATCAGAAATTCAAGGATGGAGTGGGGCTACAGGTCAAAGACAATAATTTTTCTGGAGCTCTGAATTGAGCATGTTGTTTGAACATTTTCCCCCCCAGAACCTTAGGTAATCATAGTTGCTTTTTTTCCATACAATCTTTATAATTGATTGCAACTAGACAAATCAACATTTTTCTCTCCTCCCCATCTTTTTCAAAGGTTTAAAATGCTTTACAGGTTAAACTGTATATTGTCCCAAGTAAAATTCTTTAGCAGTCAAAAACTGAAATCATGATCTTTACTGCAAAATGTGTCAACTAAGAACAGTGCTTTTAGAGGAAAACACAGGCAGAACACTCTCTGACATAAAGTGCAGCAAGATCTTTTTTGATCCACCTCCTAAAGTAATGAAAATAAAAACAAAAATAAACAAAATGGGACCTAGAATTAAAAGCTTTTGCACAGCAAAGGAAACCATAAAACAAAAAGACAACCCACAGAATGGGAGAAGCTATTTGCAAACAAAGCAACGGACAAGGGATTAATCTCCAAAATACATGAACAACTCGTGCAGCTCAATATCAAAAAAACCAAACAACCCGACCAAAAAATGGACAGATCTAGACATTTCTCCAAAGAAGACATACAGATGGCTAAGAGGCACATTGAAAAGATGCTCAGCATCACGAATTATCAGAGAAATGCAAATCAAAATGACAATGAAGTATCACCTCACACCGGTCAGACTGGCCATCATCAGAAAGTCTACAAACAGTAAATGCTGGAGAGGGTGTGGAGAAAAGGGAATCCTCCTACACTGTAGGTGGGAATGTAAATAGATACAGCCACTATGGAGACCAGTATGGAGGTTCCTTAAAAATGTAAAAATAGAATTACCATATGATCCAGCAAATAGAGTCACAGATGTAGAAAACAAATTCATGTTTACCAAAGGGGAAAGGTGGGGGAGGGATAAATTGTGAGATTGGGATTGACATATACACGCTACTATATAAGCACCTACTGTATAGCACAGGGAACTCTACTCAGTACTCTGCGATGGCCTATATGGGAATAGAATCTAAAAAGAGTGGATATATGTATATGTATAACTGACTCACTTTGCTATATAGCAGAAACTAACACAACATTGTAAATCAACTATATTCCAATAAAAATTAATAAAAAAAGAAGAGTGCTTTTTATATACATATAAAATTTGAACCAAGAATCTTGATCGCTGTAAGTAGCATTAGGTGGAAACTAACTAGAGTGATTTTATATATTCAGAATATTTTCATGACAATGGTTTTATAGGCAACGATGTGTATGTATGGGTCTTCAGTAAAGCACACCAAAGCGACAAAGAGCTAGAAAATCATGAGAGGTCACTGCATGAGTAAGATACTTTTTATAAAGATAAAACAGCTGAGGGTTTGTCTGTTCTTTTGTTTGTTACATGTACAGCAACTTAGGTGATCATATGGGCCAGTAGAAACAAGAGGGGCAGTTAGATAAATTATAATCATTGGGGCCTTTCTAACCAGGATTTAGACTAAATTATCAAGAAGAAGTCTGGTTTAGGTTCCTAATCTGTTCACATCCTGAATTTGGGATTTAGTGATCCGAAATGTGGAGGATACAAAAGTGATTAAGAACCAGTCCCTGATCCTAAGTTGTTTACTGTTTAGAAGATAAGGCATGATTATGTCATCAATATACCCTGCTTGACTAGCTTAGTTACAAAATGAGATTACATTTCTTTTAAATGTCTGACATACTGTCTTGTCTTCATTAACTTCTGAGACAGTGTTAGGCATTGAGTAAATGATGATAAGTCTGTGATTCGGTTATTATCTGTTTAAATGATATTATAACTGGCTATATAAGACTAGGTTTTCTCAGACAGTATGAAATGAGTTTAAAGGTTTATCCTGTACCTTCTAATATATTGTACACTATTCTTCTTGAGTAGTGAAATACTTAAGGGGAAGTTTTTTTAAGTTAAAAAGAATCAGACTAAGATATGGAAACAACCTAATTGTCCATTAACAGATGAATGGATAAAGAAGATGTAGTATATAAATACACAGTGGAATTATTATTCAGCCATGAGAAAGAAATTCTGCCATTTGTGATAACATGGATGGACCTTGAGGACATTATGCTAAGTGAGATAAGTCAAACAGAGAAAGACAAGTACTGTATGATATCATTTATGTGTGGAATCTAAAAAGGTCAAACTTGTGAAAAACAGAGAGTTTAAATGGTCGTTACCAGGGGATGACGGTGGCTGGGAGGGATAAGATTGATGTTGTTTAAGAGTACAGACTTGCAATGAGTAGAAAATAAGCCATAGAGATCTAATGCAGAGTATAATGAATATAGACAATATTTTACCGTAATTATGTAATGTGATAAACAGCGCTACAATGACAATCGTATTACAATATACAAATGTATCAAAGTAACACACTGTACACCTTAAATTTACGTTACGTGTCAAAAATATTCAATAAAAATTAAAGAATAAGAAAAGTTACTTACATGTAGCTCAAAAAACAAAATTCTCAGTGTATTACCTCTTACAAAACCCAACAAGAAAAAGGCAACCTTTTATTATCTGAAAATATAATCTCAATTCCATGGTAAGACTTTATCTTTTTCCTGAAGTTTCTTTTTTGGGATTTTTGTATTTTTTTTGGCTGCATTGAGTCTTCGTTGCTATGCGTGGGCTTTCTCTCATTGCTATGCGTGGGCTTTCTCTAGTTGCGGTGAGCGGGGGATGCTCTTCGTGGCCGTGTGCGGGCTTCTCATTGCGGTGGCTTCTCTTGTTGCAGAGCATGGGCTCTAGGCACACGGGCTTCAGTAGTTGCTGCACGCAGGCTCGTGGGCTCTAGAGCACAGGCTCTGTAGTTGTGGCACACGGGCTTAGTTGCTCCGTGGCATGTGGCCCTGCATTGGCAGGCGGATTCCTAACCACTGAGCCGCCAGGGAAGTCCCCTCCCTTAAGTTTTAGAATTCTTCCAAGCAACTGCTCCTTTCCAAATGTTTTTACGTCTTCCTGTATTTTATTCTATTTAAGGCAGCATATTTGTGAACAGTCTATGTGATCTTAATTGAACTTTGAACCTAGGTTAATTGATAAAATAAAGCTCCATGTCACTTGAATGTGCCTTTTCAGAATTTCATTGACATAATGAGACAAAACAAACTTATTTATAAATAAGCTTATAAGCTTATTTGTTTTGTTATTTATAAATAAATAAGCTTATTTATTTATAAATAACAAAATGAACTTATTTATAAATAAGCAGAGAAAACCAAAACAGAAGGAAAGACCAGGGAAGTTATTTTTCCCTGGACAAATCTGAATATGCAACTATGCAAAATGCACACAATTCTTTATCTTACAGCTTTTTATTCAGTTTTCAAACTGTATATTCTTCACAACGAATTTCAATGAACTATGTCTTTTTTTCCAGCTTTATTGAGTAAATGACATATAGCATTGTGTAAGTTTAAGGTGTACAACATGTTGATTTAATACACTTACAGACTGCAAAATGGTTAGCACTGTGGCTTAGTCAACATCTCCATCATGTCACATAATTGCCATCTCTTTGTGATGAGATCATTTAAGATTTATTCTCTTAGCAACTTTCAAGTATATATAATAGCGGATTATTAGCTACAGAATATTTTTTGAGAAACATTATGACATAAAGTAACCCCCAACTTCTAACCTCACACTTCACTAGTTATCATTAAATGTCATGCAAATTGGTATTCTTATAATCATGAATAAAGAAATGGGATATGTACAGATTTTGCATTTTCAGTGACAAAGTTTTCTTCAGTAAGCAAAACATGTCATTTGTTTTCTAACACCTTCAAATTAACTAGAACATAATCGGATGTTAATAATCTATTACAAAATATAGTGGATGATTTCTCCACTCTTCAGACAAAGGACAGGTTGCCACAGGGAAGTAATAAAAACTAGCTTTAATAAAATAAACTTTAAATGGGCAGTTACACAAGTAAATAAACCACTGAATTAATTGTAGTCTTTAGCATCTTAACTAGTACAGGGTGGTAGGAAACATTTGCCAAATTCAATAGAATGCTATCACTTTAGAAAAAATATTTTATTCATTGTCCTTTTATTAACCCCTTTGATCAATTCAATATGATCTTGATATAACTGGCAAAGTCCAGAAATAATTATTTTTTTATAGAATCTAGTTGAATAAGGTGAGGTTTAAGGATGCCTGAAGATGCACTAAACCAAAAGTAAATAAATTTAGGTGCTCCCAAGAACTGTTGAATAACAACTTGAAGAACTTTAGAAGAGGGAGGAATTCACCACTCACAAATGTTAGTGCTTGATTTGTGGGGAGGGTTTGCAGGTAGTTGAACACCATGATTTTAGATCCACGCATTTTCTTGGATCAGATTTGTTATATATGAATTCTCAAATTTTTCTTAAGTGTATAGTAGTTTAACAGAGAAATAAGCTGCTGTCAGTTTATTTGATTTTGTTAATATTTAATACATCTACTCAAATTTACATGTATCTAAATTTACCATTACTTCGGATTATTTGGAAAAGACTAATGAACTCCCAGCACTGTCTGACTTTGGAAAGTAGCTGATTCTTAGACACAACTGGCAGCACATCTACATTCACATTCTAATGATGGGCTATGGGAGAAATACACTCGATTCCTGGCTATGGCGCCTCACTTATAACATGAGGACAGAAAATCTTGCTTCTTTCACCTGAGTTTATGCACTGCTGTTAATGACAAAAAGGGAAACAGACCATCTGTTTTTATCCTTTATTCCTATTACATCCTTTTTGCCTTAATTTTCACTAGACACGTCCTTATGGGGCTTTACGGGTAGATCAAAGGACATCCTCTCTTTTGAGGACCATTTGGATGTCTATATGGATTCTGACCTAGGCTATGAATAATCCACACTAGGAGCAAATGAGTGGTTTAATGCAGGAATCAATAAAGATGTCTGACTTTTACTACTACATTATTTTTAAAACAGAATAGTACCCAAGCTGAAGGAAAGTGCAGCAAAAAAAATCGCTTAACAAAAACCCGAAGAATAAATTACAACAGATTTATTCAAACAATTTTTTTCTTTTGTAAAAAGGACGTTTGAGGTTAATGTGACATTATCTATGAAATACTGCAAAATCTCTTGGCCTTGAAAGGTATGTCAACACGCTGCCAGCTTTGGGTTACCTTAGTAACTAATAGAATCAGGCCTTGTGAGTATTTAGTGACCAAGGAAAGTGGAAAGCCATTTAGATGTTCTAAGTGGAACCGAAAGATTTTTTTTTCATCGCATTAAACTGGTTTGTGTTCTTTCCTTTCCTCACTAACAAGCTTTCAGGACAGTTAAATTAAAGAGGTTTTGAAAATTATTTGGTTAAAAAATAAGAGCAAAATTAGCACCGGGAAACACAAGGCAAATAATTATGCTTCAGACATAAATGGTAGTTGGATAAAATCCTGACCTTAAATTCACACTAAAATAGAGAATAAGTAACACAGACGAGGTGACATGAAATGCTTGAGGTCATTCTTGGTTACATTTCTAAATTTTGATAAATTCTTTGGTTTAAAACAGTCAAGATAACATTTTTCAGTGATATCTTGGTATAATCATGTAACTTGAATGCCATTTTAGTGATTATCTTTATATAAATCTTCAGGCTGAATAAAATATTTAGAATTGTTAGTGACTGGGAATTTACCCAGTTCAATCCCTCCTTTTTTTCCAGGTGATGCTCAGGTTAGAGAGGTCACCAAGTTCTTAGAGGGTGCGCAAGGATAAGAAAACTCACAACTTGACAACTGCTGCTTCTCCCTCTACCATGCTGGGTTTCTTTTTTTAAAAAGTTTAATTTATTTTTATTTTTTTTTTGGCTGCACCATGCAGCATGCGGGATCTTTGGCATGCAGGATCTTCGTTCCCCAACTGGGGATCGAACCCATGCCCCCCTGCATTGGGAACGTGAAGTCTTAACCACTGGACCACCAGGGAAGTCCCCCATGATGCGCTTCTAACATCATCATGAAATGCACCAGATCTGGCCACTGAGTTATGCCAACCAGTGGACTGAATTTTTTTTGGTCTTGTTTCTACAGAACACTTGCTTTCCTACCATGGCCCCAGCAAAACAAAAGAGAAACTAGGCTTTTTTAAAAAAAAATAGCTTAAGTAAATAGAATTTACATACTATAGAATTCGCCTGTTCTAAGTATACTAATTAGTGCCTAATTTCCCTCAGAAGAATCCCTGTGCTATTAGCAGTCACACCCCGTTTCCACTTCCCACCCCAGGTAAACACTAATCTATTTTCTATTTATATAGATTTGCCAATGCCAGACTTTTCACATAAATGGAATCATATAATATGTGATCTTTTGGAATAGGCTTCTTTCACTTAGCATGTTGTAGCATGTATCAGTACTTCATTCCTTTTTATTGCTGAATAATATTTCATTATACGGACGTACCACAATTTATCTATTCATCAGCTGATGAACATATGGATTATTTCTACTTTTTGCTTTTATGAATAATGCCGCTACGAACATTCATGTACTAGTTTCTGTGTGGATATATGTTCTAACTTCTCCTGGGTAGATGCCTAGGAGGGAATTGCTGGGCATTATGGTAATCCCATGTTTAATCATTGAGGACCTGCCAGACTGTTTTCCAAAGTGGCTGCACCACTGTACATTTCCACCAGCAATGTATGAGGGTTCAGATGTCTCTGCATCTTTTTATTATAGCCATCCTAGTGGATTTCAAGTGGAGTCTCATCATGGTCTCGATTTGCATCTCCCTGATGACTGATAATGTTGAGCATCTTTTTCATGTATGTATTGGCCTTTGGAGAAATATCTATTCAGATCCTTTGCACGTGTCGGTTACTTATCTATTATTGAATTGTAAAAGCTCTAAAAATATTCTGGATACAAGTTTCTTATTACACATACAATTTGCAAATATTTTCTCTCAGTTTATAGGTTGTCTTTTCACTTTCTTGATGGTGTCTTTTGAGGTACAAGGCCTATGCAGAGGATTACAGACCTCGAATGTAATAGGTTGGCCGTGGTATTCCATTTCCATGGAAATTTTGTGTATTAGTTTTATCCTGATGTTTAACAACTGACCACAAACTTAGCAGTTTAGAGCAACACAAACTTATTATCTCATAGTTTCCAAGAGTCAGGAATTTGGCACATTTTAGATGGGGTCCTCTGCTCAGGGTCTTCAAAGGCTGAAATCAAGACGTTGGCCAGCTGTGTCCCCATATGGAGACTTGACTAGAGAAATATCCCCTTTCCATGTTCCTCAATTTTTGGAAAAAATCATTTCCTTGAGGTTATATGACTAAGATCCCTGTTTTCTTGCTTCCTGTCAGCCAAGGGTAGGTCTCAGCTCCTAGAGGCCACTCTCAGATCCTTGCCATGTGGACCCCTAGTTCAGACAGGCTAGTTCACGACATGAACATTTGCTCCTTCAAGGACAGAAGAATCTTTCTCACACTTTCGAACTCTCTGACTTCAACAAGGGGCAAATCGCTCTTTTAAGAACTCACCTGATTAGGTCAGGCCCACCCAATTCAAAATCAACTTGATTAGCAACCTAACCATGGGAGTTATATGTCATTATATTCACAGGTTCCACCCATAATCAAAGATTGTAAAGGGTGCATCCACCAGAGGGCAGGAATCTTGGGGGCCATTTTAGGATTCTGCCTACCACATCCTGAAAAAGCAACTTTTCTCCTCTATCCCTATATGGAGAGGTTTATATGGGAAATGTTTTAGTTATTTCATTTGTGAATTTCACTTCTTTAGAGTAAAAAATACAGTAACATGGAGTTTTTTCACCTATTTTTAATAGCTTAAGCGTGTACAGGTAAATGAAAGATTTGTCAAATATACCATATTCCAAATAATTTTACCATAGGATTATTACCAGGGCTAACGGTATTGAAACAGTAGTGTACTCATGAAATGTCTTTATGTGAAAATTCATTTTAAAGGAAAAATATTTTAATTTGTCAAATATTTATGCTAAAATAAAATTTCTCCTCACACTCCCACCCCTTTCCCCCTTCTCACGCCCGCTAAGCAAGCAAGGAATGGAGTAGTTTGCTTATATGATCTCAGAATAAATAAGAGAAAATATTAGTGGAAATAATCATCTTGGATAATGCATAATACGATTTCTCGTATTGTTGCCTTATGTAGTATATTACTTTTAATTTCACAATGCTCTGTGGCTTCAAACAACTATGGAAGCTCCTGATAACTGAATCTTCACGGCAAAATAAAACTCCCTTTGCTGGGCTTCCCTGGTGGCGCAGTGGTTAAAGAACCTGCCTGCGAACGCAGGGGAAAACAGGTTCAAGCCCTGGTCCGGGAAGATCCCACATGCCGCGGAGCAACTAAGCTCATGTGCCACAACTACAGAGCATGGGCTCTAGAGCCCACGTACCACAACTACTGAAGCCTGAGCGTCTAGAGCCCTTGCTCCGCAACAAGAGAAGCCACCGCAATGAGAAGCCCGCGCACCACAATCAAGAGTAGCCCCCACTTGCCGCAACTAGAGAAAGCCCGCGAGCAGCAACGAAGACCCAATGTGGCCAAAAATAAATAAATAAATTTATATTAAAAAAATCCCTTTGCTATTTTTTGGTTAAAGCAATTTGGTTAATAACACTGAATTGTATAGTTGAAAGTTGCTAAGAGAGGAGAACTTAAATATTCTCACCAAAAGAGCAATTTGGGCTGTGGTGTGGGTACAGGTTGAGTTATCAAGGAAGAATTCTATCATGACTAATGAACTGGTGGGGCTACCCTGCCAGATGAGGGCATGGAAGTATCCTGGAAAAGAACTCAAGGTGTGTCCACTGCTGTGACACAGACATATCTGAAGGCTTCTGATGAGCATGTGACATGACCAAAGATGAGTTCACTTGTAGGGGTTGCTAGAATCTTCTTGGGAGAGAACTCATTTGAAGGTGCTTGTCTGTTTTTTTTTTTCTTCTTCCATATTCGGGTCCTGCAGTAAGAATTCAAGTTCAAGTAGTTCAGTTGGGAAGGGCAGGTAACACTGGTAGACGATCATGAGACAGAGCAGTGAAGGTAGCCAAGACAATAAGCCAACTACGACTGTGGGCACCCGGAGCTGAAATCCTCTGGGAAACAGTGCATAACACCCACTCAGAGTTGCCAAGAGGTGAGGGAGCTGGGAAGCTTATACACCTATCCTGAGAATCAATGGTTGAAGTGTTATGTTAATTCCTCAGCACTTCCTTGCACGGGGGCAGATCCTAAGGCACAGGGATATAGATTTAGGTAGTTGCAAGTCTATGGCAATATACATAAAGTTCAGGGGACACAGGACACTGACAAGATGTGTTACAGGTTTAATCTAGTCTTATGTACTCAAAGGGGAGAAACATTCTACATTTTGAATCCATTTCTCCAGCTGCTTGGATACTTATGTAAGTGCTAAAATGAAAGGACACTTTAAGCAAAGACTGAGGAAGATATTTCATTAAACCTCAGTAACAACATATGGACTAGAAGGAACCCTGCTTCAGAACCCAACTTAACAGAGGGAAAGGGTCTGCTCTCTCTTCTCCACTCAGAATAGCATATTCCTGGTAGAGCCTGGTCACAACCTGAGAGTGAACTGGCTCTTAGGCACAGCACTCTTGAGGTTTCCTAAGCGTCCTGGAAAAGTGGGTCAGGCCTAGAAAATCTGTTACTATTGTCAAGGCAACCACATTTCCATAGACTAGTGAGGCCTGGGAACGAGACCTAAGCAATGAAACATTTACAGCCGCCTCCCTATTCACCCAATTCTCTCCTATGTCTATTGTGCTCTGTTTATCTCTGTTTCTGCTTATTTATGTATGTGTTTCTGTTTCTGCTCCATTTCATCTCCTGGGGATTGATTGGGAATAATAAGATGAGAACCAACTCTCAGGTTGTATTATGAGATCTGTGATCAGAAACCATCAAATAGAAAAGAAACCCTCTGTCTGCCTATTCATAAACCTCATCCAGTAGTCCTTTCAGGAACACAAAGTACTGAGTTTAATCACTCTATATTTTTTGTTCCTCTTGAATTTTTGGTATCATGTGGCTCAGTTAGAGAGAACCAGGCAGATCTCAGTCTTGCTGTTCATTTATCGTCAACAGTACACTGGGTTATACTCCATGCTATATACCAGTATGTCATCTCCACGTGCTCTTACCTCTGCCTTTGAAAAGTTTTTTTTTTTCCCGACTGATGCTTTGTCTTCTATTCTCACATTTTTCGCCATTAGAGGCTTTCAGTTATAGGGTGCAGCCATTCTACTACAACGTCCCTCCCAGCAGGCTCTGCCACTCAAGGCCCTTGCTGATGCTCACATGTCCTTGGCATTTACTGTCTAGCTTCCATAGATTCCCACAGTCATCCTCTCTGTCTGGGCCACTGTGGAGAACCACCCAGGAGGCTAACATTTTGAAAAACTAATGCCTGTTATTCTCATCTGGGTAAGATGAACCCAAACCTCAAGGAGATCAGACTTTACTACTCTCTTTAGGATGAGGGTAGATTGGAAAGGAAAAATCCTACTTGTTTATCCATGATGAGTCCTTTGTGGGAATGAGACTCGGGTTATTCTTTAGAAAGCTAATCTGCCTTGTAATGCATAATTCGGTGCATTGGATTTTCACCAAGGCAAAGTTTAATCTTTCCATTTTACAGATTAAGAAATGAGGCCTAAAGAGGTGGGACAACTCAACCCAGTTTGCCCGTCCAGCAAGTAAGAGAGCTAAGATGTAAAACAAAGACTGAGACCGAAGCACACGTTCTCTGCACTGTTCCACCCCATTTCTCCCAAATAAAGAGCTAGCCATATTTTTAAAAAGTTTGATTTTTTTCTTGATACAAGTATACACTGTATTTTGAAGCATTTTACAGTTTATGAGTTGGATATATTACCACCTTAAGAAAAAACAATGCGAGAACTCTTAAGAACTAATTCTTAGGGAGAAATATGTAAAAATGGACTGCATAAAAGCTAAAGCAAAAAAAGGTAAAAATATTCTTACCACTATGAGTAGGAAACAGATCCATAAGGAGCGACATCCATGACTCTTTGGGCCTGAGACACTGCTGGTCAATTGCTACTGAAAGTCAGATCATTTGTTGAGGATACCCTTCAGCCCACAAGAAGGATTACATTGACAATGACTGCTTTTGGGACACAGAGGGAAATTAACTTCTAGGTTATCCCCGTCAAGGACCATTAACTCCTGAACTATGAGGGACACTGTGAACAAGTCATATTTTAAGCTCCCACCAGCACATAGCTGGCAGATTTCACCCCCTCTCCTCCCTTCAACAAATCTGACCTTCACTGAAATTTATGTGAAAATGAAAAGGGAAAAGGAAGCTGTGGCCCTGCCAAATTCTGACGATTTTACTCATTTTAATTATTGGTATTTGGAAATTAAATGGCCTAGGGCTTGCTCGGCAATTTGTTTCAGGAAAAAAATGATTTAAGCGAGCCAGAGTCCCAGCATCTTTTTATAGCAGGTGTTGAATAAGGTGTTCATTTTTCTTTTTACAGAGTGTCCTTGTAAGCATAATAACAATTAGGAAGCAAGGCCTTCACGTGGAAACCTCAGGCTCCTTCTGACATTCTTCCTTTGGCTACTTCATTGCTTATAGTTTCCTTCAGCCAGCTTTGCAAAGGCCTGCACTTGAACGTTTCCTTTAAATAATGTCACACTTTGAAGACTTTTTTTTTTTGGTAAAGATTTTAAAGGATAATATGAAGAGTACATTAAAGTTAATTCAACTGCTTTTTCTGTCCTCATGTTGTAATCTCTAGCTCTGGGTTTAGTTAAAATGTCACTAATTCAATCAATTGAAGCAGTTTAAAAGAAAGGAAGGAGGGGCTAGAAATGAAATTTGATTTGAACATGTTTCTATTGAAATGGATCATCAGCTCATATTTTCCTAGGTTACACTTGGACTACACTATAAAAACAGATTTTTTTAAAAGCTTGGAAAGTTATATGTGAAATCCTCCCAAAGACCAACTGGTTTCAGATCCGTTTTACCTTTTAATCAACTTTTCTCATTCACTCTAAAAAGGCGCTCAAAGTGCCGTGTTTTTGCTACCCTGTTCGGTTTAAGACCTGCTCAAAAACAACTGTGTATTTCCGAAATGAAACATGAACATGAGCTAAAACTGAATCTCACCTTTTAATGCCAGCATGTATTTACTCACAGAAATTCTCAAGGTAATATGAAAATAGTTTATTTTGTGCACGCAGTGTGTATGGCACAGTAAACTATTAGATATTATACTGTAACCCTCATATGCTACATAGTCTCATATTGTGAAAATTATGACACGGTGGTGGCTGATGAGAATCAGCCAGGAAAAAGTATCAAAACAATGTGGCACCCAGTCAGGTGGTAAGGGGACTGACTAAGTTGAATCAGGTCAGAGATATCCAATACTATAAGAGAGGGCTTCTATGTCCTGGCCTTGACTTTTCTGACCACAAATTGAAATTATGGTCCCAAGTGTCAGATCCTTTAGCTGCATCTTTGCAGCTATTAAAGCAGAAAAAAATAACTAAGATCAAAACCACAGTAAAGAGATATGGGAACATTGTATAACTGATTCACTTTGTTATAAAGCAGAAACACACCATTGTAAAGCAATTATACCCCAATAAAGATGTAAAAAAAAAAAAACATAGTAATATTACTTTGTATTAAATTTGGGATTACCTTTTGCCAGTTCACTGATGCTCTATGTTCTCTTTTAAGATGCTTAGCACATTTAAAAGAATCTGATGCATTGGAGAATCTGACACGTGAATTGATTTTATTTTAAAATGGTTAATTAATATTAGACTTGTGACATTGACTTGAAAGGTATAAGATAATCTCATTGAGTTTATAAGATTTAAATATGTAAGTAGTCCTGATCTATTATATTAATGTTCCCGATTTATTTGATTCATAGGAGTCGCTTAAGTGAATAGGAAGATTTTGTTTGTACTATTGTCCTAGGAGGCTTTTGAAAAACTTGTGAGAATCAGATATATTAAATTTGTAAATGTAGATTAAAATTCTTAAGGGAATTTAATTAAGTAAAATTGAAGTGAATTGTTTAGGGTAATTTAATCTGTTAAATGTGAACTAGTGAACATCAAAGAATACACATCAATGATTATTTATTGACCTGTAAGCAGTATAACAAGATTTGTAATGGAACTTAAATGCTTAAGAAAATCTGGGTTTTTAATTTTTTACCAAAATATTCATTAAAACATATGCAGCAACAAAAATTTTCTTTTGGGAACAAAAAACCCTACCCTCAGATGTTTAAAAAAATCAAAGATTCCCTATGTGATGAGCATTAATTTTTACATTCATAACTATATTCCAAGTTTTGTAAGGATATGGGTTATATCTAAACTTTTTCTGCATTCCCCCCCTTTACTCCAAATACCTACCACGTCCTATGAGGACATAAGAAATGTTCAAGGTTTATGTTTTTTGAGACTGAAACTGCCAAATTATCAAATGATAATTATCACTTGCTGCAGCGTGCATGGAGAAAATCAATTCAGTTGAAGATGTTTGTTGAAAATCAGTTTTGAGATGAAAGTAAGACCATTGAAGTTTTCCATATAGGAGTTTTATAAAAAAAAAAAAAAAAAAAAAGGGC
>NW_020173041.1:582387-631383 GCF_003031525.2 Neophocaena asiaeorientalis asiaeorientalis
AAAAAAAAAAAAAAAAAAAAGGGCCATACAGAAGATGCTAAGAGCTCTAAAGGGGACTCTCCCGCCTCACCATTCTGAGATTTTTGAGTAACAAGAAGAAGATAAAATTAAGAAAGAGAAGAGGAACACAGAATAGGAAGAGAGAAGGAAGTGTTGCCTTGGATGGAAAACTGGGATAAATATTCTCTAAATTTCTTTCTAACTTGGATTATCTTGATGCTAGGGAAGGAGATGGGCCAACAGCACTATAATGTGGATACTGAGGAAACTGAGGCACTGAAAGTTAAGTAACCTGCCCAAAGTCACCCAGTTAGTAAGGCATAGCACTGGGACTCAAGTCCAGGCAGCCTACCCTTATCCACCTCAATCTGTTACTGATAAAGGATTTACTGAATAATTACTATGGAGCAAACGGCAGGTGGCAGCTACTCTTTGAAGAAAAGTAAAGCCAGCTAAAGAGTACAGAGAATGACGGAGTGGGAAGAAACACGTTTAGATACGTTGGTCCTAAAAGATCTCTGAGGGGATGAGTGCAGATCTTAAAGAAGAAAAGGAGAGAACAATGAAACAATCAGGAATAACAAAATCCAGGTAGAGGATCCAGGTAGATGGATCTGCCACTGCAAGGTCCCTAATGTGGGAACAGGCAGCAGGAGTTTCAGGAATTGCAAGAAAGTCAGTGCAGCTAAGGGAAGTGAACAGTTAAAGAGTAGGAAATTAAGTCTCAGAGGTGGCCAGGGACCAAATCACACTGAACCTATAGGCCATAATAAAGATTTTATTTCAAAATAGTGAGGGTATTCGTAGCTATCAGCTTTTGACTGTGTATTTTATGGAAAGTACATGACATTTATTAGCCAGTCTATAAATATCTGGAGAAGAATTCAACAGGAAACTTCTTGGAGTCAATGCCATGTGAGGACAGGGTGATATATATTAGTAGCTGTGACAGTAGAGCTGTCGCAGTTCTTGGGGGCATTTGGACAAATTGTACTTACTGAGAAAATTAAAGTCAATGACGGGAAATTGTCAATTTGTAAGTCAAATTCATTTATAGAATTCATAACATTCATTCATAAACTGCATTTTTTACATAAATAAAGTGAAAAGGTGATTAAGAATTATTTAAAAGTTGGTTTCAACAGAAGCTACTCATCTATAAATATAAAGTACAATTAAAATTGCTTTCTCTAAAAAAAAAAAAAAATTGCTTTCTCCACTACTGTTAATTAAAATTATCTTCAAAATTCCATTTATCTGTCAGTTTGAAATTATTCTTTCTGTGTGTCTTTGCTCCACTCTCTGACAAAAACCTAGATTTTCTTCCAACCTTAACATGTAGAAGTTTTATTCCAGTGGTTCTCAACAGTGGGTGATTTCTATTCCTAAAAAAGCCATTTGTCACAGTGACAGTGGGTAGGATCACCAGACGGCAATGAGTAGCCGCTAAATATCCTGCCCTCTGAGAGACAGCTCCTCACAACGACGTGTTCTTTCCAAAATGACAATACTACCCTAGCTGAAAGCACTGCACACATTTGAGATTCCTTTTAATCTATTAAGGAATATGGATTTTTCACCTAATGAATATCTTATGATGAAAATTTCCTGCCCAACATTTTACTAATTTTAATAATTTTCCACAGCCCTTTTTTAAGCTGCCTCATATCAGTAGCCTCTTTTAGTCCTCTACCTAATCAATTAGAAAATGGAGTGTTTTGAAGGATGAGTAGGTATTAAGCAGATGGGGACATTGGGGAGAGATTTCTGAGCATAAGGAATAGCAAAGGACCCTATAAGAGGAAAGCATATGCTGTGCTGGAGGAACTGGCCAGGAAGATGGGGCTGTTGGGGAAGCATGTGGTTATAATGGAGCTACCAGTGTGGGTAGGAGCTCGATCGTGCAGGCTTATGTTTAAGGTTTCAGACTTTAAGAGTAATAGAAAACCACTGAACGTTTTTTGTTGACGATATTTGATTGATGTAGAAGGCGTGTGGCCAGATGATGCAATTGGATACTGGTGTTTTATCTTTACAAGTTCTCCGTCATTCCATAAGAAAGCTGCCCTTCTTCTGGTTTCATAAGAGATGGTGAACAGTGTTGATCTTCCATGAAAGGGTTTGGAGAGATTCAGAAACTATGCTGCTGCCTCCATCTTTCTGAGGTCCCGCTCAATCTTTTGACATAATTATTTTGAATTTGGATAGTGGTGATGGTCGCACAGAATTGTGAGTGTATTTAATGTCACTGAATTGTATACTTGAAAATAGTTGAAATACTAAATTTTGTTTTATGTATATTTTACCATAATAAAAAAAAGATGAACGAACAGCATAAACCAGAATTAGGTAAGATGATAGAACTCAGGACAGAATTCAAAATAAAAGAAAAAAAATTCAGAAAAAAAAAAGAAAATCGAGTGTTTTTTCTAGACCAGATTATAGGGATAATACTACTGAAAGTATTTGTTTGCTCCGACTCAACAGCCATTTTTATGTATGCATATATTATATAGCTCCATAGAGAAAGGTAAATCCATTCTATTTGAAAAGGTCAAGCAAATATCTACAATGTGATTCCATCACAGGAATATATTTTCACCAAAGATGAAGGATCAAGGCACATTGGTAGCTAAATATGTGTGGCCATTTGTTTTCTAATGGCTAGAGTTCTGTGCTTTCTCCCTGATTGATTAGTAGTTGGAACAGATTGGCAGGAAAGAAATGGATGATTATACGAATTCTATACAGAGATTAATCTTCAACAACCTCCAGCATCTAACCATTAACACAATTAGCCAACATGGCTCCCCCACGTTTTACTACTTATAGGGCAATAATGGGTACCATTTTTACTTATTAACATGCAGAAGAATAACCCATGACCATATTTTCTCAATTTTATTTTTCTTTTGCAAATTGCCAACGGCAGACAAAGTAATTTATAGAAAGACATTTCATGCCAAGAGAAGTAGAAAGTCTGAAATGCAGCTAAATCTAATTCCAGTTTGGTAGTTATCTCAATAGCACTTTTTATCTGTTTGGGGTTTTAGATTTTAGAAAGCACTTTCATCCACACTGCCTTCATTGCTTTTCTTTTTTTACTAATTTTTATTAGAGTATAGCTGCTTTACAATGCTGTGTTGGTTTCTTACTACAGCCCTGTAAGCTAGGCAGGGCAAGTATCATTGTTTCTAAATATTGGTTCTGAGAGGTCATGTAGAACTAACGTACTACTAGTAGGTTAAGTGATTTCCCAGAGGTCACTTGGCTGGTAAGGGTGAGCTTGAAATAAGATTTTTTGGTTCCCAACCCATTCCTTCTGTGTTTTTTTTTTTGTTTGTTTTTTTGGCGGTACGCGGGCCTCACACCGTTGTGGCCTCTCCCGTTGTGGAGCACAGGCTCCGGATGCACAGGCTCAGCGGCCATGGCTTACGGGCCTAACCGCTCCGCAGCACGTGGGATCCTCCCGGACCGGGGCACGAACCCATGTCCCCTGCATTGGCAGGCGGAGTCTCAACCACTGTGCCACCAGGGAAGCCCTCCTTCTGTGTTTTTTAGTTCCATCATTGAAATAAAGAAAACTGGGATCGGAAACCCTGCACTTTGTATTTGGATATAACCTGGATATGACTGTATGCACCCAAGACTACAAATTATTGGCAATTTGCCAGAGTGAGTGAAAAACATTTAAGTAAATTTTCCCACATTTATTTGACCATTTAATGCCTTAAGCTCTGTCTTAAATAAAAATGAAAGCTCATTTGGATATACTTCATAAAATACCCTTTTAAGTTTTGTGATCTGAAGAGATCTAAAAATAAAAAGCCATGAAAAGAGTTAACAATTTCAGATGGGTTGACAAATTACTAAACAGCCAGTAATAGTCCACAGAAGGTTTCTCTGGATGAAAAGGGAAGGTCTGCAGAAAAGATAGCCTCATATTCCGTCTGAGTCAGTCAATTCATTAAACAACACAGCAACAAAACAAAGTTATGCTATTTTTACCCCAGTTGATGGTGAGTATCTTTTTTTTCTTTTTTCATTTTTTCAGCTGGTGGCTTGGCATCCTAGTAATCCTAGTAGACCCATCAGATATAAATATATAGTTTGACTAAAGCTATTTGTTACAGATATTCCATTTCAGAATACCACGCTTAATTCCTTTATTTAAGGGAATTACATAAATGTGTCCCTTGAAAATGAACATTAGTTTCTAGGGTGGGACTCAATATATAAAAAGCAAACAAAATTTAAGTTTTAAAGAAACATATAAAAAGAGTGTACATACTTGAGGAATGAAGACACAGCAAAAAGGCAAGGCCAGGTATAACTTTAAGAATGAGCAGCTTACAGTGATGTTTAATTTTTCTGAACATTAAAACATGGGTTTTATTAGTAATAAAGTCCCAGAAGAGGGCATTACCCAGGGAAATTATTGACCATGTGAAGTTAATGGACCTCTCCCTTGCCCTGAGCTATGAAACCTTTTAGCTAGTCATCCATCAATCTTGGAAAATGCCTATACCAGGATGATTAATGTGCAAGAAAGTTGAGAAAAGAGTGATGTAGAAATAAAAAAGATACAAAAAGGATACAAAGTTTACATCTAAGGAGTCATCACTAGGAATTTTTACAGAAATGTTCTATCAAGCTAGTATGGAGATTCCCTGTGCCTGCCTGCCTGCCTCTATTTCTTTTTCTTTCCCTCCCTCCCTACCCCACCCCCCAACCCCGACCTAAACTACTTCAGAAAAATGCGAAGATAATCATTTAGACTAAATCAGTCCTAAGAAATGTTCAGACATTTGGCAGGGCAGGGAAAGAGGAGGTGGTAGTATACCAGGGAAGAGCTGAATCGGACTCCAGGTTGGATTTGTGTCTTTGACTTTAACCTTTGCTTTCCGTTGCTTTTGTTATTATAATCATA
This sequence comes from Neophocaena asiaeorientalis asiaeorientalis, assembly GCF_003031525.2. NCBI lineage: Eukaryota > Metazoa > Chordata > Mammalia > Artiodactyla > Phocoenidae > Neophocaena > Neophocaena asiaeorientalis. The sequence goes on from NW_020173041.1 coordinate 587,318, forward strand.
CATAATGGCCTGCCTCAGGGAACCCTGTCCCTCTGCTGTTCAGTTCACAAGTAGACAATCTGACCCTGCCCACCTGTGAATGGCTGCAAGAAAGAAGAAACTCACTGAGGCTGGTCATTCCAGGAGATGTTTTGCAAGACTGATGGCCCTTTTACTTTACTTCCTCACTGCCTCCCCCTGTCTGTTCTATAAAAGAAACCAGCATCCAGACCCAGATAAGATGGTTTTCCAGAGACACTTGTCCGCCATCTTCTCGGTCTGCCGGCTTCCCAAATAAAGTTGCATTCCTTGTCTCAACACCTCGTCTCCTATTCTTTGGCCTATCCTGCGGTGAGCAGAGCAGTAACAGTAGGAGGGGATGCAAGGGTTAGGAGAAGGACTTGGAAGCGAAATGCAGCTCTTCATAAAGGAAGAAGCAGCAAGCTGGGGTGCACACTCTAGCCAGCACCTTATTGAGTTGTTTCCCCATCACTATGTTGTGTGAGGTGACATAAGGAGCTAATCTTACCTTGCCTCCTACGTTCTTTAGATCTGTGTTTGTTTTTTTAATAAATGGTTAAATATTTCATTTTAATAGATCATTTGGGGCTTCCCTGGTGGTGCAGTGATTGAGAATCCGCCTGCCAATGCAGGGGACATGGGTTCGAGCGCTGGTCCGGGAAGATCCCATATGCCGTGGAGCAACTAAGCCCGTGTGCCACAACTACTGAGCCTGCGCTCTAGAGCCTGCGAGCCACAACTACTAAGCCCACGTGCCACAACTACTGAAGCCCACGTGCCTAGAGCCTGTGCTCCGCAACAAGAGAAGCCACCACAATGAGAAGCCCGCGCACCACAACAAAGAGTAACCCCCGCTCACCGCAACTAGAGAAAGCCCGCGTGCAGCAACAAAGACCCAACACAGCCAAAAATAAATAAATGAAATAAATTTATATTAAAAAAAACCATACCATTTGGGGGGGCATAAAAATGCATGACACCAGCATTTTCAAATTATTTATACAGCTCATCCTGAAAATTCCAAATGGCATTCGAAATACTTCTTAAAGCAATTTGTTATTTCCCATATTTTACACTTATTGTTTTACGTTGAATGGAAAAAAATTAACCTAATAAGAATTACTGTTACTATATTGCAAAATTGAAATGTAGAATGACTGATGGCTAAAATTCGGTTACAGTCTGTGAACAAATCCGTATTGGGAAAAGGCCAAAAAAGGAAAGGCTTGTTTAAAGCAAAAATGACAGTTAAACAGCCAGCATTTATTGTCACTTACAATGGGCTTATGACTGCGCTAAGAAATACTGAAGGCATATTAAAACATGGTACTTGCCCTCGGGCAGCTCACAATGTTTTGGTAGGAATGATGAACATCCATAGAACAATGATGACAATATGCTAATGCTGGGAATTGCAACGCTAGGCCAGAGAAACCGAAAGGAGAGGAAGGTCAGTGAAGACAGAGTAGAGGGGGCTTGTGTGACTCTTGAAGCTGGGTGGAATTTGAGTCTCTCAAGGAAGGAGGAATGGTATTCCAACAAAGGGCTAGGATGAACGTACAAACGTGTTTTGTGGAGATACCGTGGATACCAGAATGACCAGTGCCAATTGTATGTGTAGAAAAGTAAGACGAAATAAGGTTAGAAAGGTAAACAGAGGCAAAATGACTCAGCTGAAAAAGCACACGACAGGGCTTAGAAACTGGCAACCTGAAGTCACACCCCTTCTCTGTCAAATACAGGTTGGTTGTGAGGTCTTGAAAGTCACTGCCCACTCTGAGTCTCAGTTTTCCCACCTGTAAAATTTGCTGAGGATTAAATACAAGTATGTGAGCTCATAAATGTTAGCATACTTCTTATGATTATGGAAAACTGGCATTACAGCAGAAGGACCGAGACTATGTGGTAAGACATTTGTTGAGCAGGAAAGAAGCACAATTACAGTATCCCTTAACAAAAATTACTCCTGTTAGTGACAAAAAAACTGGCTGGATGGAGACCAGACTCAGGAAAGCAAGCCGTGAAACTACTAAGAAATGGAATATTGTCTGCCATGTCAGTAAACAAAGGATATCACAGTCGTCAGCGCCCGCAGCCCTCCAATGTGAGCTGGTGAGTCCTAAGGGAACCCAGGAGGTAAAAACACGGGATACTGGCCCCAGACAGCTGAGGTGCATATCAAAGGAATGATTTCAGTGGGCCCAGACTCTCGCATCTTCCCATACATAGAAAAGCGCTAAATTCCTTACTTTGGGATATCTGGTTTTAATTTACAATAATCTTTTGATGTGCAGACTACCTGCCCTTTATTGCAAAACTTCTATATAACCTGGCTCTCCCCTCGGCTCGGAGCAGTTTTCTCAGGGTTACTTGAGATGCTGCCTCCCAGGCTTGAAGTCCTAAAAATTCCTGCCAAATAAAACATAACTCTCAACTTTTAGGTTGTGAATAATCCCAGGCTGACATACCAAATTTTGGATTATGGCAATAGCAAAGGAATGGTGAAGAAGGGCTGGACTCTAAGTTCTGGAGTATGTGTCATCATTTTGGATTTCCTCATCATAGACGTTTTAAGAGTGTATGAAATCTACCTTGCACAAAAACTATATTTAAAAGTAGATGGAGGGCTTCCCTGGTGACGCAGCGGTTGAGAGTCCGCCTGCCGATGCAGGGGACAAAAAAAAAAAAAAAAAAAAGTAGATGGATAGGTACCCTCTCTGGTGCTATAACTTGATGATATTATTCTATTCTTAAATTGTAGACAGTAATAATTCAAATTAAATAAACGCATTTTATTGAGCTTTTATATACAAGACATAACGATAGGCACTAACTTGCACAGAATACAGGGAGGATATATTTTCTAATCTCAGGTTAAGCAGTAAGCACTTAGTTGATGTCAACACACACATACACAAACACAGTGTGTAATCGTATGGACAGCTACAAAGTCTAGTAGTTAATATGAAAGAAAAAATCCTCAATCAGACAGGAAACATTTAATGGTGTGATATAGGGACTCCACAGGTGGTCCACTGGCTAAGACTCCATGCTCCCAGTGCAGGGGGCCCAGGTTCGATCCCTGGTCAGGGAACTAGATCCCACATGCCACAACTAAGAGTTTGCATGCCACAACTAAGAGTTCACATGCTGCAACTGAAGAGCTCGCATGCCACGACTGAAGATCTCGTATGCCGCAACTAAGACCCGGCACGGTCAAATAAATAATAAATAAGTAATTTTAAAAATGGTGTGATACAATACACATTAGCTATGAATAATTTTCCTTTGTTCTGTTAAACAAACAGCTGAAATCATTTCACTAATCATCAGTGGTCAACCAGAACGTCAATTACCGTTCAGTGAAATTACAGAATGCAGCGATCACCTGCCTTCATGGAAGTTCACAATTGTAAAGAATGTTTAAAGCAACACCCAATTTTATACTGAGTAATGAAATCCTTTTAGATGTATAAGAACAACTAGCTACATTAGAGAATATTTATGTTCTAATTCCCACTGAGCACTCCCAACTTAGGTCACAAGTAGAAAAGTGCAATGGATACTTATGGTGCATTTTAGGGCTTTGAGTCTTAAAAAACCATCAGATTTGGAATCAAAACACCTGGCTCCACTACTTACTGGCCCTGTGAGAGTTTCATGTGGTTGAGAGTTTCATGTTTCCCACAAAGCAAATATTATAATTAAGAGTTCTGGGTCTGCTGCATGAAAACCACCCATACCCATGGAATATTCCTCATTTTTCTTATCCTAAGTATCTAGATATTTACCCCAATTTCATGACAAAGTAGATTCCAGAGATGAATGGGGCAGAAATATAAGCAACATAACTTCAAGGAGGAATAGCAATGTCTTTTAAGAAATTTTCTTTGGCAAAGGCCACCAGTGACCAACAGTGCTTTTTAGATAAAGCTACCCGGAGCATCTCTGAATAGACATTTCTCTGAAGACATACAAACAGCCAACAAATATATGAAAAGGTTCTTAATATCACTAATCATTAGGGAAATGCACATCAAAACCACAATGAGGTATCATCTCGTCATGGTTAGGATAACTATCATCAAAAAAGATAACAGACAACAAGTGTTGGCAAAGGTGTGGAGAAAAGGGAGCCCTTGTGCATTGTTGGTGGGAATGTAAATTGGTGCAGCCAATATGGAGTTTCCTCAAAAAACTAAAAATCGACCTACCATATGATCCAGCAATTCCACTTCTGGGTATATAACCAAAGGAATCAGTATGACCGATATCTTGAAGAGACATCTGCACTCCCATGCTCTTTGCAACATTATTCACAATAGCCAAGATATGGAAACAACTTAAGCAGATGGATAAAGAAAATGTGGCATACACATACGACGGAGTATTTTTCAGCTCTGAGAAAAAAGGAAATCTTGCCATTTGTGACAACATGGATGAACCTGGAGAACATTATGCTAAATGAAATAAGCCAAATGCAGGAAAACAAATATTGTATGATCTCACTCATATGTGGAATCTAAAAGAAGTCAAACTCACAGAAACAGAGAGTAGAACATTGGCTGCTGGAGGAAATGGGGTGATGTTGCTCAGTGGGTACAAACTCTAAGTTTTAAGATGGATAAGTTGTAAGGATCTAATGTACAGCATGGTGACTACAGTTAATAATATTGTATTGTATACTTGAAATTTGCTAAGAGAGTAGATCATAAGTGTTCTCACCACAAACAAAAAAATGGTAATTATGTGGGGTGATTAATGTGTTAATTAGCTTGATATACATATATCAAATCATCAAGTTGTACACCTCAAATATATACAATTTTTATCGATAAATTATATTTCAATAAAAGTTTCCAAAATTTCTGAAACAAAAAAGAAATTTACCTATGAAGAGAAGCCAGATATGAGGCCTATAGACATTTTAAAGATTAAATCTGATCAATGTTACCCAGGCAGACCATTTCTTTCCAATCCAATTGAAAGAAAAATAGGTAAAAGGAAACCTTCAATTCCTCTAAGAATTAGCAATGATTATCGTAAGAAAAAATTGTAAAATGGAAGGGGATAGAGTATATAAAACTCATGTAAGTTGTTCACAGTAAAGCTGTCTTCTTTAATAACAGGAGATCCTAACCTGATATGCATTTCCTTTTTTAGTCTTTTTAAACATTTCCTTTAATTTTTAGTTGCAATTCTCATTTTACCAGTTCTTACTTTTCCCAGACTAACTGCAACATCACATCTCACTTATATAGTTCATAATTCCTACCGTTGCCTTTTTAAAAAAATTTATTTGTTTATTTCATTTTTTTTGGCTGCGTTGGGTCTTCGTTGCTGCACGCGGGCTTTCTCTAGTTGGGGCGAGCGGGGGCTACTCTTTGTTGTGGTGCGCGGGCTTCTCACTGCAGTGGCTTCTCTTGTTGCGGAGCATGCATGGGCTCTAGGGTGCGTGGGCTTCAGTAGTTGTGGCGCTCGGGCTCAGTAGTTGTGGCTCACAGGCTCCAGAGCGCAAGCTCAGTAGTTGTGGCGCATGGGCTTAGTTGCTCCGCGGCACGTGGGATCTTCCTGGACCAGGGCTCTAACCCGTGTCCCTTGCACTGCCAGGCAGATTCTTAACCACTGCGCCACCAGGGAGGCCCTACCATTGCCTTTAAATTGCATTTAAAACATGAATGTCCAGCTTTCTCCAATGTGCAACCAGTTTAGACACAAACACAGACACACAACAACAATAACGAAGGAACTACCTTCCTATCATAGCAGTTTGACCCTTTGCCATAAATGAATGTAAACGTAAGACTCTGAATAAAACTGCTGCCCTTCTGATAAAGGTTGGCCTACTTGTGAGAAAACACCAAAAAAGTCATATTAGAATAGGTTTGAGTTCAAAATTTATCTCATTAAAGGGAAGACACTATAGGCTGATGCCTCGACTGGATCATTTATAAAGAGTGTGACTGAGTGGGAGAGAGAGAAATCCTGTCACACTTGCCTTCTATATTACACATTGCCATTCCATCAAGTCAAATCTAATATAAATGAATCACATTAATCAGAAAATGTGAATTTTTACATGACAAGCTAAAGGGGCATGCCATTTCCAATTAGATTGGTGATCTAAAATTAGCTAGTGACACAAGCAAGTATACATGGTCAATTTGCCTGCCTGAAACTGAAAATTGAATAAGACATGTTGGATGATAGCCCTAGAGGAGACATGCAGCTGTAATTCACTCATGTTGCTCAGCTGATGTCACAAGCCACCAAAGAATATTCAACCTTGTGCTCATTTTGAGATGGATTTGACTCAAGAAAATACTTGGGTCAACTGTCCATTGATTTGGTTCTGTGAATGCTAGGGGGTGAGTACAAGAGAGGGCATTCTCTACTGTTTCCATAGAGAAGTAAATTGAGGTGGCAAAGGAGAATGGCTCACTGACTGATCAATAGCTCATTATTGATATGCATCAGTACTTTTGAAATTGAGAAACATGTCTTTATACAAACACACTTAAGCTTTCTGTACCTTACTATGTTCAGTTTTACACTATACAGAATAAACCCACCTAACCCTTCTCACAGGTTGTTGCCAGTCTTGGTGACAATAATGTACATAAATGGGGTTTGAAGAATTAAAAGTGTTTTCATGCTGTTACTACCATTGTTGTTACTTCAAAACATAACTAAGGGCTTCCCTGGTGGCACAGTGCCAATGCAGGGGACACGGGTTCATGCCCCGGTCCGGGAAGATCCCACATGCTGCCGAGCGGCTAGGCCCGTGAGCCATGGCCGCTAAGCCTGCGCATCTGGAGCCTGTGCTCTGCAACGGGAGAGGCCACAACAGTGAGAGGCCCGCGTACCGCAAAAGAACAAACAAAACAAACAGAAAAACATAACTAAGAGTCATTTTTGCAAAGTTTACTTTCTAAATTGTGTATATTTGCACCTTCTATACATCTGATAAGGCAAGAATGCACAATTAACAGTCATGTAGGGACTTCTCTGGTGGTCCAGTGGGTAAGAATCCATGCTCCCAATGCAGGGGACCCGGGTTCCATCCCTGGTCAGGGAACTAGATTCCGCATGCACGCCGCAACTAAGACCCGGCACAGCGTAAATAAATAAATATTTTTAAAAAAAAGCCTACTGGCATTCTTTAAAAAAAAAGTCATGTAAGCAGAATTTCTGTTACTTGTTCTAATGTGAATAATGATTATTTACCAAATTAAGGTTTATGTCTTGATATCAGGCTCTAGAAGCAAAATGCAAGAGGCAGGAAGTTCTGGAAGTATTTGGCTCATTTTTTTTTTTTTTTTGCGGTGCCGGGCCTCTCACTGTTGTGGCCTCTCCCGTTGCGGAGCACAGGCTCCGGACGCGCAGGCTCAGCAGCAATCGTTCACGGGCCCAGCCGCTCCGCGGCATGTGGGATCTTCCCGGACCGGGGCACGAACCCGTGTCCCCTGCATCGGCAGGCGGACTCTCAACCACTGCACCACCAGGGAAGCACTGGCTCATTTTTTAAGACTATTTTTTAGAGCACTTTTAGGTTTACAACAAATGTGGGAGGAAAGTACAGAGATTTCATATATAACTGCTGCCCCCACACACGCGTAGGTTCCCGTGTTATCAACATCACTGAGCACTAACTACAATGGTACACTTCTTTAAAACAAGGATGAACCAACATTGACGCATCATAATCACCCACAGTCCGTAGTTTACCTTAGGGTTCACTCTTGCTGTTGTATGTTCTATGAGGTAGATAAAAGTATAATGATACATATATCCATCATTGTATACCATCATTGTATTTTCACTGCTCTAAAAATCCTGTTCTCTGTCTACTCATCTCTCCCCCACCATCTCCTTACTCCTGGCAACCAATGATCCTTTTATTGCCTCCACAGTTTTCTCTTTTCCAGAAGGTCATATAGTTGGAATCATACAGTATGAAGCCCTTTTGGATTGGTTTCTTTCACTTAATAATATGGATTTAAGATTCCTCCATGTTTTCTCATGGTTTGATAGCTCATTTCTTTTTAGTGCTGAGTAAGATTCCATTGTCTGGATGTACCACAGCTTATTTATCCAATCACCTACTGAGGAAAATCTTAGTTGCTTCCAAGTTTTGGCAATTATGAATAAAGCGGCTATAAACATCTGTGGGCAGGTTTTTGTGTGGACATAAGTTTTCACCTCCTTTGGGTAAATACCAAGGAGCATGGCTGCTGCACCGTATGCTAAGAGTATATATAGTTTTGTAAGAATCTGCCAAACTGTCCTCCAAAGTAGCCATCCCATTCTGCCTTCCCACCAGGAACTGATGAGAGTTCCTGATGCTCCACATCCACATCAGCGTTTGATTTTGTCAGTGAATACAGCTCATTTTTACAATGGTAGAATAGGCTTTTAGTTAAAAGAAACAAATAATTATAGTTGATAATGCAAGTTCTTTGACCAATTATGTTTTAAGTGGTACACATACTTTCTCTTTCACGTTATCTCACACATACAAATATTTTATAAAAGAAACTGATGTAGCTCAGCAAATTTCTCATAAAGTGAATGTATGTCAAATTTATTTTATTTTCCAATTGACCTCTATACTTTTGAGGGAAACCACTGGATTACAAATGCAATTAAAAAAACATTAAGAATGTAGCAAGTCAGAGGCTCCCCTGGTTGCACAGTGGTTAAGAATCCACCTGCCAACGCAGGAGACACGGGTTTGAGCCCTGGTCCGGGAAGATCCCACATGCTGCGGAGCAACTAAGCCCGTGTGCCACAACTACTGAGCCTGTGCTCTAGAGCCTGTGAGCCACAACTACTGAAGCCTGCGCGCCTAGAGCCTGTGCTCTGACACAAAGAGAAGCCACCGCAATGAGAAGCCCGTGCACGGCAACGAAGAGTAGACCCCGCTCACCGCAACTAGAGAAAGCCCACGTATAGTGATGAAGACCCAATGCAGCCAAAAATAAATAAAATAAATAAATTCATTAACAACAACAAAAAAAGAATGCAGCAAGTTAGAAAATAGGTAACAGATCTGAATTATTTGTTCACAAAAAGGAGATACCCAAGTGGGCAATAAGCGTATGTAAAAATTCTCAACATTATTACTCCTCAGAGAAATGCAAAATTAAAACCTCAATGAGACACTATTAAACACCTACCTAAAATTAAGACACTGACAACACCCAGTACTGTCCAAGATGTGGAACAACTAGAACTCTCATACGTTGCTGCCAGGAATGCAAATTGGTACAACCATTTTGGAAAAATGTTTGTCAATATCTATTGAAGCTAGACATACTGTTGACCCTATGACCTAGCAGTTGTACTCTTAGATTTATACCCAAGAAACTGAGGGCAAAAGTCAGGTATGAGAATGCTTTTAGCAGCTTTGTTCACAGCAGCCTCAAACCAGAAACAACTCAAATGCCCATCAACAGTAAAATGAATAAACAAATTGTGGTATATTCATTCAGTGGAACACTACTCTGCAATAAAAAAGAGTGAACTACTGCTAGACTCAACGACATGGATTTCTGTCACAGACATAATGATGAAAACAGAAATCCAAACGCAAAAGACTAGATTCCGTTTATGTGAGTTTCAATAAGGGGCAAACCAAATGTACAGTGATAGAAGTCAGAGGAGTGATTCCCTCTGGGAGTATGGTATGAATGGCAAGGTCATGAGGGAACCCTCCGAGGTATTGCAAACATTCTGTATCTTGATCTGAGTGGTGGTTACCCTAATGTGTGTATGTGTGTGTATGTGTGCAAAAGTTCATGGAGCTGCAAATTTGAGATTTGTGTGCTTTACTGTATTTTATGCCTCAATAAAAATTTTTAAAAGAATGAACAGGGCTTCCCTGGTGGCGCAGTGGTTGAGAGTCCGCCTGCCGATGCAGGGGACACGGGTTCGTGCCCTGGTCCGGGAAGATCCCACATGCTGCGGAGCGGCTGGGCCCGTGAGCCATGGCTGCTGAGCCTGCGCGTCCGGAACCTGTGCTTCGCAATGGGAGAGGCCACAGCAGTGAGAGGCCCGCGTACCGCAAAAGAAAAAAAAAAAAAAAAACCTTAAAACCACATATTTAAAGAAAAAAGTTAATTGCTGACAAAGCACAAAACATTAACAAAGAATTGAGATTTCTAGCACTATCATTGAGCAGTACCAAAAAACATCAAAGCAATACTCAAAATGATAAGGTAGTTTTTAAAAACTCTGCCAGTATAAGTATTCCATCTTCACACGTACTTTTCCACAAAAAGCTTCAATTCAAACAGGCTTGCCAACTGCTTCTGACGTCCCTGAAGCATTTCAGTTCCCATTCAACATCATTTTAAAAATATCTTCATGCACATTTTATTGATAAGTATACTGGTTTCTCTCCAACCATATTTTTATGTGTGTATGCTGTATTCAATTATGTAAACCTGGGTGACTACTTGCAGGATCACTGAATGGAAAGAGAGAGCTATGAACAGATCTACAAGGTAGAGAATTTCTCTTTGCACACTGAAGGCCTGAGGCAATGAGGACATAGTTATCTGAAAAACTAGTTAATGCCCAAATGATCAATAAGGATGATTAATTTGTAAATGGTGCTGTTTGCCTCCATATATATTGCTGTATCAACTGATGTCTGAAAAATCAAAATAATGCATACTGAGCTTTCCAAAGTATAGGCTATTCCTTGAGTTCCATAATAAAATAGGTTATCAAGAGAGTAACCCTCTGGCTCTGATAGCACTGGGGACCAAATATCAGGACAAAATAAAGGCAAGAATCCTTCCAAATACCGACTGCTTATGGGCAGAGTTTCTTATTTTACTCGGTCCATTCATTCATTATGTTTAGAATTCTGTTAAGAAATTTCTAAGAAAGGGATTCCTGTACTTCACATAACTTATTCTTTTTCATTATGAACATATTAAGGCCCTACTGCCCAGTCTCTAAATGTTTTAAAATTTGATCACACACACAAAATTTTAGATCTAGGGCAACACACCCTAAAAGTAGCAGAGGCTCTTCACATTGTTGATAACTGGTGTTTGGGAGGTCTGGAATGAGGAGCGATTAGACATGGACCATCGTCTAATGGTGGATACGTTCACTTAGGGAAGGGAGAGAAAGCAGAGGATCATGTTCTAGTGATATGCCATGTAGGAGAATTGCTTTTAATCATAAAAAATTGTAGCTTTTATGCCACTGTGTTCCAAAAGCCCAAGAAGGAGCTAACACATAATCTCACTTCATTATAAGATTAAGAACCTGAGATACAAGGAAAGTAAGTATTCACCCAAAATGAACACATAAACTGAGTCCCGGAAAATCCTGAGTTCTTGACCTCTAAGCTCTGCTCATCCGTTACCTTGGGGAGCTCTACCTTTGGTTGCAGGTAGAATTAAGATTTTTAAGTGAATTTTTTTTATTACACAGCACAGTCCCATGTTTCACAATTGAAATGATTTAAAGGGTCTAAGTAAAATTCTCTCTTCTGTTTCTGTCCCTCAGCCACCCTGCTCACCCTCCCAGAAGCAATTAGTGTTACCAGCTTCTTGGGGATCCTTCCAGAGATATTAATACTTAGGAGAGAAAATACACAAACACACATACAAAGATTTTCAAATTTTGCACAAATGGTAGCATACCATACACATTACTCTGTACCCTGTTGGTTTGATTTCATGTAAGTATATCATGGATATCATTCCAGATCAGCAGTAAAGTTTCTATATGTGCTATTTGTATGCCACCAGTACCATGTATTTTTCCACTTTCAGGAGGATCATGTGGTGAATTAAAAGCACACAGAAACTGGGTTTAAACAGACCATGGCTCCATCACCTACCAACTAGCTTTGAGACGTGGGCAAGGCGCCTAACTCTCTGAACCTCAGATTCTTCACTCAACGATGCTCGTAATGCCTTCCTCACAAGATACTTGTGGCAATTCTAAGAGCCTGAAACTGGGGCTCAGACAGCCTGGCTAGCTGAACATTTATATGATCTTGGGCAGTTATTTGATCTCTCTCAGCCTGAGTTTCATTTGTTCCATATGCACTTTCATGGATAACCACAAACAGCAAAGTTCACCGATCTTAAGAGTACGGCCTAAATTATCAAAAAAGAAACACATGCACATAGCATCACATAGGTCAAACAATACATTACCAGAAACCCAGAAGCCCACTCTTCATGCTCTCTTAGTTACTATTCCGTCTCCAAAGGCAGCATTATCCTGACTTCTAATATAATTATGCATGTTTTTGAATTTTATATAAATGAAATTAACAGGTATGTAACTTTCGTTGTCCAGCTTTTCTTGCTCAACGTTTGGTTCGAGATTCACCCATATTGTTGAAATAGTATTAGTTCCTCAATGTCATTGCTGTATAGTATTTTGTTCTAAGAATTTGCCAGAAATTATATATTCATTTTACATAATGAACAAATGTTGATGTGCTTTTACAAAGACAGACTTATAGATCAATGGAACAGGATAGAAAGCCCAGAGGCAAACCCACACACCTACAGTCAATTAATCTACAACAAAGGAGGCAAGACTATACGATGGAGAAAGGACAGTCTCTTCAATAAGTGGTGCTGGGAAAACTGGACAGCTACATGTAAAAGAATGAAATTAGAATACTAACACCATACACAAAAATAAACTCAATGGATTATACACCTAAATGTAAGGGCAGACACTATAAAACTCTTAGAGGAAAACATAGGCAGAACACTCTTTGACATAAATCACAGCAACACCTTTTTGGATCCACCTCCTAGAGTAATGAAAATAAAAGCAAAAACAAACAAATGGGACCTAATGAAACTTAAAAGCTTTTGCACAGCAAAGGAAACCATAAACAAAATGAAAAGACAACACACAGAATGGCAGAAAACATTTGCAAATGAAGTGACTGACAAGGGATTAATCTCCAAAATATACAAACAGCTCACGCAGCTCAATATCAAAAAAAGAAACAACCCAACCAAAAAATGGGCAGAAGATCTAAAGAGACATTCTCCAAAGAAGACATGCCGATGGCCAAAAAGCACATGAAAAGATACTCAACATCACTAATTATTAGAGGAATGCATATCAAAACTACAAGGAGGTATCATTTCACACCAGTTAGAATGGCCATTATCAAAAAGTCTACAAACAATAAATGCTGGAGAGGGTGTGGAGGAAAGGGAACCCTCCTACACTGTTGGTGGGAATGTAAATTGATACAGCCACTGTGGAGAACAGTATACAGGTTCCTTAAAAAACTAAAAATAGAATTACCATATGACCCAGCAATCCCACTCCTGGGCACATACCCAGAGAAAACCATACTTCTAAAATATACATGCACCCCAATGTTCATAGCAGCACTATTTACAACAGCCAAGACATGGAAGCAACCTAAATGTCCACTGGTGTATATATACAATGGAATATTCCTCAGCCATAAAAAAGAATGAAATAATGTCATCTGCGGCAACATGGATGGACCTAGAGATTATCATCCTAAGCAAAGTAAGTCAGGGAAAGACAAATATCATGATATCACTCATGTGTAGAATCTAATTCAAAAAATGATATAAATGAACTTATTTACGAAACAGACTCACAGATTTTGAAAACAAATTTATGGTTATCAAAGGGGAAAGGTGCAGGGGAGGGATAAATTAGGAGTTTGCGCTTAACATATACACACTACTATATATAAAATAGATAATCAACAAAGACCTCCTGTATGGCACAGGGAACTCTACTCAATACTTTGTAATAATCTATATGGGAAAAGAATCTGAAAAGGAATGGATATATGTATATGTATAACAATCACTTTGATGTACACCTGAAACTAACACAACATTGTAAATCAGCTATACCCCAATATAAAATAAAGTTTTTTAAATGTTGATGTGCTTTCGCATTGTTTTCACTTTTTGTCTTTTATTATAATGCTGCTATAAACATTCTAGTATATGTATGCATTTCTGTTCAATTTACACCTAGGAGTGGAATTGCTGGGCCAGAGGGTAAGCTTCGGTTCAGAATACTCAGAATTGGTATGAGTTTAAAAGTTTCAATCAGGGTTTATAGCTGCAAGCACCAGAAGCCAATTCTGGCAGATTTAAGAAGAAAGGAATTTACTGAAAGGCCATTTAGTAGACCATAAAATCACTGGGAGGATTTGAGTAATAGGCTCAGGAAAAGGTGAGGAGAAAGCAGGGCCACATGGGTTGAAACACAGCCAACATCACACTGTGGAACTAGTATCAGGAGAACAATGTTTTAGTCATGCTATATACCATACCCCATAGTTTGCAGAGTCAACATTGAACTCTTGCCCATAAGGCTACATTCCCCTGGCTGTTAGTGCCAGAAAGAAATGCCTGTCTCAGCTTCTTTGCATCTCTAGCTACTGATTCAAAATCTGGTGTGTGCACAGCTGATAGGCCAGGCCCAGATCACATGTCCAGGCCACAGGTGCAAGGGAGCCTGGAAAAGTGATGCGTAAAGTAGGCACTTTCCAAACAGCAGAATAGAACAGGGTGCAGATATTGGGCATAAAAACCTGTTTATAAGACTATTTCTTCCTCAGTTAATTATCTTGGAAAAAAACACAAACAGGGGCTTCGCTGGTGGCGCAGTGGCTAAGAATCCGCCTGCCAATGCAGGGGACACGGGTTTGAGCCCTGGTCTGGGAAGATCCCACATGCCACGGAGCAACTAAGCCCACGCGCCACAACTACTGAAGCCCGCGTGCCTAGAGCCCATGCTCTGCCACAAGAGAAGCCACCACAATGAGAAGCCCACGCACCGCAACGAAGAGTAGCCCCCGCTCGCTGCAACTAAAGAAAGCCCGCGTGCAACAACAAAGAGCCGACACAGCCAAAAATAAATAAATAAATATATTAATTAATTTAAAAAACAAAAAAACACAAACAGGTATTGATCTAATTCCATAGGAAATAAAACAACCTAAGTTCAGCTCTTCAAAAATCAGTTTTTTCCTTGACTACATATTTAATATGACCTGAGTAGTAATTCTGAACACAAATCTGAGGTTTCTAAAATAATTTTTAAAGATTTTGTAGCTTCTAGAAAGCAGAAATCCAGTATTAGACTGACTATACCAGAGATTTCTTATAATGAAGAAAAATGCTTTCTTCCCCCATGTTTTATCATAGTTTTTGAATATATGCATACATGGCTTTACTCACCATCTCATTAAGGCAGATATTGCCTGGCAGTCACCTAGTTCGGCTCCAAAACCACTTGGTACAAATTTAGAGCATCTAAGGCCAGTTCTTTGCCCCTATATACTCCTTGTTAACTTCTGAACAATAAGCCTCTTTTCTTCTCTCTTATATCTTTACCCTCTTGTCATTGTTTTTTTTTAACATCTTTATTGGAGGATAATTGCTTTACAATGGTGTGTTAGTTTCTGCTTTATAACGAAGTGAATCAGCTATATATATGCGTATGTTCCCATATCTCTTCCCTCTTGCGTCTCCCTCCTTCCCACCCTCCCTATCCCACCCCTCTAGGTGGTCACAAAGCACCAAGCTGATCTCCCTGTGCTATGTGGCTGCTTCCCACTAACTATCTATTTTACGTTTGGTAGTGTATATATGAAGAACCTAGGGGTAAGATGGGTATAAAGACACAGACCTACTAGAGAATGGACTTGAAGATATGGGGAGGGGAAGGGTAAGTTGTGACAAAGTGAGAGAGTGGCATGGACACATATACACCCTCTTGCCATTGTATGTTTTCTTCTCCTGATTCCTCTAACTACTAGCCCCATTCAACTCTGAATCCTTTTGAAAAAACTTCATTCCATTGTTACCAAACTCCTATCCATCTTAAATTTGGGGGAAAGAAAGCTCTCTCTCTTTTGCCTTAACTTTAACTAGCACCTTCCTAAGTCCCCTACTTCCTCCCCTTTAGCCCATTTTAGTAGAGGCTGCCAGGTCTCTCATACAGTGAGCTATGAATCCAAGAGGTGAGTTGGCATTTCAACGCGTTGTCAATGTTGCTTCCGGACATAGTTTTCCCACCCTCTTGTAAAATCGCATTCTCTTTAGAGATTCACTACAACTTGTATTCTGTCCTCAATCCCTTGTAACTGTGGCCAGTCCACTTGCCACCTGGTTAGCCATTACCTCACCAAAAAAAACCAACTCACAGTCTTCCTCTCCTAGCATGATTCTAGGACATTTTAACATTCACGGACATATATCATCCAACGTAATGGCCTTGCAATTCCTTTAGCTCCTTATTCAAAAACTCACACCCTGAATCTTGTCAGGGCTTAGCAATTGCTCCACTTGACCACAACTTCCTGCTTCTTACCTTTCTCATCACCTTATTCCTACTGGTAGCTTCACTCTGTTAAATTTTAAAATTCTCACACATGATGGTTCCACACACGTTTACTGTCTCCAAACTGGGATGGCTTCCCAGGATACCTTCCAGTCATTTTACTAGGTCTTGGTCAGCTCTCTTTTCCACTCCCATCAGCAAATGTCCCGAAACTTACCCCAAGTCCTTCTTCCAAACAACCGTCGATTTCACTCCAGGCAGATGACCTTGCCTTTATATCAGCGGAAAACCTGAGGTCATCAGGGGGTTCTCACTGAATTTCTCTGTAAACATATCTATATTCATCGGTTTTTACTTTCTTTCCTTCACTCTGGAAGTCTGCAATATTCCTTAGCAGTTCAAGGCCAACCCATGCCGGTGGCCCAACTCAATCTGCCTCTGTATCTGCCCTGTCCTTGCCCTGTCAGTCATCTCTTTCTCAGCCTCTTCACTGGATCCTCCCCTCAGTCTACAAACACCTGAAGACCTTTTCGTTTTAAAAGGCCCTTACACCTGTATCCTATTCAACTCTGATCCAGCTTCTCTCTGTTCCTCCACTTTCAGATCTTTGGAAATCTCAGAAAAACTGGCTTTTGGGGGGCTTTTCACCTCAGTTTTACCCCTTGAGCTCTGAAATCTGCCTTCCTTATTCCTCTACTGAAACTTTTCCCTAAGATACATAATGACCTAATTGCCAAATCTAACATACGTTTTCCAGTCTTATGTAATCAGACTTCACTCTGTCTTTGACATTGCTAAGTGCTTTCTCCTTTAATCGTTGTTTTTTTTTTCCTGATAATAAAAGCAGTACTTGTTCATTACTGTTTTAGTCTATTCAGGCAGCTATAACAAAATACCACAGTCTGAGTCAACTATAAACAACAAATTCATTTCTTACCATGCTGGAGGCTGAAAGTCTGAGATCAAGGTGCCAGCATGCTCAGGTGAAGGTCCTCTTCCAGGCCGCAGACCTCTCATTGGATCCTCCCCTGGCAGAAAGAGGGAGGGAGCTCTCTGAAGCCTCTTTTATAAAGCACTGATCCCATTTATGAGGGCTCCACCCTTGGGCCTTAAGCACCTCCCAAATGCCCCATCTTCTAATATCATCACTTTTGGGGGTTAGAATTTCAACATATGAATTTTGGAGGGATGAAACATTCAGACCATAGCAATTACAGAATATTTGGAAAATACAGGAAAGTACAAAGAAGAAAAATAATATCCCCTGTAATGGCACTAATTGGTGATAACCAGTTAACATTTTGAAGTATATACATATACATTAATACATATATATATATGACACAATTCTGTACAGTAGCTTTTACCTGCTTTCTATAAAACATTATATTGGGCATATGTTCCCATATCCTTAAATATTTTTTGAAAATGCTCATAACTGCTACATAGTATTCTCTAAAGTGGATGAATTGTCATGTATTAGCCATTCCTCTAATATTAGATATTTTACCCATATTTTAAATCTTTTCTATTATAACTAAAATTACTATATACATCCTAGTACATAAATCTTGGGAATGAAATAATGAAGGACATTTCTTTGGGATTATTTCATCAGAATAAGTTATTGAAAAAGAATTACTGGGTGAAAGGGTATAAACATTTTTTAGATTTTGCTGCACAAGGCTGAATTGAGTCCCAGGAAAGCTGTAGTGATTCATGTTCTCACTTGCAATGAGTTTGAGTGCTTGTTTTCCTTTTTTGGTCTTAGAACTTTCTACTCGGGGCTTCCCTGGTGGCGCAGTGGTTGAGAGTCTGCCTGCCGATGCAGGGGACGCGGGCGGGTTCGTGCCCCGGTCCGGGAAGATCCCACATGCCGCGGAGCGGCTGGGCCCGTGAGCCATGGCCGCTGAGCCTGCGCGTCCGGAGCCTGTGCTCCGCGACGGGGGAGGCCGCAACAGAGAGAGGCCCGCATACCACGCCCCCCCAAAAAAAAACAACCTTTCTACTCTGTTTCCATTATAATGTTGTTGGGCTGCACCCCGCAGGCCTACAAGGCCTGTACTTGCCGGGCTTCAAGACTGAAAAAAGAGCCCGGAGTCAGCAACACAGACATCAGTGGTTTAATGGATGGGGGAGCTGACCTGTCTGAAGCAAGGTCCTGGAGCGGCACCCCAGCATGTGCGGTAGACGGTGGGCAGGACATGGCGGCAATCTTCTCTCCACGGTGGAAGGGGAGATTACCAGTTAGAGGGGAATTGACATCAGGTGGGCTCATTAGTTACCAGGGAAACCAGCAGAGGGGCACGCCCCTCACTGCCCCTTTGGTAAGAACAATCACCAGCTGGGGTCTGGGGCAAGTAGGAAGGTCAGTCCTGTGCTTAAGACATAGGGGAAGCAGGCACTGGTCAGGCAGGGGATGTACAGAGAGCAAGAGAACAGCCATCTGGAGTGGGCTGGCCATAAAATGTCCTCTGTTCTATTTCCTGATAATATCCTCTTCTAGTTTTCTTTGTATTTTTTTTTTAATCCCCCTTTTGGGACTTTACCTTCCTATAAGTACCCCTTAAAGTTGATGTTCCCTACACTTCTATCCTTAGTCCACTATCTTTCTCACTCTTATTCCCTAGGGTTATTTATCCTACTCCAGTAGTTTGAACTATAATACATCCACTAGGCAAAATATTCCCAAATAGAAGACACCAGACCTGGCCTCTCTCCTGAATTTTAGACTCATGTATAGAACCATCTGTACTGCATCTCTCTTTTTGTTATCCGACAAATAACTAACCCAAAACTCAACCTGTGAAAATGATGAGTTGGTAGTGCAACCAGCCAAGGAGTCACCCAAACTTGAAACGTAGAAAACATAGTTGCCTTTTCTCTTGGTCAACCCCACCACCACTGCCCCCATCACAAGGAGAGAAGATTCACAGTTTAATTGCCATGTACCTGAGTAGAGAACATACTAAAGAGAGAAATATTCTCAAATTTCTTATTCTTTTTCCTGTTTGAGAGAGAAACCTTTGGTGGATTTCGTTATTGGTGGAGGTTAGTTGAGGCCAAAAGTGGGACTATTTCTGACTTTCAGTCCAGAGTAGTACTCTTTTCCTTGGAAGTTATGTTCTAACCTATGTGTGTAAGCTTTTAAAAAAATCAGCAAACCGTACAAGGACATTCAAAATATAAAATCATATTCCCTGTAAGCTAGAAGGCATAGTTGACACACCCAGTTGAATGCCATCACTTTGCCTCTTAACAGTCTGGGAGTCACAGATGTTTCATGGCTTACTCAAAGATGCATGGTTAGTTAGTAGCAGATATCACTAAAATCTAATTCTTATAACTCTTGTTCCAGTGTTCATTTCACTACATAAATATTTCTACATGTTCTTAACCCTTGTCCTCTGAGAAACTCTACAAACAGATGCTCATGCACAAGTAACTGCTGGAAAATCCTGCATATCACACCTTTTTTAGAGATTCATAACCAGGGCTGCGGTATGATGTTCATGGGCTCTAGACACTTTTGCCTTTGTGGGCTACTTTCTCCATAGAAAACTATTAAAATATATTTTATGATTACACTGGCAAAAAGATTAAAGTAATCCAGGCTGGATTCATTATTGTATTTTCATTCGTCTTCTGATTTAAAAAGAAATTAAAAGATTTTTGTGGGCTCCTAAAAGTATTGTGGGTCGTAGGCACTATGCCTACAGTGCCTAGTGGATAAATCAGCCCTTAATGCATAGTAAAGACTCGCAGAAGTCTGGCAAAGAGAAAATGTATTTACTTTTTTTTTTTTTTCTTGCAGTACGCGGGCCTCTAACTGTTGTGACCTCTCCTGTTGCGGAGCACAGTTTCCGGACGCGCAGGCTCAGCGGCCATGGCTCACGGGCCCAGCCGCTCCGCGGCATGTGGGATCCTCCCGGACCGGGGCACGAACCCGTGTCCCTTGCATCGGCGGGCGGACTCTCAACCACTGCGCCACCAGGGAAGCCCCTATTTAGTTTTGTTTTAGCTAGCATTTCGAAAATTTTTGCTCACAGGGTCCTACTGACATCTCAAAGATCACTAGCGTGCTATAAAATAGTTTAGAAAAACTGTTTTCTGCTCTCAGACTGCAATGATACTCTGCAGAAAGGAACATAGTGATGCAAAAATCAAGTTACTCTACTTGGCCATGGTTGAGATCTCTGAATTAGCTGTAAAATACCCATAAAAGCCTCTTCAAGATGTTTTATAGAGCAGGCAAGCACATCAAATTTTCACATATGGTTCACATTAATGTATGGAATAGTTGACAATTACATTTCATTAACACATCTTTCTAGTACATGAGAATGGTAATACACCATTAACTCGCTCTTTTGCTTCTTAAACTAATCAAATCAAATTAGGATGTCTATAAAACTTGATTTCCAACTCATTTTCAGAAGATGGATAACAGAAATTTCATGAATTAGAAATCGAACACTATTTATTGCATATGGTGACTACTTTAAGACGTGGACGCATTCTCTATGCTTTTATGATTCTTTTGACACATTGATATGGAACAATCAACTAGTATCTCATGTCTTTAACAGTTGTTAATATTCCTTTTAAGAAGAAGGGTTTTTTATGAGTATCACCAGGGAAACCTGGGGCATTATCTGAGGTCTAGAACGAGCCACCCCTAAGAATCCAGAGAAACATCACTTTTCTCAATGGTATGAGTTAGTTGGTGAAGAAACAGATGCCATTTTTGGAGATACATACATCCTTTACATATGTGATTTAAGCAGTTAGGTTCAGTTCAAGCATATTCATTGACTGCCTTCGGTGTGCTAAGTACTAGGCACAAATGAGACACAACCCCTGTGGGTAAAGAGCTCAAATCTAATACGCACACAGCAAATTTTAATACAATGTGGTGAGAGGTATGCACAGGATGACCTGGAAGCACATGGGGAAACATCTGGAAACACAACCCAGCCAGTGTAAAAAAGGAAATTGAGAAAGAAAGTGAGGAGGTGAATGGGCTTATTGAGGGGTGGGAGAGGAGCAAAGGACATGAAACAACTCCTAAAGGAAGTAGTATTTGAAAAATGGGATGCACTCTGTTTCTGTTCCCTAATATAAAGTAAGTAGAAGAATTTGGAACATGCAGGCAGCAAAGTTTCATTTTATATTTAGCGAATAATTTGAAGTTGTAGACATGAGAGAGACAAAGAGCTGTTACATGAGAGTTGATCTACTTGTTTGTATAGCAAGAAAAGCACTTCAATATGGGGCTAGGAAGTCTGAAAATCAGAGTTAGAAACTTGCAGTAATCAAATCTCTTCCAGATCTATAGTTTTATAGAGATTCTATGATATACTGGCAGGTGATGAGTCAGGATAGGATAAGCTTATGCCATGGTAACAAACAAACAAACAAACATCTCAGTGGCGTAACACAAAATTTAATTTTCACTCACAAAGTCTGCTGTGGGTCCAGAGACTCTCCATGGTAAACAATGCCATGAGATGAGCAGAGATGCAGGCTGTTTTGATTTTCCGTCTCCATCAACTCAACGTGAGACCTCCTCCACAACTGCTGCAAATACTAGAAAGTCAAACACTGGCTATGAAATACATTGGTCTGGAAGTGACACCTAATATGTCTGCTCACAATCCACTGGCCAGAACTAATTACGTGGTCCGCCCAAGTTGTAATACTCCTCTGTATCTGAAGGAGACGACAGCTACGGAGGAGAAGTGGCACTGGACTGCTGCAGTGTGTGGGAGGGGCGGAGGGGTGGTCCCATGGGGCAGCAGGCCATGGGAGACACAGGAGAGAGATGAGGCTGCCAGCCGGGCCAGGCAGTTATGTAAACCGCTGCATGATGACGGCACTGGGCAGGTTGGCTTCCTTCAGGGTCTGGCTCTCGTCAGCCAGCTCTTTGTTCGGGAAGGTACTCATGAGGACAAAGCTGGCAGCAGCCATGGCCGGCCGAGCGTCCACAATGAAGCGTCAGATATGGAAGAACACAGATGTCTCTACCACAACAGTCTTTAGATAGAAATGTCTTTTTGCATGCTCAAAGGCTTAACTCTCAGAATCAATAATAGTTGGTTGGTGTTCTTTTCAAAAAATTAAAAAACAATAATAGAGTCAGAGTGCTTCAATTTTCTATATGGATTTTCAAGCAGCTAATTAACTGGTTATGTATAATTTTAAGCTTAGAATCTATGACAGCTTTTAGAAAGTAACCACATAATCATCAGAAAGCTAAGGTCAATAGCCACTATGAATATGTAAACTTTCTAGAGTAACAGAATATTTAGTATTTTTTAATGGTGATCTTAGCTTTCTCAAAGTGGAGCACCCTCATTAAGATTAACTGCGGTACTTGCTAAGAATGAAGATTTCTAGCTCCACCTACAGAATGAAACCCTCTGGAGGTAAGAAAGTACAAGCTTTCCTGGGGATTATTAGGCGCACTAAGGCTTGAGAACCTCTGACCCAGAGGAAGCAGATGGCCAATGCTGGGGAAAGGAAATAATAGGCTTTCCTGACACCCAATTGTGAAGTAGAGCTTGCCTTGAGGCTTTCCTGGTTGAAGGAAAGAAGTAGTTCTGATTTAAGTCATCTTAGTGCTGGTTAGAAGAAATCTGAACAAGCAGGACCCTCCTGGGAGCACCCCAGCTGTCCATTCAGCAGGAAAGCCCTACCATGCTCTTGGTCATTGGACCTAGTTTGAGTACAGAGCTAATTGAAGAATCATGCTTTCATTCTGATGTTTTTATTTTCACCTCTTGTCTTTTCTGGGTACCTGCATCTAGTCTTATTGCTTTAAATACCTTCTACATGCTAACTCTTTGCAAATGTATATTTCTAGACTGAACCTCTTTCCTAACTCCAGACTATTCCCTGCTCAACATCTCCATTCAGATGGCTAGTAGGCCTTTCAGAGTTAACATGTCTAAAACAGATCCCCTAATGATCTTCCCCTAAACGTGCTCCTCCCATAGACTGACTCTCCATCTCAGTTTACGGCGACTTCGTTCTTTGTTGTTAAAATACGACGACAGATCATAGCCACTCTTGTGCTCAAAATCCTCCAAAGGGCTCCCCATACCACTCAGAGGGAAAAAAATGAAAGTCTAACAATGTTCTGCAAGGTCTTGCAGGATCTGGTCCTTCTTTCCAACCTTATCTCCTTCTACACTTTCCCCTTTTCACTCATTTCAGATACGCTAAACTTTTTTATTTCCTTTAACACACCAGTCTTGGTCTCTCCTTTGTACCTGCTCTTTCACCTGCCTGGTTAATTTTCCTGGGATATTTGCAGGTCATTCTTCAGGTCTCTGTTCAATGGGCATCTTCCCAATGAGGATGCAGTGATAAGTGCTAAGGGGAAAGAGGGGGACTATAATTTGCTGTATTGGAAGAGGGTGGTCAACTGTAGCTAAAATGTCACCCTCCTTCCCATCTAGCACATTATATCCCCTTTCTTTCACCTCAGCACTTATTATAAAATGCACAGTGTGTTTTAATTTATACCTTGTTATTATTTTCCTTCTACATCAGTTTATAAAGGTTCATGAAACACTGATGTATCTCAGCACCTGGAACAGTGCCTATCAACAAATATTTCTTTCTTTTTAATTTTTATTTATTTATTTTTTGGCTGTGTTGGGTCTTCGTTGCTGCACGAGGCCTTTCTCTCATTGTGGTGAGCGGGGGCTACTCTTCGTTGCAGTGCGCGGGCTTCTCATTGCGGTGGCTTCTCTTGCTGCGGAGCACGGGCTCTAGGTGCGTGGACTTCAGTAGTTGTGGCTCACAGGCTCTAGAGCACAGGCTCAGTAGTTGTGGTGCACGGGCTTAGTTGCTCCGCGGCATGTGGGATCTTCCCGGACCAGGGCTCAAACCTGTGTCCCCTGCATTGGCAGGCAGATTCTTATCCACTTCGTCACCAGGGAAGCCCAACAAATATTTCTTGAAAGAATGGATTAATATTTATCTTCTAATGATAACCAGTTCTTGGTACACATTGTTCTGATATCCATATTTTATTGAAGTTTTGTGACTTGCTATTTCTCCCGGCTTCCTTTATATCTTAAACTAAAACTTTTCACTCAAAATTGCTAAGTTGGAAAGAATAGCTCAGAGGCAAGTGACACAAAGTGGGCATGATGACCAGTCCTTTGGCCCCCAAGCGGAGAAAATTCCAGGAAAACAAGACATAGTAAAAATAGTAGGACAAAAATTTATGCAAATATGCAGGTATGTAGCTATGGCAGGCAGCCTCTAAAATGGCTTCCAGTGATCCTTGCTTCCTGGTATTCAAGAGAAATCTCCTTCCTTTCAATTTGGGCTGGACCTAGTGACTCACTTGTAACAAATAGAACATAGCAAAAGTGATGGCATGTCATTTCCAAGGTTTGGCTACAAAATGATCTACTTTCCATGTCGTTTAGCCTGTCTTCTTCTCTCTCACTTTCTCACTGTGATGAAGCAAAATGCCATGTTATGAGCTGTTGTGTGGAAAGGTCCATATGACAAGGAACTGAGGAAAGCCTCCACCAATAGGCAGTCTGATTCAGCCTTCACTCTGATTGCCCATGAAGTGAATCCGTCCAATAACCAGAGTGAGCTTGGAAGCATACGCCTCCCCTTTGGAGCCTTGAGATGACTCCTGCCCTGGTCAATACCTTGGTGGGTTGCAGCCTGAGGGACCCTGAGCCAAAGGACGCAGCTAAACCATTCCTAGTTTCCTGATCCACAGAAACTTTGAGATAATTAATGTTTGCTATTTTAAACCATAAGTTTTGGGGGTAATTTGTTATTCAGTCATAAATAACAAATACAGTGGACATATAGTAAAATGTATAATTGCATATAAGAGTATCTATCTTTTTAAGGAAACATGAATTATTAATGATGAATCAGTGGTAATTTTGAATGAGCACCTATGTTCAGAGTAGCATTTATCAAACCGGTTGTATTTATTCATTCATTCCACAAATATTTTATTTAGAACCAACTCAGTGACAGGCAGAATTCAAAATACCTACTTTAATAGAGTTTATAATCCAGCATAGGGTGAGAGTGATGGAAACAAACATCAAGTCCAGAAACACATGATTAATAATTTCAGGCAACATAAAACTGCATTACAATATGCAGACAGACTGGCCATGGGACTGGGGCACCTCTTACAGGCCTCTTGGAATCTGTAACCACTGAGTTGAATTCAGACTGATGGGAAAGATTTGGCCATGCGAAAATCTGTGGGCAGAACATTGTAGGCAGAAAGAATGGCCAGTGCTGAGCTGGGCATAAGAAGAGTGTGCAGCTAGGGGTTGGATCATGTAGTGTGTTTGGATTTTATTCTAAAGGTAGTAGAAAGCCTTTATAGAGTTTAAACAGGGAGTAGGACATTACATTTTAAATGGTTAGATGGTCATTCTGGCTACTGTACAAAAAATAAATTATGATGGATAGGAGGTTAGGGAAAGAGAGAAAGTTAGGAGACAGTACCGGGTTAGTTACTTTACTGGCAATGGAGTACT
This sequence comes from Neophocaena asiaeorientalis asiaeorientalis, assembly GCF_003031525.2. Taxonomy (NCBI): domain Eukaryota; kingdom Metazoa; phylum Chordata; class Mammalia; order Artiodactyla; family Phocoenidae; genus Neophocaena; species Neophocaena asiaeorientalis. The sequence continues at coordinate 613,207 of NW_020173041.1, forward strand.
GAACCAACAAGTTCTTGTATGAGGGGAGACTGTGAGACTGTGGCAGATTCACAAGTGGGTCTTACTTCTTGTCAGTATAATCTGAATGACTGGCAAGTTGGTTCATGCATGGGGTGATGTTAGGGGAATAAAAAGAGGTTACATTTGCAGGCAACTCATTTGTTCTTAGGGACAGAGTCAAGTTTACTTCTGTTAATCAAAAGAACATTTAAAGATATACTTGACTTGGTATTTTGTGCAAGGAACAACTTCTCATTGCTCAAGAAGAAAATGCAACTTTGATGTTTTTAAAACAGCTGTTAGCATTTTTGTGTGTGTGTTCGTAAGTAAGATTTTTATGACCTTGAAGACTAGCTTCACAGCACTATAAACCAATTAAATGTTAACACAGTGTCTCTTAACTTTGGTAATAAGTATTCCACATAGAAATGACTCTTCAACTCCCTTTATGCTAACTAGGACTCTAAGTAAAAAAACAAATTACAAGAAGGGATATATTCTGTTGATTGGCCTTATCAACTAGCATGAAAAAGAAAGAAAATGATGAAATGTGTCACGGGATGGGAAAGTTGAAATGCTTACAGCCGTTACTTTGACAAACTGCTAGCTTGATGCTGACTCACAGTCTAAAGAGTTATGGAAAACGGGGACAAAAGAGAGGCGAAGTAGGAAGTGGGTACAAACTTTCCAAGACAGTACAAAGAAGAAAATAAAAGATGTGATTTAATTAAAAATTATTTTTGAACCCAACAGAAAATAAGCCATTTATATTTGACCACTAAAAGAACCATTTTAAGGTTAATTTTAAAAAACTGAAGTATAACATGCATAACAAAAGCCCATATACTGCTTGATGAATTTTCACAAAGTAAACACATCCATGTAAACACCATTCATATCAAGAAATTGAATACTATCAGCATCCCAAAATCCTTCTTGTAATCCTAGTTACTACCTGAACGCCTGAGGGTAACCACAACGCTGACTTCCAATGCTCTATAGAATATTTCTTCCTGTCTTTTAATTATATACAAATGAATCATGTATATTACTCTTTTATATCTGTCTTCTTTTATTTATATGTTTATTTATTTATTTATTTGGCTGCTTCGGGTCTTAGTTGTGGCACATGGGATCTTCGTTGCAGCATGCAGGATCTTTCCTGGCGGTGCATGGGCTTTCCTTCATTGTGGCACGTGGACTCTTTGTTGCAGTGCACGGGCTCTCTAGCTGTTGCGCACAGGCTCCAGAGCATGCAGGCTTAGTTGCCCCATGGCATGTGGGATCTTGGTTCCCCGACCAGGGATTGCACCCGTGTCCCCTGCACTGGAAGGTGGATTCTTAACCACTGGACCACGAGTAAAGTCCCTATATCTGTCTTCTTTTATCCAATACTATTCATGTGTTGCAAACGGCAATACATTCTCATTGTTGTATGGTATTTTACTGTATGAATGTGCTACAATTTATTAATTCATTCCGTTGTTCATAGATATTTGTATTGCTTCCAGATTTGGCTATTATAAATAGTGCTACTATGGATATTCTTATTCTCACATTTCTTTGGGGCATATATGTGAGAGTGGAGGAGCTGGATCATAGGGTGCACGTATGTTCAGTTTTAATAGATAATGCTAAACCGTTTTCCAAAGTGGTTGTACCAATTAACATTTTCGCCAGCAGTGTTTGGGAATTCTAGTTGCTCCACATCCTTTACAGCGCTTCGTATTGTTAGGCTTTTTAATTTTAGCCAATCTAGTAGCAAACTAAAGAAAATTATGATATGATTTGAAGCAATTGACGAACTATAAGAAATGAAACTATAGTTTACCTTGATGATAGGAACATTCCTCTTTAAGGGGTCCAAGATTGATGGCATTCAATCCATGGAAAAGTAAATACTAGTTGACGGAAGAGTGAATAATATTTTCATCCCCATAATAATGTTTTTGGTATTTATCTTTTACAGTCTTTACATGAAGCATGAAATAGTTAAATATGACCACAAAGTGGAATGAAAGGTTTAGCAGCCTTGACAATGTAATTAAAGGAAAACTGATGATAGGTGAGAAGTGGAAGGAAGAAATAGAAAAAAGGGGTATCTTCATCTCACAAGGTAGAAAGTAGAGAGATAACAGTTAAAACTTGATAGGGCATGAAATAGAGTTCAAGGTGCATTATTTAAAGCTATAAAAGCAAGCAATAGAAACAAACAAATAATAATAACATGGGGGAAGATATGGGGAAAGTGGAGTTTTATGTATATTATCGAAAGTTATAAAAGCAATCAATAGGAAAGCCTACAGTTTGCATAATTAAGAAAAAAGAGAAGTAAGAGATGGGGAAGTGGGGTTAATATTATTGAATGAAATCTACATTTTTCATAGAAGGCTGTAAATAGATATAATTTAAAGTGGACAAAGCAAGAAGTAGATGCATAAGTATATTAAGTTATTTAGAGTTACTAAGATAAATATCCAAAGAACTAAAAAAGGTTAAAGAGGTTGCGCCTGGTGAAAAACCCTGAAGGTGTGACGAGCTAGGCCTAGAGCCAGTTGCTGTTCATTGTAATCTTTTCTGTACTACTTAATTGTTTACCATGTGTATGTATTACTTTGATATAAAAGAATGAAGTTTCAAAAGTAAGAATTATTTGGGGAGATGATCAACTCTAATTCTTTTGCTGTGAATGATTTCAGCTTTTACTTTGGAGAGAGGAGAAATAAAAGAGAGAATCCTAAGTGAAAATGAAGATGCATTATGGGATCCAAAAATTGGGAAGCCAAAAAAAAGAAAATTGAGGAAGATAAGAAAAAAAAAAAGGATCACCACCAGGTTGAAAATAAATGAGGATTCTTATTTTATTTACTCAGAATGTTTCCTTCACAATTCCATATGGTTTGAAATAATTCATGGTTTGAGAACTTAGACAGGTAACACATCCAGAAATGCAGGTAGCATGGGCTGACTTTCCCATCTCTCAACTTTCTAGGTCAATTCATGGTTTACACTGCTTCCAGATAAATCTCACTGTCAATCTGATCTCGTCACCTCCTGCTCAAAATCTCCAGTGGCTCCTTATCGCCTATTCAATTATTATATTCTCACCTTGGTGTTCTAGGCCCTGAATAATACTGCCTCAACATACAGATTGCCTGTGATTACACTACTGGTAAGCATTAACATGGGAATTTAAACTGAGGCAGCACTGCCTTTGAAGCCTGTGCTCTTTCATCCTATACCACACAGCCTCTTGTGTGAAACTCACATGTGTGCACAGAGATACACAGAAGAATGGTCATTGCAGCATTGCCTGTTAGAGTGAAAAACTGGACGCAATCTAGGTGCACATTAATAGAAGAAGGGATTAACAAATTAGATAAGGTCATATAGTGTAAGATCAGAGACAGTTAAAATAAATGAACTAGATGTATGTGTTTCAATATGAATAAATCGCCAAAGCAAAAGGGTGATTGAGAATAGCAACTTGTTGAAGATTATGTACAATATGATTCTGTTTAAGTAATGTTTAATAATATACATATATTATAAAGAAATAACAAAAAGAGTATCAGGAAAAATACAGATTAAAATCAGGATTGTAGTTTTCTTTACGGAGTGAAGGTAAAGAACTGAACTGAGAAGGGTCAAAGGAGGCATCAACTAGAAAACAATGGAACAAACAATTAACATGGGTATATGGGTAATTTTAGTATCCTATGGCTTCTCTGAATGTTTAAAATAATGCATAAAACAATTATATAGGTAGAAAAATAATTGGAAAGATATATAACAATATTCTAACTTTTTATCTTAGGGTGATGAGATTATGGGTGACTTTGTTCTTTTCTTTGCTTGTCTTAATTTTCAAAAATAAACATTTTTGACTCTGGTTTCTAGTCCAACATATAAAGAGCTTGGAAGACATCACTTCTATCGTTATAACAGGAAAAATGCTTGTAAACAAACTGAAACACTACAACTCTGCTTAGATCCAGCAGAGGATTCAGGTCCCATGGTAAACTGCTGCCCCAGAAATGAGAAATACACGATACATAGAGTCACAGTTTACCAGCAACAGGAGGTGCTACAGGAGCTTCATAAGCTTTAAGTGTACCTACTGAAAGGATAACAATATAATCGCTAGAGACTGAGTGTGGACTAAATTGAGAGAGAAAACTCCTGGGGCCCAGTCTTATAGGGACGACTTCCATACTTTTATGAGTGCTGTATTACCTCTAGGAGCCTGACCAGGTTCTCAGGGTGAAGATCAGAGAAAAATCACCTTGAGCTCCAGGTGGGGGTGGGTTTGTGGGAGTAATGAATTTGAAATGAGCCCAGAGTGTTCTGCTCTCCTTAATAATGGCCTGCCTTCAAAGGAAACTGTTTTGCCAGAGCCTAACCCACTTAGATTTTACCACAGCCTAAATGATCTGGGGGAAGGGAAATACTTGATTCCAGGTCCCTCTAGCCTTCCTGTCTCACCTAAGTCACTCCTACACACTGTACCTCCAATGCTAAAATTGGCTATAATTCCTGAAATAAGGACTCGAAATAAGCAAACTAAACTTTAGAATCAAATACTTAAAAGGAAAATATTTAAATCCTGTCCTGAAAAATCCATACATGTACCTGGTAGTTTTATTGTCAAAATTTAAACGTCCACCCACTATGTAATAAATGAAATTTAAATAAAAGAAGTATCAAAGTAAATAATTTGTAAGAAAAAAATAAATTGTTACGTTTATCACATTTTTGAGGAGTACATGAAAATTTTCCCAACTTACTCTCATAACTTAAAATTCACAGACTCACTAAAGACTGAAACCTAATCAGAAGATTATAAAATGCTTCTCCTACCCCCACATTTTATCACCACACTAATATGGCCTCTGTATAATAACAGGGGCTTACAGCTGAAAGAACTATAACCTCAGACCCAACTTAAGAAGAAGTCTCTAGGGAAACCCAAAGATAATAGGGGGGGACAAAAACAAGAAAGCTAGATGATATTGTAGTCTCTGATGCCACAGTTATAGCAAACAGTAAGCATCCTAGCCAGATACACATAAAACCTCATACTAAAGGCATATCCATTTCAGTTTCTTCTACTCAATCCATCAGGTCTACCTTTCAACAAAAAATTACAAGGCATGCTAAAAAGCAAAACCAAAATCTGAAGAGGCAAAGCAAGCATCAGAAACAGACTTAGATATGGCACAGAGATTTTAGAATATCAGATTGGGAATTTAAAATAACTATGTTATGGGCTGAATCATGTCCCCCCAAATTCATGTCAAAGTCCTAATTCCCATTACCCCAAAATGTGACTGTGTTTAGAGAAAGGGCCTTTAAAGAGGTAATTAAGTTAAATGAGGTCATTAGAGTGGGATCTAATCTAATCTAACCAGTGTCCTTATAAGAAGACGAAATTAGGACTGATAAGCAGAGAGGGAAGACTATGTGAAGATACAAAGAGAAGACGACCATCTAGAGGCCTCAGAAGCAACCAACCCTGCTGACCCCTTGATCTTGGACTTTTAGCCTCCAGAACTATGAGAAAAGAAATTTCTGTTGTTTAAGCCAACCAATCTGTTAGGACTTTGTTACAGCAGCCCTAGAAAATTAATATGATGATTAATATGCTAAGAGCTCTAATAGAAAAACTGGACAACATGCAAGGACAGATGGGTATTATAAGCAGAGAGATCAACACTCTAAGAAAAAACCAAAAGGAAATGCCAGGAATGAAAAACACCATAACAGAAGTGAAGAGTACCTTTGATGGACTCATCAGTGGAGTGGACACAGCTAAGGAAAGTAGTATGCCTGAAGATATGTCAATAGAAACATCCAATAGAAAAGCATAGAGAAAAAAGAATAGAAAAAATGGAACAGAATATTCAAGAACTGTGGGACAGTTATACAAGTTGCAACAACATGCATAAGAAACAGAAGAACAAGACAGAGAGAAAGGAATAGATGAAATAGTTGGAGTAATAATGGCTGAGAATTTTCCAAAATTAATGACAGACACTAAACCATAGATCCAGGAAGCTCAGAGACCATGAAGGAGGAAAAATACCAAAAATCTATACCTACATATATGTGTTAGTTTTCTAGGGCTGCCATATAACAAAGCCACCATAAACTGAGTGGTTTAAAACAACAGAAATTTATTGTCTCACAGTTCTGGGGGCTAGAAGTCTGAAATGAAGGTGTCAGCAGGGCCATGCCCTCTGAAACCAGCAAGGAAATCCTTCCTTGCCTCTTCCTAGCTTCTGGTGGTTTGTTGGCAATCTCTGGCATTCCTTGGCCTACAGCTGGATAACTCCAATATTTGCCTTCACTATCACATGGCATTCTGCCTGTGTATCTCTGTCTTCACATAATTATCTTCTTATAAGAACACCAGTCATACTGGATTAGGGCCTCACCCTACTCCAGTATGACCTCATCGTAACTTAAATAATTACATCTGCAATGACCTTATTTCCAAACAAGATCACATTCTGAGGTTCTGGGAATTAGGACTTCAACATATCTTCACCAAGGGGTGGGAGGGATGACATAATTCAACTCATAATAGCTTACTATATTCAAACTACAAAACAGCAAAGACAAAGAGAAAATTTTGAAGGAAGTCAGAAGGGAGGGGGGCCATCTTACCCATGGAGAAACAAGAATAAGAATTTTATTGAACTCTCCTTTAGAAACCATGCAAGCAAGAAGAGAGTGCAATAAAATATTTAAAGTTTTGAAAGAAAAAACCCAACCGACTGGGCTTCCCTGGTGGCACAGTGGTTGAGAGTCCGCCTGCCAATGCAGAGGACATGGGTTCATGCCCCGGTCTGGGAGGATCCCACATGCCATGGAGCGGCTGGGCCCGTGAGCCATGGCCGCTGAGCCTGCGCGTCCAGAGCCTGTGCTCTGCGACGGTAGAGGTCACAACAGTGAGAGGCCCGCGTACCGCAAAACAAACAAACAAAACCAACCAACCAACCCCAAATTCTGTACTCTGCAAAATTATGCTTCAAAAATGAAGAAGAGATAAAGATTTTCTCAAACAAATAAAAATTGAGGGAATTTGTCACCAGTAGACCTGTCTTGCAAGAAATGTTAAAAGAAATTATTCACAGAAAACCATATAGGCCAGAAACAAAGATCTATCTAAAGAAAGGAATACATGAAGGCAAAAGAAAATCTTTTATTTTCCTAATCTTAATTGATCTAACAGATAATAGTTTGTTCAAAATAATAATAGCAACAACGTATTTGATGACTATAACTTGTGGATAAGTGAAATGAACAACAGCAGTGTAGGGACAGGATGGAGAAATTGAGCGTACTCTGTTATAAGGTATCTGCACTACCCATGAAGTGATATAGTGTTAGTTGAAAGTGTATTCGATTTGTTGTAAATGTATACGGCAAACTCTACAGCAACCACTAAAAAGGAATTTTTTAAGGAAGTATAATTGACTCACTATGAGAAGAGATAAATGGAATCATATAAATGTTCAATTAAAAACCTAAGAATGCAGGAAAAGAGTGGAACACATACACACAAAAAGAAACAAAAAACAAAGACAATTTAAAAACAGTTAAATATGATAGATATTAATCTAACTATATCAATAATCACTTCAAATGTCAATGATCTAAATACACCAATGGAAAGACAGAGAATGTCAGAATGGATTAAGAAAAAATAAGGCCCAACTAGATTGTGTCTACATGAAACCCACTTTAAACGTAAAGACAAAGACAGATTAAAAGTAAAGGGATGAGAAGATATGCAACTTGAACATTAATCAAAGGAAAGCTGCAGTAGCTACGTTAATTTCAAACAAAGCAGACCTCAGAGCAAGGAAGTTTATCAAAGATAAAGAGGGGTATTACATAACTGTAAAGGGGTCAATTCTCCAAGAAGACATACCAATCATTAATATGTACATACCTAAGAACAGAGCATCAAAATACATGAGGCAAAAACTGACTGAACTATAAAGAGAAATCCACAAACCCATAATTATAGTTGGAGATTTCAATACTCCTCTCTCAGTAATTGACAGTTCCATCAGATAGAAAATCAGTAAGGATATAATTGAACTGAACAGCACCATCAATCAACTGGATTTAATTGACATTTACAGAATACTTGACCCAACAATAGCAGAATACACATTCTTCTCAAGCTCATATGGAACATTCACCAAGATAGACCACATTCTGGGCCATAAAGTACAACTTGACAAATTTTAAAAATAGAAATCATACAGAGTATGCTTTCAGATCACAATGGAATTAAACTACAAATCAAAAATAGAAACATAGTTAGAATATCCCCAAATATTTAGAGACTAAACAACACACTTCTAAAAATAAACATTCTCATTTTCTAACAAGAAAATAAATAATAAGGCCATTTAAGTATATAAACTCATGCTTCAATTTTTTTAGGAATAAAACATATTTTCTTCCAACAGTCACCAAGTATTTTTCCCTTCTCCAGAAGTTAAAAGCCATAATTTAAGTTTCTCCAGGCTTCTATTATAAAACACTATTTTCAGTTTCTCATAATTTTATGGAAATTTCTTCTTTGAGACTTAACTATATCCACTTGATCTTGGACCAGGGGTAATACACAATTTAGAAGAGTTCACATTACTAGGGCAACACTAATTTTTAATTTTCAAACTTACATGTAAATTGGTAAGCTGCCCTAGTGAATCTATATATCTATATCTATATCTATATCTATATCTATATTTTTTGTGGTACGTGGGCCTCTCACTGTTGTGGCCTCTCCCGTTGCGGAGCACAGGCTCTGGACGTGCAGGCTCAGTGGCCATGGCTCATGGGCCTAGCCGCTCCGCGGCATGTGGGATCTTCCCGGACCGGGGCACGAACCCGTGTCCCCTGCATTGGCAGGCGGACTCTCAACCACTGCGCCACCAGGGAAGCCCGTGAATCTATATTTTAAATACTGTCCTATGTGCCTCTGGATGAAATATAAGACATTATCTGTAATAATATGTAGTGGCTCTTTAATCTTTTCTTTCTCTGCTCACTTATAAAGGTATTAGCACTATAGGGACTGCTATAAGTCCCTATAAATTGCAGTCCATGTTTACATATGCCCAAAATCAAACCATTTCAAAATCTGATTGTATGGTCAAATCAGTTGTTACCATGAATTACTGTTTAGCTCCTTAACTTAGAAAGGAAACCAAACCGTGCAAAATAATTACTTGCTGGTTAACTGCAGAATGGAGGGGAGTATATTATTTAGAATAGGTCCAAGTGCTGTAAGAATCAACTGTAAACCTTAAAGACAATAAGTTCAGTTCTTGCCAATACAAACTTCAGAGTAGCTATTTCTGGCTAAGCAGTTATTCTGGGCAACTTTGCTCTAGGTAGTGACTTGAGGATCATGGCATCTTCTTTCATAGATCAGCTTTGGAATCCTCCACTAAACGCTCTCTATCCATGCAGGAGACAAGAGAAGAGAGTTTAGAAGATCTCACTGAAGATTTTAGGGGTCTCATCTCCAAAGGAGGATATATAACATTGCTTACAATCCAATGTATAAAAGTGGTCATATGTCTTCATCTAGATATTAATACAAGCACGATGGGAAAATGTAGTCTTTCTGTGTGCTCAGGAAAAATGAAATAGCTTGATGAACACATACGATTCTTTCTGCCACAGGGGGCAAATATTATAGAGCTGAAATAATGACTTACTGTCTATGTTTCTACTGTGCTCAATTGTTCGCAGAATCCCAAACTAGGGTCAATCGTGTTTTCCTTCTTCTGAGCTAAAACTAGCATGTCCGAGGTCTACAAGGACTCTAGAGAGAAAGACAAGAGAGACCAAGTAATGGCCTCTGTCACTGACGGCAAGGTGATGAATACCTAATGAAGGTCATTCTCTAAAATATTCGCTCTATTACAGTTAAGGAATCAGAAATCAGAGGGATTATAGGACAAAACCAAAGTCACATATTGGTGCATTGGTAGATAGTGAACTAGAGTACCAGCCTTCTGGTCTCCTAGTCCAATAACTGACTTTTCACTGACCTAACTTTCCAAGATGGACATACAAAGGTCAATAAACAACTTTGCCAGTTGGGAAGAGAGACGTTGCTTCCTAGTGTACTTCTGAGAAAACCTAAATTTAAGTGACTTCTATACACTATACCTCCAACACTAAAATTGACTATAATTCCTGAAATAAGGACTCCAAATAAGCAAACTAAACTTTAGGATCATATAATTAAAAAGAGAATGTTTACAGTAATTCCCTGGCGGTCCAGTGGTTAGGACTCTGCGCTTTCACCGACGAGGGCATGGCTTCAATCCCTGGTCAAGGCGCAACCAGAAAAAAAAATAATAATGTTTAAATCTTGTCCTGAAAAATCCATAAGTATACCTGATAGTTTTATTTGCAAAATTTAAGCTTCTGGACTTCCCTGGTGGCGCAGTGGTTAAGAATCCGCCTGCCAATGCAGGGGACACGGGTTCGAGCCCTGGTCTGGGAAGATCCCACACGCCACGGAGCAACTAAACCCGTGTGCCACAACTACTGAGCCTGTGCTCTAGAGCCTGCAAGCCGCAACTACTGAAACTCGCGTGCCTAGAGCAACGTGCTCCGCAACAAGGGAAGCCACCGCAGTGAGAAGCCCATGCACAGCAACGAAGAGCAGCTTCCGCTCGCCACAATTAAAGAAAGCCCGTGTGCAGCATCGAAGAGCCAACGCAGCCAAAAATAACTAACTAAATAACTTTATTAAAAAAATTTAAGCTTCTACCCATTATATAATAAATAAAATTTAAATAAAAGCCATCAAAGTAAATAATTCCTAAGAAAACACTAAATTATGTTTATCTTATTTTTGAGGAGTACATGAAAAATTTCCCATCTTACTCTCATAATTTAATAATCACATTGGGTTGTTTAAGTTGCTTTTTTTTTTTCTCATCGTCTTCAGGGTTTTTCTGATTTTCAAAGAATAAAACCGTTTTCTGGGACTTCCCTGGTGGCCCAGTGGATAAGAATCCGCCTGCCAATGCAGGGGACACGGGTTCAATCCCTGGTCGGGGAAGATCCCACATGCCGTGGAGCAACTAAGCCTGTGCGCCACAGCTGCTGAGCCTGCGCTCTAGAGCCCATGAACCACAACTACTGAGCCCGCGTGCCACAACTACTGAAGCCTGTGCGCCTAGAGCCCATGCTCCGCAACACGAGAAGCCACCGCAATGAGAAGCCCGCACACCGCAACGAAGAGTAGTCCCCGTTCGCCGCAACAAGAGAAAGCTCGTGCGCAGCAACAAAGACCCAATACAACCAAAAATAAATAAATAAATAAAATTGATTCTTAAAAAAAAAAAAACTCTTTGCTAATTAAATATGAAACTATTTAGAGACACACTTGTATTCACTGGTCTCATTTTTTAAATCATGTAGACTGTCATTATTGGTAAAGTTAGCTCTTCTAGTAACATAGACCTAAAATCTTTTAAGATAAGTTAAAATTGCAACAAAATAGAAATTGGAAGCATTTGTCATGGAGCGGTAGAACTGATAGGGACTGTAAAGTTCTCTTACTCCAGCCTCTCAATTTACACACTTATACATACATTCATTCAACAAAACTTTAATGCCTCCCATGTATGGGACACTGCTCTAGATGCTCAAGAGAGAGCAGGGAACACAGTAAACAAAACCCGTGCTCTCATGGGGTTTATTATTATAAAAGGGGAGGAAATATACACTAAACAAACAAGTGAAACAAATAGCATGGCAGATGGTGATAATCTAGAGAGCTAGAGAAGAAAAGATCTGCAGATTTAAATAGGTGTTCTGGGAAGTCCTCATTGAAAAGTCTTCAACAAAGATTTGAAGAATGGAAGACAGTGAGCCATGTAGCTCAGGGAGCATCTCAGGGAGAAAGAACTCAATACCAAAGAGGTTAAGTAACTCTTTTAAGGTCAAAGAGTATTGAGGCCAGAACCCAGATATCCTAAATCCTGGTTAGATTTTTTCTGAAATAATATACTATGATATTGATGTCAAATTAATTATCAGCTAACAATCATTTATTTTATTACTCAGCTCATATTTATGTATCACACCATCAGTGTGCAGAGCATGGTACTAGATGCTTTGGCAGAGGAAGGAGAACTTTCCCCTTTTTATGAATTTTCACATATAGATTCTCATTTAATCTCTACGGTAGCCCTCTGAGGTAGCTATTATTATCACTTACAGACAAGCAAATGGGCTCAATTAGGATAACTAATCTGCCCCCAAAACCAATAGCTACTAAGTGATACAACTAGGATTTGAACTCAGTTGTCCCATTCTGAAACCCATGCACTTTCCATCATATACTGCTGCTTAAATTGAACTTTAACTTCCCCATGCACGTATGTGTCTTATATTTATTTTTGTTGTTGTTTGTTTTACATGGAAAAAATAGCAGAAGACAACTTCAAGTAATTTCGTATTTACATAACTTACGAAATAAAATTAAACACATCAATTATTTGTTGATTGATACACACAGATGGAATTAAGTTAGACCCAGAATCAGTCAATTCAGCCTGGAAAATTGGATGCAGAATTCTAAAATGTAGCTCAGCCTGTTTCATCCTGGGTCTTTCCTCCTTCCTAGCTTCTTTTTTGTTTTTTGCTTATTAAATTTAAATTATATTATTAATTTGTGAATTGGTGATACCTTCACATTGTTCAAAATTCAAAAGTTCCAAAGGGCATGTGATTAACGATTTCCCCAGCACTTTGCTCTCCAGCCACGCAGTTCTCCCCAGAGGAAATGTGTTTTTTTGGCCCAATTTCTCATATTTCCTTCTAGCGATGTATTATGCAAGTACATCCAGCTTCTAGAATATAACTGGAATTTCAAAGATCAAATCAGAGTGAGGCCAAGAAAAACAGGGTGTGCCTGATACTGCTGCCAGCCCACTAGATGAAAGTCACCCAAAGAGAAAATAGCTCATACTTGATTTAATTTAGGACTTCTCTGCTCTACATTTTACACACTACTCCCAGATCAATCTTCCTCAAGTGCATCTCCAATCATGTCTCACTTATCTGTTCCATAGAATCCAAATGGCCAGTTTGGAATTCATTGCTTCGTGTTTCTTATTTATCTGTAGTTTTTCCTGTTTGCCCTCTAGCAGCTACAGTAAAGTTGTATTAGCATTCAGCATGAATTAGCACGGTAATACCTAAAAGGATTCCAGATTTTAATTGACTTCTTCACTTCGGAGAGCATCTAGGGGATGAAAATCCTCCCCCTCCTACTCCGGGTAACAATTTAGTGGTTTAATCTCTAGGAGCTAGAGTGACCAATGGTACTGGCTGTCCTAGGACTGAGGAGTTTTTCAGGATGTGGGATTTTTTTTTTTTTTGGCTAAAAACGGAAAACGCCCAAGCAAACCAGAAAGAGTTGGCCACCCTACCTGGGACATTGGCAAGAACGCTGCTTCCAGGGTTTTCCAAGACACTGGGAGGACATAACGAATTCTTCTTGCTCTCACTCTTAGACAGTGAGGACAAAGAGAAACACAACAAGTGTGCAATGGAGAGTTACGGTCCTTGAGGAGACGACATCACTAGGCTTTCTCCATGAAAGAATATGGGGGCTTTGCTGTCATAACTGATGTTTTCACTCCTGATCTGATCCCCAGGAACTACCTGCTCTTCCAAAGCTTTCTTTCTCTTTGGCACTAAGTGATATGAGTGTTGTGTTATACTCTGTCACTCTCCCTGGAGTCATAGTTCGGCAGAGTGTAGGTATGAATACCTGAGCCACACACATATTTCTTTCACTGGGTGGCTGCACCCAGCTGCTCTGAGGGTTAGCCCACAGCTGCCCCCTTTTCGGTAGAACTGCCTGCACTGCTTTTTCTCTAAGGAGAGCTCCCTCATCCAGGAAGTTCCATATCCTGCATGCCCCAGCGACAGCCACTGGCCAATGACTGACTGACACAAGGTTATAGAAATTGACCCTTTTACCTCAAGGTGGAACAAACCAATTAATACCTCAGAGTTTCCCATGGACCAGGTTGAAAGAATTCTCCAGCTGAGACGACTTCCTCGCTTAGCTTTCTTCCCTTACCCTATCCTGCTTCCCTCACTTCCCTTCCCCTGAAAAAACTCGCACAATATGTCACTTGATAGGGTGGTCAGATCATCCTGATTTTCCCAAGCCTTTCCCAGCTTTAGGACTGAAAGTCCCACATCCCGGGCAATCCCCTGGTCCTGGGCAAACAAGGATAGTTGGTCACTCTACACTTGAATGAGAATCTCTGTTTCAGGCTCTGCCTCTAAGGAATCTGATCCAAGGCATCAGCTTGCATCATGTATAAGCAAGGGTTGTGAGGGTGCTGTAACCTATTAGAAACTGGGATCGGTGGTCTGGGGTTAAGAACTGCGCAGGATCCCATCAGTCCAAAGGGCAGTCTTGTGTCAGTTAGAATAAGGCACCCCTCTGGTGTGCAATAATCCCAAGGGCATCTGGCTTAGTAAACTGCAGTTGCCTTTCTGTGGCAAAAAAGGCACCCTCCTTTCCTTTGGGGGAATGCAATTCCATGCTAGGGTGTGGGACTTGCTTGGTAGGAGAAGTACAGGCTGGATTTCTGGGCTTGGTGCCTTTGGGCAGTGCTGAATGTATGTGTGGCTGGATGTATGGCCATACATGGCAGCCCTAGAGTAAAGCTGTTGCCCTGACCCATGAGGGTAGCCCTGACCCATGTTCCATTTCCTCTGTATCTTCCCTCTCCCTGCCATATAAATGATATCAAATTCACATATGCAAGAATATTGAACTTTGCTTGGGCTCTGCTCTACGTAAAAGGTAAAATGGAGATGTAGGCAATTCAGTAAGGCAGGAGAAAACTAGTCTAGGAAAGTCAAGGTACCACCTGCTTTATATAGATTAGAGCATGAATTCTATTCTGGGTTTTTCCACGGAAGCTCAAAACTTACAAACTCTATTTGCTCCAACTTCTATAAAGGAATTGAGTTAGGACCACTTCTTTGACACATGATTACTCTGGATTGAATTACCACCTTTACTTGGAAGGGACTTTTTAAAAACCACAATCAACTTTAATGCAGTTGCCATTAAATCGACACACAGACCTACTAGCATTCTCAAACAATGTCTGGCTAGCAAGGAGAAATAAGAGATGTTTTAAAACTACAGTCTTCAAGTACCAAATAACCCTAACCTGATGAGGTCTATAGATCACTCCTGGAGTGGAATCAGTTTGAGAATCATCTCACTGCAACATATCAACTTGTTTCAAGAAATCTTTCCCTTCTCCAAGGATTCCAGTATAGGGCTCTAAGTTATGGAGAAAAGTGACTTTTTTCTTCCACTTGTTGGTATGCTGCCTATAGGGATAGAACAACAACAACAGAAGACATCCGTTAAAGTAACAAAATGGTTAATGACCTTCGAGTGAGCAAGGTCATGGGAGGAGTGAACATTGCTTTATTTCCAGTTGAGCTTTACAGAAAGAGTTGGTCTTTGCCAAATGTCTTCTAAAAGCTTTGTGTTAAAACCATATCCAATAATACTGTAACTGGGTCATTACCCACACACTGCCAGGCCAGTGTTTCAAAGAAGACTGATAACAATCTCATGGTCAGTTAAAGTCAGAACTCCTCTCCTGACATTTCCAAAATCCATACTGGCTGACAGGAGTTATTTAACTTGTGGAGGTGGAGGGAAGAGAACAGACTGAAAGAATCACTGTCCAGTGTATCGTGAAAGAGTGGCAAGATTAGACCTGTGGAGAAATCTACAGAAAGTACAAAGGGAGGGTGTTCTTGGCTCCAGAACTTGGTAAACAGGGCACAGGAAATCACAGAGAATGCAGATACTGCTTATGCAACATCCAGGTGAATACTGGACAGACCATTTCCCCCCCTCTCTGGATAATTCAGTATTCCAAAAATTTTGCCAAGAAAATAAACGATGTGGAAAACTAAAAGCAAGGCAGAGCTGTAGTCATTTTAGCTTCTTATACTACTTTCTTACTCCCAAGGATGGCTACTCCTCCTCACTCTGTCTCTTTTCCTAGTAGAGAACCCTGTCCCTTTCAGAGAGACTTCCTAGTTTGTAAATGTTCTCCGGTGTGATTTTACTTGAGATCATTTCCTTGATGAGGACCTACCAGCCAAGGCAGACTGCCATCTACACTTCCACTCACTCGAGGAGTAGAGAACAATCACTCACCTCACCCAGTTGCTTGCCTCATGAGCGGAGTCCCTTCTCCCAGCAGGCCAGTCACACTGTAGCTCACTTCAGACAACCAGAGCTACCCAATCCCAGCCCCATCAATCAGGCCAGATCACCAACAACTGCAAAGGCAGATATCTCCAATCCTTAGTTTGCTATAGTTCCACTGATTATAAATTTGCTCCTGGGGTCTTATAGAACAGGGCCCCAAACCAGGGACATGGTTCTGCTGATTTTTATAAACTACTACTGGTTTTTTAAATTCTGAAGCTCTTTCACAGAAAAAGGTCTACAGTTAGAATGTCCTAGGGCCTCTCAAGTCAAAACATCTGGATGTAAATCCTGACTCTGTCATGTTGGGGAGTTCTTCAATTTCTGTTTCCGCTTCTTCAAATGTAAAATGGTGTAGGGAATATGAATTGCTTATCACTACACCTGACTCACAGCAAGTGCTTGGCCAGTTTTTACTGATCCTTGCTAGAGAAACTCAGGTATGTTCTTAGGAAAAGCATCTCCAATGCCCCTGCTGTGGTTAGTTCCCTCTCTGATATGTCTGTATTGCATCATGTGTTTAATTATTTATTGTCTTACTTATGTCAGACCCTGTACTAGGCACTAGGAGTACAGCAGTGAACAAAGAGACCTCCTCTCTGTTCTCATAGAGCATAAGGTCAAATGGGGGAGGCCATAATTAACTAACTAATTACAATTATATACTTAATTCCAATTATAAGTGTAAGAAGAGGGAAAGGAACCTGATATACAGCAGAAGGGCAGGGGAGGCTTCCTTTGGTTGGGTATGATGTTTTTGCTGAGACAAAACTCAGGGAGCATTTTCGGTGAGAGAACAGCCCTGATAGGGCGAGGAGTGTGGAACACATTCAAGAAACAGGCCAGGGCGATGAAGCCATGGAGAGAGATTGGTGTGAGATGGGAGTGGTGAGGTAGACAGGGGTCAGAAAATTCAAGGATACTGGAATTGTTAAGGATTTTATTTTCACCTATGGAAAATGGGATGTCATCAAAAGGTACTCAATTAAGAAGATACATAGTCATATTTCTATTTTTAAACTGTCATCCTGGATGCAATGTAGGTAATGGATAAAAGATATATTGGAATATATATGGGGCAGCTAGTTTGGTAGCATTTGCTATGGCCCAGGCTTAGATTAGAATGGAGGCCAAGACGGAGAAGAGTAGAAGGATTTGGGAAATAGTGAGAAGGTAAAGTTGACAGGACTCTGTGGTTGAGATGAGATAAGGAGTGAGGAAAAGGAAGGTGTCAAGAATGATTCACAAACTTGCTACTTGCACAACTATGTAGGAGGAATGGTGGTGCCATTTTTTTGTGCTGAGAAAACAGGTTTGGTGAGGGTCAGTTATGAGTTCCAATTCGGACGTGCTGACTTTGAGATGTTTGTGAGACATCCAATTGAGATATCAGGTAAGCAGTTGGATCTCAGAGGAAGTGTTTGTTGGGGTGAAATGAAAGCTGTCAATGAAAGCTGTCAGCACACAGATGATAAAGCCACAGGCAAGACTGTCCGGAGGGAGTAGAGAGAAAAGAGAGAGGATTCCTTGAGTACAAGTCATGATACAGAGTTGTAAGTTTCTATTTACTCTCCTCTTCTCCCCACCAGAATGCAAGTTCCCTGAGGGCATGAATTTTGTTTTTTATCTTTATATCCCTTGGGAGCTGGCCTATCTTATATATGTGGAGGCAAAGGATTTTCAGATTCCCAGTATAACTCTCCCAAGTGGTTCCTCTGAGCACACGTTATGCAAGTGTCATAAAAATGTCTTTCGGGGCTTCCCTGGTGGCGCAGTGGTTGAGAGTCCGCCTGCCGATGCAGGGGACACGGGTTCGTGCCCCGGTCCGGGAAGATCCCACATGCCGT
>NW_020173041.1:631479-643014 GCF_003031525.2 Neophocaena asiaeorientalis asiaeorientalis
AAGGTCTTTCATATTTTTCAAATACCCAATGATTTCTAAAAGGCTCTTCAAATAGGAAAGATGAAATTTCCAAAACTCAAAAATTAAACTGAGAACCCCTTGATGACAGGAGTGCTCATTCATTTTTTTATTCATGACTCTGTACTAGTTAAGGTAAATAAACCCAGCTTATGCAACCTATGAACCAGAAAATTCTGGCTTAACACAATAAAACATTATTTTTTTCTCTCACTTTCCACTCCAGTGAGGGTTGACCACAGGGAGAGGTAGCTATGTTACATTCAGGGACCAAAGCTCTCTCCATCTTATAGGCCTGCTTTCCTTGAGGTCATTGGAGTCCTCTGGATTTAGCTTATGGATGGGGAAAGAGAGAGGATCCTAAGTGGAAGGTTTCCATGGGCCACTCCTGGAAGAGTTACTTATCCTGTCTGCTTACATTCCATTGGCCATTACTCAGACACATGTTCAAGGGTGGTTGGAAAAACTGAGTCTAGCTGTATGTCCAGAAAGAATGCAGACAGAGTGAGGTCTACCTCGCTCTCCCTCAGCCAGCATGTACCAAATATTCTATTAGGCACTTATGATTGTGTATTACACATAAGTAGATGTGCATCCTGCCCTTACCGTGTCTGGAGGGAAATAAGACAAATCATCAGAAAATTAAAATACAGTTTGGGGAAAGTCTAATGGTTTTGGGGAGTAGATAAGAGGGGACATTAACCTAGAACTGGTGGGTCTTAGTGCTTAGCACATTACCTGATATACAGTGGGCGCTTAGCAGATGTCTGGGGAACAAATGAGAGAAAAATTTTTCCTAAGACCAGCTATATATTTCTCCTCTCAGAATTTACAGTTTCCCCAAGTAAGTCACTTAACCTCAACCCCATATATTGAAATGTTGTCTGCCAGAAAAGACAGATTTTATCTATTTTTTAATTTTCAATATTGTGAACATCTTTCTCATGAACAATCACAGTGAAAAATAAAGGAGTAATCAAAATTGCATCAAAGTTCTAAATTTTTTCAAATAGGAAAGATAGTGCCAATTTCTAAAATATCAGAGAAGGAAAGGAAAAATAATTTTCAATTAAGTTATCACTTTTTATAATGTTTTTCAGCCCTTTTATTTTTCATTTCCTCAAACGAACGGGCAGCTCTCCAAAGGTCCTCTCTAATATAATCCTGTATCTACACAGGAGGCATAAACAGCTAATGAATGACTTGGAGGATAATAATTTTTGTTGCTTACCACTAACTATGGGCACAGGAGGCTGTGATGTCCAGTGCCCAAACACCCAGATTTTGGAATCAGATGGCCTGACCCTGATTCCTGAAACCACTGCTAGCTAGATTTCTGACCCTAAAAGGATGAAATGAAAGAATACAAGTAAAGTATTACTGTTCTTCCTGGCATGCAGTAAATGTATGCTTATGCTGGATACCATCATTATTATTAGCTATGTGAATCATGAAGAAACAAAATGGGACTACTTTGACCACTAGGTGATTCCATCTATAACAAGAGTCAAACCTTTAAGTCTAATCGTGACTTCCGGGTGTGTTAGGATCCTTCAAGAAGCCACAGGTTGTGCAGTAATAAAATAACAGGCACTGTATAAAGCAAGCCCAGATCATTCATAATCTAAACAATCACTACTTTCCACCTGTCTTTTTATTTTCATTTCCAGCTAAGTGCTGTTTTCTTTCCATGCTCGTATCTGAAAAAACACTTAAAATAAATGAAAGAGAAACTCTCAGGGCAGCAGCCATGTCCATGATCAATGCAGTATTGTGTTCACCCTTTAACATAGGTGAAGACATCTCTGAAAGCCAGGATTGTTGACAGCAAGGAAGAGAAGATGCACTTCAACTGTACACATTTCCCAAATGATCAGCTTTGCATGACCTTCTTTTAAAACCCAAAGGTGTTTACTGGCCTTGTGCGCAAGCACATCTCGAGCGAAGGCAGCTGCCTTTCCTCCCGGTACAAGTGAAAGGTTTTAGATTAGGAAGTAGATGAGGTTAACTTACTTCATTATTTACTCTGGGGGAAAAATCAATTTCTGGAATATAATCCTACTGACCTGACTGGCACCAACCAGGAGCATAAGTAATCACAACCCTAAAATAAATATCCGTTCATACCTTGAAAAGACACCTACACTAACCATTCTCCTTTATGCACTAAGGGTATCAAATAACCATGCAAACCAGACTCAAGGCTAATGGGCCTCTTTTTTAAATATGTCACTAAAATGGGATGGTGAAAATTCTGCTTATTTTGTTCTGACCTTGTGAAATTCACACATTGTATGATCAAGGCTGCATGTTTCCTATCTCTACTTAATACTAAGATTACTATGTTGCCAGACAATAGTGAAAAAAGCAAACATCACTGAAACAAAAAAGTAACCCAATTACACCAAGGAATAGTGTGTTCACCTCACACTATCAGCAACAAATTATGGTGTAGTATAATATACATAAGTAATTTTAACCCTGACTCCCAAGCAGGGATTCACAATGACCCAATCCTACTTTCCTTCTCATAGAAATTTGAAGATACTTTTCCTTTCAGGTTTGTCCTTTAGCAAGGATGTCCTAAGCTTCCATCATGTTAAAGGGCCTTTAGCCTTGCAAGGATTTTTAATTAACAGCAGTGATCCACAAGCCATGATTTATATGCAAGAAAGATGCCCTATTTTATCTTCTTTCCCCAGGCTATGATATATGGATGCTTCTAATAAGCTAAAGATAAAAGTGGTTTGGACCAAAAAGCACCTATTTTCTCAAAGATGCACATTAAGACTACAGCTGTCACCAAGGGAATAAAGTAGAGCCCAGACGACAGAAAATATAAAGGAAGTAGAAAATGATCAAGGTTTAATTTATGATTAGATCCTAATTCTTTTTCTAGAAATACTTAATTTTTACTCCAAGTAAAGCACTATATTTAAAAACTAGTTTGGTGAGGGGTTATCTGAAGTATTTCTAAAGTTTTGTGATTCTATTTTAAAGAATCTTAAATTTACTCATTCAAGTTCATGCTGTACATGAGGATATACACTTATTGCAATGATGATGCTGTAGCTGAAAATATGTTAGCATCTCTTTTCTGGTATAACTCTCAGAGACAGTGGTATACTCTTTTGAATATACCTAGTGTTGAAAAATCATATTTTGTAGTTGGATTGAGACTCTCTAGTCCTCTAGCTTTGCTGTAAATTAGCTGGTTGACCTTGTGCTGTCACTTAATCTCTCTGTGTCATGGTTTACTTATTTACATAAAGGCACGATTGTGCTACATTACTGTCAAGGGCCTTTCCAACTATAAAATTATACAATTTAGCGACTTGATATTTGGAAACAGCCAGAAATCACTGTGGAAACAGGAGAAATGTCATTTTATGTATTTAGAAAGAGAAATTCTTATGAAGTCATTCATTCATTCAACCAATATTTTTTGAGTACCTACTGTGTGCCAGGCACTCTCCTTATTGCTGTGGATACGTTAGTTAACAAAATAAAGAGCTCTCTGTGGAACTTAAATTCTAGACAGATGAGACAGATAATAGACAATGAATGTAAGGAATAAATCAATTATATACTACTACAATATATTATAGGGTAAGTGCAGTGAGAAAAATAAAACTGGAGTGAGGTATGCAGCACAGGGAATGCAGTGGTTAGGGGGCTGGGAAGGGGCGGGTAGGTGGCAGTATTAAATAGAGAAGTTGGAGACAATCTCATTAAAAAGGTGAGGCTTATGCAAAGACTTGAAGGAGAAGATGAGGGAGTCAACTAAATGATGTCTTGTGGAAGAATGGGTCAAAGTGCACAGCTAAAGCGGAGGCCCTGAGGTAGGATCATGTGTGTTTTGTTTGAGAAAGAGCAGAGATGCCAGTGTGGCTGGAGCTGACTGAGCCTAGAGTAAGGGGTAGGAGAGGAGGTGAGTGAGATAACAGGCTAATCATGGAAGGCCATTAGAGGGGCTTCAGCACTAATTCCAAGTGAGATGGCAGCCACTGCAAAACTCTGAATGGAGGAGTGCTATGATCTGACTTACATTTATGGAGGATCACCTATGTTGAGAATATTTATAGGGGAACAAAGGTAGAAGCAGTGAGACCATGTCCTTTTTCCTTATGTATTTTGTAAAATGCCTATGAAGGTGATACCAAAAGGATTACAACAGTGTTTCTCGTGTGGGAAGAAGGGAATAATTTCAAACATTATCTCGGTTTATGAATTCTGAGTTTGTAACAAAGTCAGTTGCAAAAGATGGTCATTTTCTATATTCCCAAGATATTCTGCTTAGGCTGATAATAAAACTTTCAGAAGTGAAGATAATGATCACTGTTCAAAACTATTATTAGGTATATAGTCAAATCTTCAAGCTCACAGCATTTCAAGGGGCAGGAGGCCACTTATTCATAATTGAAAAATAATTGTTCATTGTATTCTCATATTTGTGAACAACTATAAATCACCCTCCCCAACTCTTTCAGTGACTATCACAAGTAGCTTGTCTGAAAAATATTCAGTACATTCTTTTCTTACAAGTCTAAACCAGCAATGTCCAATAGAATTTTCTACAAGATGAAAATAGTTTTTATCTGTGCTGTCCAACAGCGTAGGACCAGTCACAGATGGCCAATGAGAATTTGAAATGTGGCTAGAGTGATGGAGGAACCAAGTTTTTAGTTTTATTTAATTTTAATTAATTTAAATTTAAATGTAAGTAGCCTCATGTAGCTAGTGGCTACTGTATTGAAGAACTCAGGTCTAAAGCTTTATTCTATATTATGTCAGACTGACCGTGAGACATTCCTGCCCCATATTGTCTTACTATCTCCTAGAAGTGCTTCTCTTGAATGTTCTTTGATATTATGCCACAGTCATTCATTAAGGAAATTTTTAAAAAGCAGCCCTATGAAATCCATTGCTATACTCACCGAAAGGAAGTTGCTGATAATTGTGTAACAAAATAGCCTATTACTCTGGTCTCAGTACTAGGAAAAGGTGTGGTTGTTCTAAAAACTTTGTCTGTATGATGCAATTTACTGTGATACATCTTTACACTTGCTTCAGGGGAGCACAGAGCCAAACAGGTGGTCCATCTCTTGCAAGCACATATTAATACAACATAGAGCCTCTTGGGCTACATTCTGTGTGCTTATTTTACTTTTAACCTCTTTGTCTTATTTTTTTCTGTTCTTATACCCTCTTTGCTGATTTTATTTTTTAAAATTTAATTAATTAATTCATTTTTTGGCTGCATTGGGTCTTCGTTGCTGTGCATGGGCTTCTCTAGTTGCGGTATGCAGGCTTCTTATCGCAGAGGCTTCTTGTTGCGGAGGCTTCTTGTTGCGGAGCACGGGCTCTAGGCGTCTGAGCTCAGTAGTTGTGGCTTGCGGGCTCTAGAACGCAGGTTCAGTAGTTGCGGCGCACAGGCTTAGTTGCTCCGCGGCATGTGGGATCTTCCCGGACCAGGGATTGAACCCATGTCCCCTGCACTGGCAGGTGGATTCTTAACCACTGCGCCACCAGGGAAGAAGCCCTTTCTTGCTTAGTTTAAATGCTTACTGGTGGTACGATAATCATTTTTGTATTCCACAAACAAGCAGAACAAAAATAAATTAAAACCCTGTCTTTTTTTGGAAAACACATTCAATCCTTGTTCAAACAACTGCTGACTTCCGAAGACCTCATTCTTATCATTATTTTTGCTTTTCTCTAAATTATTTCCAAATTCTACATATTTCATGTCAACTGTTGACCTCATATGGCTCCTATGACACTGAAAACACCCAAGATGAAAATGAGAAAAGAGGATAATATTATATATAATTTGTTAGATTACAATTTATTCATTTCAATATTATACTTGCTATGTTACTAAGAAATTTTGACATCATAAAAGTTTCATATAAATTTATGCTTATGAAGACCTTGAATTATATTAAGAAGTTATGTCCCGCAGGGTTGAGATTGTGGGTGTTTGTTTTAGAAAAGGAACCATTTAGGAAAATGTACAAGAGTGGTTTAAAAAATGAATATTTACAACATCTGTGAGTCTATGACTTGGTGATCATTAATTAAAATTAACTATTGCTCACCTGTCCTTGGTTGAGTTTTGTTTTTTACTTTAATGATTCTTTTCTTAAAAAACACATCTCTGCTTGGCTTTGTTTTCAGAGCCAAACTGGAAAAAACTTGATAAAGTTTGTTATGTGGTTTCTGTCATCAGTGTTCCTGATGGTTTGCAAAAGTCTGAATCAGTTACTTTATTCCTTGGCTCTAGGAAAACTCTGTTTCTCACTTGGAAAAATATCCATCACTTGCTATGCTAATTTATGAGTCTGAGTCAGTGCTGGGCAAAGGGAAAGAGGGTGCTTGCTGTTCTAGTGGAATTACCTGCCAGTGAATCAAGAGGTGTTTCATCTTGAGTGGAAGGGGAAAGAAATCAGGCTTTTAAATATGAAAACCGTAACACCTAATATCATACAGGAGATTTGCTATATTTGGACAGTAATACAGTCTTGCTGTTGATGGGAAAAGTGATTCTCCTTTCACCCCAACCACAAACCACTTTTTATTATATTTATTGAGGGAAAGTAAAACAAGAGACACCTCAATCTTCAAAATTGCCTATGCATCGGCTAGATATAAATTACTACTCAAGTAAATAACTTGGAAGTCAATTTGTCTAACATCAAAAAGAAATGGGGGGCTTCCTTGGTGGCGCAGTGGTTAAGAATCCACCTGCCAATGCAGGGGACACGGGTTCAATCCCTGGCCCGGGAAGATCCGGATGATGCTGCAGAGTAACTAAGCCCGTGCGCCACAACTACTGAACCTGCGCTCTAGAGCTTGCAAGCCACAACTACTGAGCCCGTGTGCCACAACTACTGAAGCCCACGCACCTAGAGCCCACGCTCCGCCACAAGAGAAGCCACCGCAATGAGAAGCCCACGCGCCACAGTGAAGAGTAGCCCCCGCTCGCCACAACTAGGGAAAGCCCACGCACAGCAACGAAGACCCAACGCAGCCAAAAATAAATAAATGAATTTGAAACAAAAAGAAATGAGAACGGTAATCAAACAGTAATTTAAATTTCTTATACTGAAAAAACTTTTTTAAAAAAAGTTCAGTATCCTATGATTTATTCTACATTCACTTGCAACAGATCCTTTTGTTATATGAACTCTATAATTTTGACTAAAAAATGTACAACAAATTATATTACTTTTCTTCACATTGCAAGGACAAGATTCAACTGAACAGCTAACTCTTAAATAAAGAGTAAAGTGGGTCAATGCCATGTATTAAATGACTAGCTCCGAAGATAGCTATATCAGCTATTGTGATTTTAGAGATGTCTCTCAAAGATGTAAAGTTATTAAGCTATCTTCAGAGCTTGTCTTTTGCTTCATTTAAATGTATGGAATTGACCTCAAAGATTATCCTCATATTGAATTAAATATTAACTTGGTTCTGCTTCATCATTTAATACACATTTATATTTCAAGATAGAAAATAACTCTTATTGATTTAAAACTCTAATTACAATAGAGCTTCCTAACAATGTGTCCTTGAAACATTGTAATTACCCACTCTTATCAACCGTGAACTATATTACATTTGGACCGACTTAAAAATCATCCACTTGAAGTCTTGCCCCTCTTATTCCACTCCTTACAAAAGAGAACTAGCCTGAAAGTTAGTCTCCACATTCTCACCTCCCATTCTCAGACTTTTATTCCCTCTACTCTGAAAAGGTTCTTATCAAGGTCACCAGTAACCAACCTACTTAATACCAAGCCCCATGATCAGTTTTCAGTCCCTACCTTCCTTGACCTCTCAGCAACATTTCACACAGCTGGTGTTACTCTCCTCCTTGAAACCTTTCCTTCACTTGGTTTGCCAGATTTTCCTCCTACCTCATTGGCTTGCTTCTTCTCAATTTCATTTGCTAATGCATCCTTCTTTTCCCGACCTCTAAATAATACAGTGGCCTTTCTCTAATGATTAATGATGTTGAGCATTCTTTCATGGGTTTGTTGGCAGTCTGTATATCTTCCTTGGAGAAATGTCTATTTAGGTCTTCTGCCCATTTTTGGATTGGGTTGTTTGTTTTTTTGTTATTGAGCTGCATGAGCTGCTTATAAATTTTGGAGATTAATCCTTTGTCAGTTGTTTCATTTGCAAATATTTTCTCCCAAACTGAGGGTTGTCTTTTGGTCTTGTTTATGGTTTCCTTTGCTGTGCAAAAGCTTTGAAGTTTCATTAGGTCCCATTTGTTTATTTTTGTTTTTATTTCCATTTCTCTAGGAGGTGGGTCAAAAAGGATCTTGCTGTGATTTATGTCATAGGGTGTTCTGCCTATGTTATCCTCTAAGAGTTTGATAGTTTCTGGCCTTACATTTATCTTTAATGAATTTTGAGCTTATTTTTGTGTATGGTGTCATTAATCATTAGAGAAATGCAAATCAAAACTACAATGAGATATCATCTCACACCAGTCAGAATGGCCATCATCAAAAAATCTAGAAACAATAAATGCTGGAGAGGGTGTGGAGAAAAGGGAACACTCTTGCACTGCTGGTGGGAATGTGAATTGGTTCAGCCACTATGGAGAACAGTATGGAGGTTCCTTAAAAAACTACAAATAGAACTACCATACGACCCAGCAATCCCACTACTGGGCATATACCCTGAGAAAACCATAATTCAAAAAGAGTCATGTACCAAAATGTTCATTGCAGCTCTATTTACAATAGCCCGGAGATGGAAACAACCTAAGTGCCCATCATCGGATGAATGGATAAAGAAGATGTGGCACATATATACAATGGAATATTACTCAGCCATAAAAAGAAACGAAATTGAGCTATTTGTAATGAGGTGGGTAGACCTAGAGTCTGTCATACAGAGTGAAGTAAGTCAGAAAGAGAAAGACAAATACCTTATGCTAACACATATATATGGAATTTAAGAAAAAAAAATGTCATGAAGAACCTAGGGGTAAGACAGGAATAAAGACACAGACCTACTAGAGAATGGAGTTGAGGATATGGGGAACAGGAAGGGTAAGCTGTGACAAAGTGAGAGAGAGGCATGGACATATATACACTACCAAAGGTAAGGTAGATAGCTAGTGGGAAGCAGCTGCATAGCACAGGGAGAGCAGCTCGGTGCTTTGTGACCGCCTGGAGGGGTGGGATAGGGAGGGTGTGAGGGAGGGAGACTGCAAGAGGGAAGAGATATGGGAACATATGTATAACTGATTCACTTTGCTATAAAGCAGAAACTAACAAAAAAAAGTGTTACCATAAAATGCTGTTTAAAATTAAATAATCAGTGACTTGGGCACAGTCTTTGTTCCTCTTTTTTATGCACACTCTATCCCTAGGAGATCTCATCCCGTCCTGTGACTTTTAAATAAGATCTAGATGGTGATAGCTCCAAAATTTACATCTCCTGTCCTGATCTCGTTCCCACACACCAGATTCATATATGGAACCACTTGCCTGCTATTTCCACTTGGATTAAGAAGTATAATTTTCAACTCCCCTCCCAAACCTACTGCTTCCTCAGTGTTTCCTGCCCTATTTTATAGTAACTCTGTTTACCCATTTTCTCAGTCTTAAAACTTAGGAGTCATCTTTCATTCTTCCCTTTTCCTTCTACCCTTCTCCAGTCTATTATCAAGCCCCGTTGTGCCTTTCTTCAAAAATATATCCTCAATCTGACCGCTTCTCATTGATTCCGCTGCACCGAGATAAAACTTTTACAGTGCTTAGACCAGAACTTGGAAACCGTCTCTTTCTCTTAGACTCCTATCTAATCCATCAGCAAATCCTGTCAACCCTGCTTGGGAATATATCCTGAATCTCACTGCTTTCCATTAACTATCACAGGTACCACTCTAGCCAAAGTCATCCTCATTTCCACCCTGAAATATGGCCACAGTCTCCTAACTGATCCCCCTCTACTCCACTTTCATGCTTGCCCCCTATAGTGCAGACTGATTTAAAACATAAATCAGATGAATCACCTCTCTATTTAGAACTCTTCATTGGTTTTCCAACATACCTACATTAAAATCCAAAGTCTCCACTGTGACTTGCAAAGCTCTATATAACCTGGGCAATGTCTACTTCTCTGAGTGTTTATCCTACTACTCTCCATTTCACTCTCTCTACCTGAGTCACACTGTACTTCTTCTACTAGGTGAAGACATGGATCAGATCTTGCTTCAAATGTTGCACTTGATGTTTCCCATACTTGTAACACACATTACCATTAAAATTCACATGGTTCACGTCCTCCTTTCATTTAGGCCTGAAATGTTAACTCCCCAGAGAGGTCCTCCCTGCCCAACCTATCTCAGAATTTGTTGATAACTTTCACCAAAAAGGATGGCCTGATGTAATCAGACTGACTTCACAGAGGCGGCTGACCTGGCGCACAGCCATCTGATGGAGGCTATATAACCTTATAGATAAAGCCCAAGCTTTGCATTCAGGTATCATAGGTTCAGCCCTTAGCACAACCACCAGTAATCAAATAGCTATGGGCCTCAGCTTCCTCATCTGTAAATGAGGAATAAAATTAAGAGTAGATATTATTATCTTGAAAGAATTGATACGTAAACTGACCAAATAATTTATCATCCAAGATGGGATAATCTGAGAGAAAGGGGACAGTTTTTATTTTCTCTGCATTTTATTTTTTTAATTACCATAAAGTAAAAGCGACTTTTTTCTATCAGTTTTAACACGTGAAAAGTCCTATGAATTTTAACATACCCATAAAGTTGTGTTAACAGTATCACAAACAGTATAGAGAACACCTCAATAAACTCCCTTGTGCTATGCCTTTAAAGTTACGTTGGTGGCACATATATACAATGGAATATTAGCCATAAGAAGAAACGAAATTGAGCTATTTGTGATGAGGTGGGTAGACCTAGAGTTTGTCATACAGAGTGAAGTAAGTCAGAAAGAGAAAGACAAATACTGTATGCTAACACATATATATGGAATTTAAGAAAAAATGTCATGAAGAACCTAGGGGTAAGACAGGAATAAAGACACAGACCTACTAGAGAATGGACTTGAGGATATGGGGAGCAGGAAGGGTAAGCTGTGACAAAGCAAGAGAGAGACATGGACATATATACACTACCAAAGGTAAGGTAGATAGCTAGTGGGAAGCAGCTGCATAGCACAGGGAGAGCAGCTGGGTGCTCTGTGACCGCCTGGAGGGGTGGGATAGGGAGGGTGGAAGGGAGGGAGACGCAAGAGGGAAGAGATATGGGAACATATGTATATGTATAACTGATTCACTTTGTTATAAAGCAGAAACTAACACACCATTGTAAAGCAATTATACTCCAATAAAGATGTAAAAAAAAAAAAATACGGAGTTCCCAATAAAGGACACAGAATAAATGGTTCTGAATCAGTAATCGGAGGTCTATGGGAAGGGCTTCCCTGGTGGCGCAGTGGTTGAGAGTCCGCCTGCCGA
>NW_020173041.1:643776-663681 GCF_003031525.2 Neophocaena asiaeorientalis asiaeorientalis
GAAGTAAGTCAGAAAGAGAAAGACAAATACTGTATGCTAACACATATATATGGAATTTAAGAAAAAATGTCATGAAGAACCTAGGGGTAAGACAGGAATAAAGACACAGACCTACTAGAGAATGGACTTGAGGATATGGGGAGCAGGAAGGGTAAGCTGTGACAAAGCAAGAGAGAGACATGGACATATATACACTACCAAAGGTAAGGTAGATAGCTAGTGGGAAGCAGCTGCATAGCACAGGGAGAGCAGCTGGGTGCTCTGTGACCGCCTGGAGGGGTGGGATAGGGAGGGTGGAAGGGAGGGAGACGCAAGAGGGAAGAGATATGGGAACATATGTATATGTATAACTGATTCACTTTGTTATAAAGCAGAAACTAACACACCATTGTAAAGCAATTATACTCCAATAAAGATGTTAAAAAAAAAGTTATGTTGGCCCCCCATACCCCTTGGCAATCACTGATCTGTTCTCCATCACTGTAGTTTTGTTTTTTGGAATGTCATATAAATGGAATCATACAGTATGTAACCTTGATATTTTCTTTTTATATTCGGCATAATTCCCTTGAGATCCATCCAACTTGTTGCGTTTATCGGTAGTTATTTTATCACTGAGTAGTATGCCACTGAATGACTGCACCACAGTTTGCTTATCCGTTTACCTACTGAAAGACATTTAGGTTCTTTCCAATGTTTGGCAATTATGAATAAAGCTGCGTTAAAGAGTAGTGTACAGGTTTTTGTGTGAACATAAGTTTTTATTTCTTTAGGGCAGGGGTCAACAAACTACACAGAACATTCATGTCACATCTGTTCTACCACCTGTTTTCTTAACAATATTTCATTGGAACACATTCACACTCATTTTTAAAAAAACATATTGTCTATGGCTACTTTTGCATTATAACAGTAGAACTGAGCCGCTGTGACAGATATTTTATGACCTGCAAAGTCTAAAATATTGCCCATCTACCTCTTTATAGAAAAAGATTGCCAATTCTTACTCTTGGGTAAATACTCAGGAGTAGTATAACTGGATCATATGATAAGTGCCTGTTTTAACTTTTAAAAAAGTATCAAGCCACTTTTTCAGAGTGGCTATACCTTTTTGTATTCCCACCAGAATCATGTGAGAGTTCTTGTTACTTTGCATCCTCATCAGCACTTGATAATGTCAGTATTTTTTATTTTGGCCATTCTAAGAGTTGTATAGTGGTATCTCATTGTGGTTGTAACTTGCATTTCCCTAACGACTAATGACATTGAACATCTTTTTATATACTTATTAGCCATCCTTATAACCTCTTTGGTGAACTGTCTGCTCGAGCCCTTTCCCACTTTTAATTACACTGTCCATTATCTTTTTTTTAACATCTTTATTGGAGTATAATTGCTTTACAGTGGTGTTAGTTTCTGCTTTAAAACAAAGTGAATCAGTTATACATATACATATGTTCGCATCTCTCTTCACTCTTGCGTCTCCCTCCCTCCCACCTATCCCACCCCTCTAGGTGGCCACAAAGCACTGAGCTGATCTCCCTGTGCTATGCGGCTGCTTCCCACTAGCTCTCTATTTTACGTTTGGTAGTGTATATATGTCCATGCCACTCTCTCACTTTGCCACAGCTTCCCCTTCCCCCTCCCCATATCCTCAAGTCCATTCTCTAGTAGGTCTGTGTCTTTATTCCTGTCTTACCCCTAGGTTCTTCATGACATTTTTTTTTCTTAGATTCCATATATATGTGTTAGCATACAGTATTTGTCTTTCTCTAAAACACAGGCAGTACACTCTATGACATAAATCACAGCAAGATCCTTTTTGACCCACCTCCTAGAGAAATGGAAATAAAAACAAAAATAAACAAATGGGACCTAATGAAACTTCAAAGCTTTTGCACAGCAAAGGAAACCATAAACAAGACCAAAAGACAACCCTCAGAATGGGAGAAAATATTTGCAAATGAAGCAACTGACAAAGGATTAATCTCCAAAATTTACAAGCAGCTCATGCAGCTCAATAACAAAAAAACAAACAACCCAATCCAAAAATGGGCAGAAGACCTAAATAGACATTTCTCCAAAGAAGATATACAGATTGCCTACATTGTCCATTTTCTTACTGCTGAGTTTTGAGAGCCCTTTATATGTTCTAGATACATATACTTTGTCAGATACATGATTTGAAAATGTGTTCTCCCAGTCTGTAACTTCTTTTTCCTCTTAACAGTGTCTTTCACAGAGCAAACATTTTTAATTTTGATAAACTTCAATTTATCAGGGTTTTTTTTGTTTTTTTGTTTCTTTTTTCTGTGGTACACGGGCCTCTAACTGCTGTGGCCTCTCCTGTTGCAGAGCACAGGCTCCAGATGCGCAGGCTCAGCGGCCACGGCTCATGGGCCCAGCTGCTCCGCGGCACATGGGATCCCCCCAGACCAGGGCATGAACCCATGTCCCCTGCATCGGCAGGCGGACCCTCAACTACTGCGCCACGAGGGTAGCCCTATCAGTTTTTTTAATAGATTGTATTTTTGGTGTTATGTCTACCAACTCTTCAACCTAAATTCATGTCACAAAGATGTTCTCCTATGTTTCCTTCTAAAAGTTTTATAATTTTATGTTTAAATTTAAATCTATGATCCGTTTTGAAATAAGCCTTGTATAAAGTGTGAGGTAGGTTAAAGGTTTTTGTTTTGTTTGTTTTGTTCTGTTTTTGCACATGAATGATCAATTGTTCTAAAACCATTTGTTGAAAAGACTATTCTTTCTCCATTGGATTCCTTTTACACCTTTGTAAAAACTAAATAGCCATATTTTTCTTTTTCTGGACTCTCTATTCTATTGTTCTATGTGTATATCTCTCCTTTCTTGATTATCCTAGTTATATAGTAAGTTTTAATATCTATTAGAATGATTCTTCCCATTTTATTCTTCTTTTTCAAAACTGTTTTCACTATTCTACTTCATTTTCCATCCCCTATAAACTTTAAATCAGTTTGCCTATGTTTACAAAAAATACTACTGGAATTTTTATTAGTATTATTTTAAAAATACTGAGCAATTTGGAGAGAATTAACATCCTTAATATACTGAGTCTTCCATTCCATGAACATAATATGTTTTCCATGTATTTAGGTCTTCTCTGATTTCTTATGTTTTCTTTTTTCCTTTTTTGTAGTTTTCAACACACAGACTACATACATGTTTCGCTAGATTTATTTAATAGTTATAGGGCTATTCAGATTATACAGTTCATATTGGGTGAGTTTTGGTGTTTTGTGGCTTTCAAGGAAACAGTCCATTTCATCTTAGCTGTTCAATTTATATGCATAGAGTTGTTAATAATTCCCTTATTATCCTTTTCAAGTCTGTGGACTCTTTAGCAACAGCCTCTTTTTCATTTCTGGTATTGGTAATTAGTGTCTTCTCTCTTTTTTCCCAGATATTTACAATTTCTGGTGCTCTTCCTTCAATCCTGATGTTCCAGGTTTCCTTTTGGTATCATTTCCCTTCTGCCTGAAGAACTTCCTTCAGCAATTCTTTAAGACCAGGTCTTTTGTCTCCAAATTATCTTAGTTTTTCTTCATCTGAGAATTTCTTTAATTCACCTTTATTTTTGAAGGATATTCTCTCTGAATATAAAATTCTAGATTCACAGTTTTCTTCCAGCACTTTAAAAATGCTTTATCCCTTTTTTCTGTCCACCATGGCTTCTGATGAGAAATCCATTGTTATTTAAGAAATTGTTCTACTATAGGTAATGTGTCATTTTTCTCTCGCTGCTTTCAAGACTTTTCCTTGTCTTTTGTTTTTAGTGGTTTAATTGTAATGTTTCTACACTTGAACTTTTTGGGTTTATCCTGTTTGGGATTCACTTAGTTTCTTCAATTTGTAGGTCTTCTCTTGAATGGGGGAAGTTTTTTTTGTTTTTTATAAATTTATTTTCATTTTTGGCTCTGTTGTGTCTTCATTGCTGCGTGCAGGCTTTCTCTAGTTGTGACGAGTGTGGGCTACTCTTTGTTGCAGTGCGTAGGCTTCTCACTGCGGTGGCTTCTCTTGTTGCGGAGCATGGGCTCTAGGCGCGCGGGCTTCAGTAGTTGTGGCGCACGGGCTGTAGAGTGCAGGCTCAGTAGTTGTGGCGCACGGGCTTAGTTGCTCCGTGGCATGTGGGATCTTCCCAGACCAGGGTTCGAACCCGTGTCCCCTGCATTGGCAGGCAGGTTCTTAACCACTGTGCCACCAGGGAAGCCCTAGAACTGGGGAAGTTTTGTCTATTAGTTCTTCAAGTATTTCTCAGCACCACACTCTTCCTCCGTTTCTTCTAGGACTCCAACAACAGGAATGTTAGACATTTTATAGTAATCTTACAGATCCCTTTGGCTGTTTATTTTTTACAAACTTTTTTTTTTCTATCTGTTGTTCAGACTGGACAATTTCTGTTGATACATCTTTAAGTTCAGTAACTTTCCTCTGTCACTGCTATTCTGCTATTGAATGTATCAAGTGAGGTTTCAAAATTTCAATTTTATTTTTCAATCCTAAAATTTCCACTTGGTTCTTCTTTATATATTCTATTTCTTTGCAGATACTTTTAATTTTAACTTGCATTTCAAGAATGTTTGTGATTGCTCTTTCTACATTTTTATTATAGCTGCTTTAAAGTCTGTGTCAGAAAATTCTATTATCTGTGTCATCTTGGTGTCTGTTGATTGTCTTTTTCCATGTGAGTTGAGATTTCTGGGGTTCTTCATACGTTGAGTAATTTGGGATTGTTTCTTGGACATTTTGAATATTACGAGATTGCGTCTTGTTTAAATTCTACAAAGGATACTGAATTTTTTGTTGTTTTAGTAGGTACTTGGTTTGGATATTTTTGTGACAGCATGTACATGTCCTGCTTTGATTCAGGCTACGAGTTTCAACCTACCTTCTGTGGGCTGTGGTACCACTGTCAGGGCAGTTGTTGAAGGGTTTGCAGGTTATTTGGAACTGTCCCTCACGTGCACCACCCAGTGGTCAGTTTGGGACGTCGGTGGAGGTCTTTCTGTTAGCTCAGTCTTTGGTATCTAAGATCAGATCCACGCATGCACAGGTTGTGGGTGGACCTAGGAGTTCAAAAACAGCTTTATTGGGGCTCTTTATCAGGCTTCTCCCTCTCTGCGATTGCCCTAGTACTTTCTGGTTCCCTGAAGTTCCAGAAAGGAGGCAGTTTTAATAACTATGCCAGGAGAACAGGCATAACTGGGACTATCCCAGCAAGCTGAGTCTTATGGCTACTATATTAATAAAGAACATGGGAATGGGAAGAAGCAGAGCTACTCTGTGGCCAACAGGGAGAAAAGACTTCCAGGTGTAAACCACCTAAAATTTGTATTGCCTAAATAGTATGGGATCAAGAGCTACAGCCAGACGTTTCTGGGACATAATTGAAGCATACAGACCAACGTGACATTCAGAAAGGAGAGGGTACTCCTACAGTGTTGGTAGGAATGTAAATTGGTGCAGCCACTATGGAAAACAGTATGGAGGTTTCTTAAAAAACTAAAAATAGAGTTGCCATATGATCCAACAATCCCACTTCTGGGCATATGTCCGGAGAAAACTCTAATTTGAAAAGATACATGCACCCCAATGTTCAGAGCAGCACTATTTACAATAGCCAAGACATGGAAACGAACAGAAACAGACTCACAGGGACAGAAAACAAATTTACGTAACCGAAGGGGAAAAGGGTGGGGAATAAATTAGGAATTTGGGATTACTATATATAAAATAGACAACAAGGACCTACTGTATAGCACAGGGAACTGTATTCAATACCTTGTAATAAACTATAAAGGAAAAGAAAAAAAAAGAAAGGGGAGGGAGGGTACTAATGGAATGAAAGTCATTGTTAAAGCCCAGTACAGCAAAATAACTAGAAAAAGATACGAATGGAGAGACCACAGCTATAAAGGTTAGCTTTCTCCTGACCCACTAGTAGTTGCAGCAGAATTTACCATGAAGATAATGAAACTTCAGTTTTAGGGTCCCTCATATTATAGGTCCCTTTCAAGTCCTAGTCCAATTTTTTTGTGCATGTAATTTTGTATTCTTTGTTCTAAGGAACCCCACCCCCATGCCACAGTTTTAAAGTTTTAGGTGCTGCAGAACCTGGATCTCCACTGATAAGGTTGCAATTTCCCCCTGAAGTCTTCTACCTTCACACTCTTTCTTCCTCTATGAATTTACCTTATTCTTGGCTCTAAATACAAATTATACATCCAGGGGATAAATGGAAACTTAGGTGCTAGTTGGTTCCTATCCAGAATGAAAAGGCCACCATGATAGTCATTACATTTTATTCTTAAACACAGACAAGACAGAGATCAAGCATCTTTGACATTCTCGTCTGATGTTTTTGGCCATATATCAAAACATTTGTTGATGACTGAATTTTCCACTTATTGCTGAGAGTTTTAAAACTCTGCTAGGAAAAAAGCAGCCACTACAGGTATTTACAGCAGGAAAATTATACAATTAGAAGGGTTTTTCAAGAGTATTCAAGTAATGAGTGTAGGAGGGTTTCGTAGGGGTAAGAGTTTGAAGACAGGGATAAAAGTTGATAATTTAGTCTAACTATATGGCAAGAGACAATGAGGGTCTGTGGCAGACAGAATAAATTTCTGAACCCGAGTAACACTTATTCTCTGCAGGCTTAAAGGACTTAGAATTTTCTTCCTTTTCATGAAATCTCATTATCAGAATACTACAGGATGGATTAACATGTTTGTTGAACAATAAGAATTATTATAAAAGGGCTGAAATGATATTAGTGTGTTTGGAAATCATATCGTTTAGATTCTGTTGCTAGAATTGAATTCTATATATCATTTATTTATACAATTAGGAGAGAAATGACTTGCTACTTAATGATCATTTATGAAGTAATGCAGCTACTTTTTAACAATTTGACTGCTTTGTCAGCCCCCCAAGAGTACAGAAAAAGAAACCATGAAAAATGTGGTTCAACTGCACCGAGTGACATCCTAGGGAATTTGGAATCTGCCTCCAACCCCAACTGCCTCAATGGCAGAGGTAGTGAGCAGCTGTCAGGGCTGCAACCCTATTTCAATCAGAATGACATGCCCTCTACCAGTCTTATTTGTTTTTTAATTAATTTATTTATTTTCGGCTGTGTTGGGTCTTCATTGCTGCACACAGGCCTTCTCTAGTTGCAGCGAGCGGGGGCTACTCTTTGTTGCAGTGTGTGGGCTTCTCACTGCAGTGGCTTCTCTTGTTGCAGAGCATGGGCTCAGTAGTTGCGGCATGCGGGCTCAGGAGTTGTGGCACACGGGCTCTAGAGCGCAGGCTCAGTACTTGTGGTGCACGGGCTTAGTTGCTCCATGGCATGTGGGATCTTCCCAGACCAGGGCTCGAACCCATGTCCTCTGCATTAGAAGGCGGATTCTCAACCACTGCGCCACCAGGGAAGTCCCTACCAGTCTTATATATTGGGTTCCCTTATAAGATTTTATTTGAACAATGGGTTTAATGGATAAACAAAATTGAAAATAATGAACATAAAGAAATTTTTAACAATTCATCCATTTGTAGGTAAGAAGTATGAATAATTTTTCATGTATCTAAAATGTATTTTTGTACAAATGGAAACAACATACTGTTATTTAAATAATTTGGACATAGTACTTGGTTTAAACAAAATAAAAAGAGGATGAATCTTTTGTAAGATATTCTTGAGAAAATATATTCTATCTTGCTTTTTTGGTCTCTTCTAGTACAGAAATGAAAATATTTGTTGTGGAAATTTTTATTTCTTTCATACTAAGATGTTTACATAACTTATAAATGCTATTAAAATAACTGTGCATTTGATGAAGAAATGAGCAAAAAATATGGTAACACAAAATGTGAAAACTAAGAGAAAATATATGTGGCTATTGTGTTGGTAGCACTTTATTTTCTGTTTCTTGAGAAGAAGAATTTCTTTGACATAAAAAGGACTACAGGTATTAATGGTCCCAGTTAAAAAATTCCGCTAAATTACGTCCACTTAGTCATTGGGCCTTTAAGGGGGAATTCACATTATCACAACACAGTTCATTATACCTATCAATTTCTACTTACTAGTAAGTTTTTCCAATGTGTTGAGTCAATTTTTACATCTTTAATATTTGGCTCTATTTCTATACTGTTAATCCAACAGAATTATAATCATTTTTTATTCATTTATTTACTCATTCATTTATCCAATCTTTATTTATTTACCATTTCCCACATGCCAGACATTGTGCTGGGTGCCAGGGATACAGTGCGGAATGTGACAGACATAGACTCTACTCTTAGGAATTTACAGAAATTCTGGGAAAAGGTCGTTTAGAAATCTATCAGATGTTAGAAAATAACAACTATGTCTCACTTCCTCACATGGGCAATGAACTGAATTGAACAACCTCTCTGCTTGCGTTCCTCACATCTCCCTCCACACTCCTCCTTGATCAACCGAGAGATGTGGAAAATAAAGAATTCATTTGAGGCTGGTACCACCCATTCAGGGTCAGTGTGATGGAGCCATTCACAGCTAATGCGGTGGATCCTATTATATAAATCAACTTCTAGAAGGATCAAATGCTGGTAAGTACTATTTTATCACCATTATTGTTTTGCTAGGAATAGCGTCATAGTAACAGGAAGAAAATGCTTTCCTCTTAAGATACTTGCCCTTGTCTTCAGAGGGCAAAAATGTTGACACTGGGCTTCCCTGGTGGCGCAGTGGTTGACAGTCCGCCTGCCGATGCAGGGGACATGGGTTCGTGCCCCCGTCCGGGAAGATCCCACATGCCGCGGAGCGGCTGGGCCCATGAGCCATGGCCGCTGAGCCTGCGCGTCCGGAGCCTGTGCTCCGCAACGGGATTTGGGGGGGGGGGGGCACAACAGTGAGCGGCCCGCGGCCCGCAAAAAAAAAAAAAAAAAATGTTGGCACTTTCTTCGGCGAGAGAAGCTTTCTTCTTAGGTAAGTAGTGAGGTTCTCACTGGTGGGGATGCTGAACTGAGGAGAAGATGATGGGAACACCGGAACACCTGCTCCCATCACTCACCTCATGTAAGCAGAAACACACCTCTTCTCTAAACTGTGAGCTACTGGAGAAAGTAAGAGACAAGAAAGGGCTGAGGCATGTAACATTTTCCTTATATGAGATATGTTTCATTTAAGCTTCCTGGAGATTTTTGAAGGATAACGGGGCAGTTATAGAAAGATAGAGGTGAGGTTAAAAGGAATATTCATCAGGCCTCTTCCTAATTAGGGAATGCGAGAATCTATTTCCTTCAGGCCAAGGGAAAGCATACAACAAGTAAATTGTTTTGTTTTTTCTCTTGCCTAAGTGCTTCTGCCACTCAAATCTTCCCTGCAGCATGCAGTAGGGCACAACTCCATTTCCAATAATGGCAGTGGGTCAACCCGTAATTGGCATCAGATAATATAAGGCAAGAGATATTGAGAGACATTTCCCTGTGGCCTGGATGGTGTTAGTCATGAAAGTAAATGTTTACAACATGTACCATAGCTGTGCCAGAACTACTAAGTGCTCTATCTCTAGTGAAACGTGCATATGTGTCTTCTTTAATTGTATATGTGTATGTGTATGTGTGTTTATGTTATACATGGCTCAAGGCAAGTATCCTCTGTAGCCTCGGCCAAAGGGCAGTACTGCTCTCAAGCCATCTGGCAAGATGTAGTTAGCTTATCATGAAGCTATGCCCTGCTATGTAGCATGCTTCTTTGTATTTGCTTTCACTTTCGGCCTCACTACCCCTTTCTCTCACTCTCTTCCTTAGCAATAAATATTTGATTTGTTTAGAATTTATCTTCTGCGGAACCCAGGTTAATTAAGGTACTCTCCAAACATTACTAGAAATAGTTCCATGATCACATTGATAGATTTTGTTTTCAATTCCCTGGAATTTATTTGGACTCAGTGACTAGAATGAATTTAAATACATACTCTCACTTTTCATTGTTTGAAAATCGAGCCAACTCTCATATTGTTGTTGCCCTGTCCTCACAGCCAATGTCTACGTTTTTTAGCTAACAGTTACCCAAGGCTTACTCAGTGTTAGCCACCATCTGTTAAGCACCTTGCTTGCATTATCTCCTTTAATCCAGATAACAACCTTATGAGATAGATACTATTATCTCTGTTTTACAGATGATAATATTTAGACTTGGTTAGGTCAAAAAATTTGCCAGAGGTCACTTATTTAGGGACACACAGCTGGTAAATGATAGAAGTTTGAGTTAAACCTCACTTCTGAATCCAGAGTCTGCACTCTTAATCACTGTGCCATACTACTTCTCTGGGATAGAAACTTCTCTCACTTTCCTTAGCACTTGGATCTGTTGCCACTCTTTCACCAGCCACTTGGTATCCTAGGTGTTTTCTCTACTTCATCTCCTCAGAGCTTTAACTGACTCTGGAATAGCCACAAATTGAGGCTTATCATTGCTCAGAACTATCCTCAGCCAAGATTGGAAACTCTGAATTTTCCCTTCTGACCACATCCTGCTATTTTACTACCTATCCCACGCATGTTTCTACAAGGATGTATATTTCTATCGTTGGAGCCCAACCCATCTTATTTTAAAAACATCCCTTTTGGTTCTACTTACTTCACCTTCCATTGGGCCCACCTTGCAAATTAGCAACCAGTGGGTGCACCCTCCACCTTCCTTTTCTGCTCTGGCTGCTGAGCTTCTGAAGGGTCTATAGGTTGAAAAGCACAAATGTCTCATTACCTGGCCCCTGAGGGCTTTTGAGTCATTCCTTTGTTTTCAAAATATGTTTTGCTTTGTTTTTTATAATGATCAGGTAGTGTGTTAGATGTTCGTAATTCAGAGATGAAAGAATGAGTTCTGTGTTCAAGTGACTCACAAATAAGTAGTAAATTGTAATATATTTGGTTCTTGTCTTAGTTTTCTTTTAACAGCTGTGACTCAGTGTGGTTCAGAAAAACTTGAGGATTGGAGGTGGTGACTTTGTCATTACATTTGGTTCAAAAAGTGTTCCCACTTGTACCGAGAGCCTAAACAGAGACTCTACATCCCTTCACCATGGGTCACGCCAGCATCATCCTCTTACCACTTCCTTAATTAATACCTTGAAACATAACTTTCTTTCCATTATACATGCTCTTTCTCCACCACACCAGGCATGAGGAGTCCCCTCAGTAGACACTACCTAACTGTGAACTGTACCAGGTGAGAATCTGAAGTAATAAGAAGATCTATGAAGCAAGCTGGAAAGAGAGAAGTGTTTAAAAAAGAGAGAAGAAATGTTCCGAGAGTAAGTATCTGACACAGGAGACTACAGAAGCCTGGAAGTCAAAATTATTTTCTAAGGAGAGAATGTCCATTGGACTTTTCAACCAGGAGAGCATTGGAGATCTTTCCCCAAGCGTGTTCAGTAGAGGTAGTAGCCAGGGACGATGGCTTGGGAACCAATAGGGTGAATCTGAGATGTTTATGGTACATGCAGAAGGAGGTTGAAAACGCAGACCTGGAATTTGGACAAGACATTCGTGTGGGATATAAAGATCCTGGAATCAACAATATGCAAGAATTAACTCATGGAAAATCTATGAAGTTTAGAAGAGTATCAAGATTGGGATTGTAGTGAAAACTAAGGTTTACGGCAAGAGTAGAGGGAGCTAAGGCTGTAAAGGAGACTGACACAGAGTGGCTAGAGAGGCAAGAAAATGATGTCACTCCATGTGGTGGACAGTAAGGACAACTGTTAAAATTTGTAGGGAGGACATCAGAGAGAGAAACATTTAGTTTTAGCAACTAGGAGGTCACTGGGAACCTCTGAAGTTTCAGTAAAGAAGAGCTGTCATAGGTCAGACCATAATGTGTTGAGAAAGTAAATTTATTGAGTGTAGACTACTCTTTTAACCATTTTTTACAGTGCATAAAAGGAGAAAGGCTAATATGGCCTAGAGGAAAATGTAGGGCAAAAAAAAAAAAAAAAGATTAGCGCTTGTCTGTTTTTCATTTGTTTGTTGTTTTAAAGGTGGAAGATAAAAATAGCCTTTTAGAGATCTAAGTAATTGGAGAGAGAAGTGAATTAATAAAGTAAGATCACTAAGGAAGAAGGAAAATATGAAAACCATAGCACAAGGGCTTGGACTAGGTTGGGGAAAGAGACAAACGCCTCATAAACTGAAGCTAGAGGGAAGAGGTGAGGTTGATCCAGATACAAGATAAGTGGATACTTTTGGGTTCAGTATCTTCTGTGGCAGTCGGAGAGCGGGCTGGAAGACACGGTCTGCCTTGTCAACTCGCTTCAATTTCTTGATAGCAAGTGTTCTATACACTTTAATTTTACATTTCCCCAAAATCTAAAGTAAAGCTTCACTCAGCCCTTCCAGAAAAGGAAAACATAATGGAGCCTTATTATATGACAGGAAAAAACAAAAACACAACATGATTTTAAAAATCAGGAGAAACAAACCTTACTTTACCTGTGAACTCTGGAGGAATTTTAGCTGTATTAGAGACTTTCTTTGGCTAGGGATAGGGCATGGGACTCTGACAAAGACATTCAAGCTGGCAGCCTACTGGCATTAGAAAAGCCCTCCAACAAAGCTTTAACCTTAGGACTAAAGTTCAGATATTGTTCAAGGCCGGAGAAGCTTGGCAAAAAATAGAGGATTTGGCTGCTGGGAATGTTATAAAGGCAGCAGGATACAGTTACCATAGTGGTTGAATAAGAAAGGTAATTCTTTCCAGGAAAAAGCAAAAACCCAGAGATAAGACCAAACCAGAATTAGAACTGATAACTTGATGTTGAGGATTAAAACAGAATTTATTAAATACTTTATGACTATAACCCAGTGGTGCTCAATCGTGGAATCATTCAGGGAGCTTTTACAAAAACCACTGAAGCCTGGATATCACTCCTGGAGTCTAACTGGCCTGGGAAGAGGCCTGGACATCAGGATTTTTACAAGCCTCCTTAGATAATTCTAAGGAGTGGATAGTGAAATTGAGAACCACGACTCAAACCAGAATCTGTCCCAGAGGCGGAAATGAGACTGGAAGGAATCAGAGATTTCTTAATGTTCCTAAAATTCTGAATTGACTGGATAAAAATTAATTTTGTCATTTCCCTGCATCCCTCCCCACCCCCCAGTGCATATTCTCTGGCTTTCTATGAATCTCCAAATGATTTAGGCTCAAGAAAGTTATCTATATACTTCTTCTTTTTTTAAAAAAATTTTTATTTTTGTCTGCGTTGGGTCTTCGTTGCTGCTCGTGGGCTTTCTCTGGTTGCAGTGAGTGGGGGCTACTCTTCATTGTGGTGCGCGGGCTTCTCACTGCTGTGGCTTCTCTTGTTGCAGAGCACGGGCTCTAGGCACGCGGGCTTCAGTAGTTGTGGCACACGGGCTTAGTTGCTCCGCGGCATGTGGGATCTTCCTGGGCCAGGGCTCAAACCCGTGTCCCCTGCATTGGCAGGCAGATTCTTAACCACTGTGCCACCAGGGAAGCCCGATATACTACTAAGAGAAAGTTTCCAAGTTCATATTCCTTCTCAGCCCTCTCTCTATCCTATGAGCCCAGGAATGACCATTTGACACCTTTTCATGAGACCTTACCCAGAATATTTCTTCTCTTCATTCCCACTGTGACCCATTTTACCTACACCACAAGTAATGCAAAACCTGATTAACTATTACTGCATAAATTATATTCCACATCTAGTCACCCTTCCCTCCAGTGTTTATCCTCTAAGCAATTCAATATGTATCTTCCTGATACACTCGTCTTCATATTTCTCAGGTAGTCTCAAGAGTTCCATCATCTATTGAAAGAGCCTCACCTTGGCATTCAAGGCCTTTGTGGTAGACTCTGTTGATGCTCCTTCCCATATATGCTCAGCTATCCTGAGTTCACCTGAGTCTACAGGTGGACACAGTTCCTAACCTGTTGTCAAATTTTCATCTTGAGCCCCTGTGTTTCTCCTGCTCTCTCTAAGGGATTTCCCCAGCAACCTGGGAGTTCGACTTGCTGCCTGCAGTAGCAACCCAGAAGTTCTTCTGGTGCTGTAGTAAGCTTTATTCCTCGATCCTCATCCAATGTGGAAAGAGACTTCAAAGATAAATGCCCCAGCTTCCCCTCCTCCAGTGGAATAATTCTACAGTGTGTTCCACATGGTTTACTAGGGGAATCCCTAAAGGGATTGGGCCCCAGTTACCCACAGAGGTAACCTGCTCATCAATGAACCCTGTTTTGGTGCTTTTCTCCCTTCACTGTCTCACTTCCTCATTTACACTTCTTGAAAGTAATTCCAAAATAAACAAACTGCATGCACCCAAGTCCTTGTCTCAGAGTCAAGTTTGAGGGGAATCCAAACTAAAATTGCCCTTTACTACATCTGACCCAAATTAACCTTA
The DNA here is from genome assembly GCF_003031525.2 of Neophocaena asiaeorientalis asiaeorientalis. Classification (NCBI taxonomy): domain Eukaryota; kingdom Metazoa; phylum Chordata; class Mammalia; order Artiodactyla; family Phocoenidae; genus Neophocaena; species Neophocaena asiaeorientalis. Next base: position 658,228 of record NW_020173041.1, read on the forward strand.
AAAATACTCCACAGCAAACTGGAAAACTTGAAATTCTCAGAGGATTTTTTCATCCCCATCCAATGTTCACATCATCCCCTTCCTTAGAAAAGCCTTGCTGCCCATTAAAAGAGCATCTTCTTCTTCAATACCCAGCTCACATTCAGCCTCTACGAAATTATGCTCAGTGTTCCCAAGATCAAAGAGCTCTCTGGATTGTCTTAACTCTCATAGCTCTTTGTACATTCTCCTCTTATTGGACACACACAAAAACGTAAATTATAAATGGAATCATAATATAAATGTGCTGTTCAAACTGTGAATAGGCTCAATTCGAAAAAAAGCTTTTTTCACTTTTTCAAACAAGCAGGTTTGAAGAAAAATGGATTTTTAAAAAAATGAACCAAACCCAATACAAACTATTATCTAATGTTCTGCAGATCACAGACATGGATTGTTAAGAGAGAAAAAATAATAAATGTTACCATTATTACCAATAGACTTCATTGTGTTCAGGGAAAATTTTATGTTTCTAAAATAAATACTAAGTTATAGGTTGAATATAGTTACTATAATTATAATGGTTAATATGCTAACTAATAAGGATGAATATCATTATTATAATTCTATATTTCAGTAGATACTTCTATCTTAAATAGATAGATTGGTAGAAAAATAAAACATGACTAAGACATGATTTGAAGGCATTCAGTAAAGGACAGGACATTACTTCTCTTTATGTGGAAACTCACTTCCCTTTGAAAAAAAGAACATGGTTTTGTCTCTCGAGATTGATTATCCCTTTGCTTTTGGGAAAGCATTAAGATGACATACACACTTCCAGGTACAGTTAACATCAACATTTCTCTCTTTCTTATTCAATCTTTTATGTAGTGCTCTCAAATCCTTTTTCAAATAGGATTCAATCCAGCAAATATTTATTGAGAGTCATACATACAAGGTCTTGTGTTAAGCAATGAGGGGGTACAAATGTGAATATAACAAGATCCTGGCCCTCAAGGAGTCTGCAGATACCCTGGGCCAATTTATTTATGAGTGAGCTTTGCATGAAACCAGCTCTTTACTAGTGTGAAAGATTTAAAAAAACATGGCATAGCTGCTGGTGGCAAAACTTGATTAACCCTCCTGTTTTATGTCCCTTAAGACTCAATGATGAAGACAGAGAGAAGGAGATCTTAAAGACTTTTACTTCCTAGTCACTTTTTAAAAGAGAATGTAGGGCTTCCCTGGTAGCACAGTGGTTAAGAATCCACCTGCCAATGCAGGGGACACGGATTTGCACCCTGGTCTGGGAAGATCCCACATGCCACAGAGCAACTAAGCCCATGTGCTACAACCACTGAGCCTGCGTGCCACAACTACTGAAGCCTGCGTGCCACAACTACTGAGCCCGCGTGCCACAACTACTGAAGCCCACGCACCTAGAGCCTGTGCTTCACAACAAAGAGTAGCCCCCGCTTGCCACAACTAGAGAAAGCCCGCGCACAGCCACGAAGCCCCAATGCAACCAAAAAAAAATAATAAATAAATAAATATTTTAAAAATCATTAAAAAAAGAGAATGTAAATTTAACCAAAGGAATACAAATTTCTTTACCATTGTGCTTTTGTAATAAACAGTACCTTTAAGGACTTAATGTCATTTACAACTAAACAAGCTCTTAATTATATATGACATTCAACAAATGGCTAAATAAAAATCTGTCTGAGATTGAAAATTACTGCCTTGGATTAAAACAGAAAAAAAAGCAGCTCTGTTGTTAATCATTCTGAGAGGATAGAAACAGACGGTAGTTGCAAAATTAACAGGAAACACTGGATCACTCAAGGCTATGCAACCACTCTCCCCACCCCCTGCCCTGATTTGAATTTTTACTGCTTTCTTACCAGTAATGCTCCCAAGTCACTCTGCTATTTCTATCACTGGGGATACCCAACTGTTAAACTGCCCTTGAGACATGACAACACCAACCTTTAGTTAATCCCTGCTTTCCCTGATGCCACCGCAGAAACACTAACAAGTCCAGAATCCGCACTTCGCTGACACCCTCTACTGAATCCTTCGACAGGAGCCCAAACCTTATAAAAGATGCCTCCGTCTTTCCTCTTGTTGAGAGCAGCAATTCACAGTCTCTCTGGGGTGCCCCCCCTCACTTCACTGAGGCAATAAATGTGATTATGTCAGACTCTAGGCTTGTCTCTGGTGATCTTTGGCTCAGTTAGGCTTTAACAGCACACATGTGCACACAGAATATAACAAATACTGAAGTTCTGTAACAACACCAATAGCAAACCTCAACACGCTCTTCATAGTTGACCTGGGAGGTAAAACACTTATTTAAATTATTTAAAACTTAGTGTGATTTATCTCTTGGAATTGACTTTAGGGATGAGAGTTTTCCCTTTCTCCCTCCCTCCCTCCCTCCCTTCCACTTTTTCCTTTCCTCCTCCTCCCTCCCTCCCAGTGGTCTTTGATGATAAATACATTGATATGGATCTGCCTGTTGGAAGTAACCAAACATTATTTGGATACATACTGGCTTTGCATCCTCTTCCATCCTGGTAAGATATTTGTTTAAAACTCATTCTGAATTTCTGTTAGAAAAAAACTCTTGATGTACATTTTTAAATATAATGACTCCATTAGCCCTTCAAATGGACTGGTTACTGCCATTTCTGCATAAGTGGGTGATAAAAAGGTATAGAGTTTCTCTCTATGGTAAAACATGATAATATATCCTTGTGCATAGACAGTGTACTGTTGCCCAATATTTTCTCACTGCTGTTCCGAAATAGAAAATTCAAACCATTACATACTTAGTTACTTATATTCAATATATTGCCTTTTCTCAAAAAATAATTTGAGTTGACTACCAGTAGTTTAAACCATTTGAATTGTCCAGTCACCTATGAGTGACATAAAAGGCCCTATTATGTTTTAAAAGGGTCTGTTAATCTGCCTACCTATGCTTTCAGGAATCTCCTGCTTTCCCTTCAAATCATCCTTCCTGAGTCACTTAGAGAAGCCTTTGATTTAGAATTACTTTTCACTAGTTTGCCTGGGTACTGTTTTGGATTTATCTCTTCACACTACTCAGTTTTTTTCTGAGTTTACCTTCATCTGAGACACAACCTTAAGTTACCCTGTTCCCCATGCCTTAAAACCATGAACCATCTCTCTATAGTCTTGAATTTCTTGAATTTAAGTTAGTATTAATGTGAACTAGATTGTTATAAATTAGCATGTTAATTATAATCCCCAAAGCAACCATGAAGAAAATCAATTTTAAATGTATCGTAAAACAAGAAAGGAATTAAAATAGTACATTAAACATACTATTAAACACAAGAGAAGACAGTAGAAGATGAACTGAGGAGAAAAAATATAAAACACATAGAAAACAAAAGCAAAATGACAGAAGTCCTTCTTTATCAGTAATTCCATTAAATGTAATTGGATTAATCCATTAGGACTAGTGGGTCAATTTGTCAAGAAAATACAGTAATTATAAACATACATGCATCTAACAATACAGCCCCAAATATATGAGGCAAAAACTGACAGAATTGAAGGAAGAAATAGACAGTTCAACAATAATAGTTGGAGACTTCAATACTCTGCTTTTAGTAAAGACTAGAACAACTAGACAGATGATCAATAAGGTAATATAAGACCTGAATAATACTATAAATCAACCAGACCTAACAGACACACACAGAGCACACTTTCCAACAACAGCATGTTACACACGCCTCTCAAGAACACATGGAACATTCTCCAGGACAGAACACATGTCATGCCACAGAAGAAGTCTCAATAAATTTTTTAAAAAGATGAAGTCATACAAAATATCTGTTGTGATCACAATGAAATGAAATTAGACATTAGTAACAGAAGGAAATCTGGAAAATTCACAAATATGTGGAAATTAAATAACACTCTTTTTTTTAATACACTCTTAAACAGAAAATGGGTAAAAGAAATCACCAGGGAAATTAATAAATATTTGGGGTAGATAACAATGAAAGTACAATATACCAAAACTTATGAGATGTAGCAAGAGCAGTACTAAAAGGGAAATTTATAGCTGTAAATTCTTACATTGAAAAAGAAGAAATATCTCGAATCAATGACCTAAGTTTATACCCTTAAGCAATCAGAAAAAGAGCAAACTAAACACAAATCGAGTAGAAGGAAGGAAATAATACAGATTAGAGTGGAGATAAATAAAATAGAGAACAGAAAAATGATAAAGAGAATCACTTAAATCGAAACTTGGTTCCTTCAAAAGATGAACAAAATTGACAAGCATTAGCTAGACTGACCAAGGACAAAAGAGACTAGACTCAAATTAGTAAAATCAGGAATAACATTAGGGACAGTGCTATGAACCTTGCAGAAATAAAAAGGATTATAAGAGAATACGATGAACAATTATATACCAACAAATTAGACAACCTAAATTAAATGGGCAAATTCTTAGACACACAAACTACCAAATCTGACTAACTAAGAAATAGAAAATCTGAACAGACCTATAACAAGCAAAGAATTTAAATCAGTAAGCAAACAACTTCCAACAAGAAAAGTCTTGGACCAAATGGCTTCACTAATAAATTCTACCAAATGTTTAAATACCAATTAACACCAAATCCTCCTCAAACTCTTCCAAAACACAGAAGAGGAGGGACTACTTCTATTCTCACTTTATGAGGATTCCCCGATACCAAAATGATACAAAGACATCACAAGAAAACTACAGACCAATATCCCTTATGAATATAGATGCAAAAATCCTCAACAAAGTACTAGCAAAATTAATCCAGTAGCATGTTAAAAGGACTATACACCATGCCCAGTGGAACTTATCCCAGAAATATAAGGATGGTTCAACATATAAAAATCAATTAATGTAATACATATTAATGGAAATGAAGGACAAAGACAACATGATCACCTCAGTTGATCAAGAAAAGCACTAGACAAAATCCAGTAACCTTTTATGATTAAAAAAAAAACACTCAACAAACTAGGAATAGAGGGGGAACTACCTCAATATGATAAAGAGCACCTATGAAAAATCCACAGCTAACATAATAATGGTGAAAGACTAAAAGCTTTTACTGTAAGATCAGGAATAAGCCAAAGATGTCTGTTCTGGCCATTTCTATTCAATAGTGTACTGGAAGTTGTACCCAGGGCAATTAGGCAAGAAAAAGTGATGAAAGGTATCAAAATTGGAAAGAAAGAAGTAAAACTGTCTATATCATATTTAAGATCATATCAATGACATAATCTTATGTACAGAAAACCATAAAGAATAAAACAAACTATTTGTGTTAATAAACAAGGTTAGCAAAGTTGCAGGATGCAAGATCAACATACAAAAATCAATTGTATTGCGCTTCCCTGGTGGCGCAGTGGTTGAGAGTCCGCCTGCCGATGCAGGGGACA
>NW_020173041.1:663718-717543 GCF_003031525.2 Neophocaena asiaeorientalis asiaeorientalis
AAAAAAAAAAAAAAAAAAAAAAAAAATTCAACTGTATTTCTATAAATTAACAATGAACAATCTGAACACAAACTTAAGAAAATTCCATCTACAATTGTACCATGAAGAATCAAATACGTAGGGATAGATTTAAACAAAGAGGGGTGAGACTTACACAATGAAAACTATGAAACATTGTTGAAAGAAATTAAAGAAGACCTAAATAAATGAAAAGACATCCTGTGTTCATGGATTGGAAGATTTAATGTTAAGGTAGCAATACTCTCCAAACTGATCTAAAGATTCAATGAAATTCCTATCAAAATTTCAATGTCTTTTTTCTTCAGAAATGAACAAACTAATCCTAATATTTATATGGAATTACAAGGAACCACAAATAGTCAAAACAGTCTGGAAAAAGAGGTACAAAGTTGGATAACTTCACATTTACTGATTTCAAAACTTACTACAAAGCTACTGTAACCTAAACAGTATAGTACTGGCATAAGAATAGCCATACAGATCAATGGAATGAAATTGAGATTCCAGGAATAAACTCTTACATATATGGTCAACTGATTTTCAACAAGTCTGCCAAGACCAATCATTGAGAAAAGGACAGCCTTTTCAACAAGTGGTGTTGGGATAACTGGATATCCACGTGCAAAAAAATGATTTTGTACCCCTAACTCATACCATATACAAAAATTAATTCAGAATGGATCAATACATAAATGTAAGAGCTAAAATTATAAAACTCTTTGAAGAAGACATATATGTAAATCTTTGTGACCATAGATTAGGCAGTGGTTTCTTAAATGTGACAACAAAAGCACGAACAACAAAAGGAAAAATAAATTTGACTCCATCAAAATTTAAAACTTTTGTGTATCAAAGGACCTGTCAGGAAAGTGAAAAGACAATCCACAAAATGGGAGAAAATATTTGCAAGAGATTAATATCTAGAATATACAAAAAATTCTTACTGCTCTTACAAACAACCAAATTTAAAAACTGGGCAGACTCAAAGAGACATTTCTCCACAGAAGATATTCAAATATCTGGTCAATAAACGCATGAAAAGATTCTCAGCATCACTGATCATTAGGAAATGTAAATAAAAACCACAATGAAATATCACTTCACGCCCACTAAGATGCTATAATTTAAGAAGAAAGAAACAAACAGAAAATAAGAAATGTTGGTGAGGATGTGGAGAAGTTGTAACCCTCATAAATTCCTGGTACTGTGAAAAAAGTTTGGCGGTTCCTCAAAAAGTTAAATATAGAATTATCATATAACCCAGTAATTCCACTCCTAGGTATATACCCAAGAGAAATGAAAACATATGTCCAAATAAAAATTTGTACATGAATGTTGATAGCAATATTATTCATAATAGCCAAAAAGCAAAAAAAACACCCAGCATCCATCAATTGATGAATGGATAGAGAATATGTGGTACATTCACACAATGAGATAAATTTGGCCATAAAAAGGAAAGAAGTACTCATACATCCTACAACGTGGATGAACCTTGAAAACACTATGCTAAGTGAAACAAGCCACACACAAAAGGCCACATATTGTATGATTCCACGTATATGAAATGTGCAGAGCAGGCAAATCCACAGATATAGAAAGCAGATTAGTGTTTGCTAGGATTTGGTGGGAAACAGGAAGGTGGAGTGACTGCTTAATGGGTTCAGTGTTTCTTTTTGAGCTGATGAAATGTTCTGGAATTAGATAGTGGTGATGGTTGCACAGCACTGTAAATATACTAAAAGGCACTGAATTGTACATAAAAATGGTTAAAATAATGAGTTTGTGTTATATGAATTTTACATCAATAAAATGAACCTCTTTGAATAACATTTTTGATAGACTGTGAATTGTTAGATCCAAATGGGAATCACTCATATTTTGGTGCTCAGAATGAGAACTCCAGGTAAAAAGCACTTATTTCAAAACACAGTAAACCTATAACTCATACTTCTTTCTTTCTTTCTTTCTTTTTTTAAGATTTACTTATTTATTGCTTCAAAAGGATCAAGTAGGATCAATGGCTGGCAATCCCTGGGAGGCAAATTTTTTTTGAAGTTATGTTTTTATACAGCAGGTTCTTATTAGTTATCCATTTTATACATATTAATGTATATATGTCATCCCATATTTCTCATACTTCTTAGGATGAGCCACTTATTACAAAATCATAGAGAAGCTTGATCATTTGTGGTAATGCCTACAGGCTGGGTCAGGGGAAAGGAGGATAGCTAAGACTTTAAAATGGCGTATCATTTCACATGTCAGATATAATAGCTTATTTTTATATTTTGGAACATATTCTACACTAGAGATGGCTGCCTACTCTGAAATCTGTTTTCTCCTTCTTTTCTACTAACAGAACCCTTGACTTTTACCATAGCACATGCCTGTGCAAAATAAAGATTACTTTTCCCTGTCTTTGTTTTCAGCCAGGTATGGCTTTGTAACTAAGTTCTGTTCAATGATAATGTAAAGAGAATGGTGGCATGTTAGCTTCTTGGTAAACACGTTTAAAGAGATATTTTACCACTTATTCCTTGTCTTATTCATCCTCCTGATGGCTGGAATGTGGATTTGACGGCTGGAGCTACAGAAGTCATGTTGACAATAGGCAGTAGGCTAACAGTCATGGTGGAGAAGGAGGATGGAAGGATGTGCATGAGGGGTCCTTGATGAACATGGCGATGCCTTAACAGCCATGAAGTTTCCATCCCCAGACTAATTATCAATGAGGTAGAAGTGAACTTCTATGTTGTTCAAGGTACTATTATTTTGGATTGAATGACTGAGTGCCTCAAACAGACAAACCTAACCTTATCCAGCTACGGCTTTAATAAGAGACATGGGAGAGAGACTGAAATGATTTGAACATTCCAAAAGTTTTAAATAAAAATTTAAAAGTAAAAGGGATTATGTATTTCAGAGAAGATAAACCCAAGGAAGTAACATGAGGCAAAGTCCTGATAGATATTCATTAATAGCCATGGGAAGGAGAGGGAAAGTGTCAAATGCTGTATTTAAACATAAGACACTCTTTGGCTGCTCTCTTAAGTACACATTCTTACTGAAGTTAATGAGAATTCTAAATTGTGTCAACCAATATTGTGATGATAAAGTACTCCAAAAGACAGAAATTCACTTTACTCAGATTGGATTTATTGCCTTTCAAAATGTGTGTGCGACTACTGCCAACATATAAAAACCCTTAAGCTACCATGATATCGGTATCAAGATAAAGAAAAGAATCACCCCCCCAAAAAAACCTGCATGCCTAAAGAACGCACTCTTCAGTCTGATTGGCAGAAATGTGAAAGACAGGGCCCATTCTACAATTCCGTTCTGCCAGATAATTTGTTACAAGATATTAACTACAAAATTTTCTTTTATGTCTGCAAATGTAAGGAAAGGGGAAGTAAGGTTTCTTTTTTTGAATTGAAGTATAGTTGACTTGCAATATTGTGTGTTTCAGGTGTACAGCAAAGTGATTCAATTACATTTTTTTCAGATTATTTTCCATTTTCCATTGTTATAAAATACTGAATTCCCTGTGCTGTATAGTAAATCCTTGTTGCTTATCTGTTTTATATATAGTAATCTGTATCTATCAATCCCATATTCCTAATTTATCCCTCCTCCCTTCCCTTTCCCCTTTGTTAACCATAAGTTTGTTTTCTATGTCTGAGTCTGTTTCTGTTTTGTATACAGATTCATTTGTATTATTTTTTATATTCCACATATAAACAATAAATAATATTTGTCTCTGTCTGACTTACTTCACTTAGTATAATAATCTCTAGGTCCATCCATGTTGCTGCAAGTGGCATTATTTCATTCTTTTTTATGGCTGAGTAATATTCCATTGTATAAATGTACCACATCTCAAACCAATTGTCTGTTGATGGGCACTTGGGTCGTTTCCATGTCTTGGCTATTGTAAACAGTGCTGCTATGAACATTGGGGTGCACACATCTTTTCGAATTAGAGTTTTCATCTTTTTCAGATATATGCCCAGGAGTGGGATTGCTGGATCATATGGTAACTCTATCCTTAGTTTTTTAAGGAACCTCCATACCGTTTGCCAGGGTGGCTGCACCAATTCACATTCCCACCAACAGTGTAGGAGGGTTCCCTTTTCTCCACAGCCAAGTGAGGTTTCTTTTTTTTTTTAATTTAATTTAATTTAATTTTTTTGCCTGTGTCGGGTCTTCATTGCTGCATGTGGGCGTTCTCTACTTGCAGGGCTACTCTTCATTGCGGTGCGCGGGCTTCTCATCGTGGTGGCTTCTCTTGTTGCGGAGCACGGGCTGTAGGCACGTGGGCTTCAGTAGTTGTGGCAGACGGGCTCAGTAGTTGTGGCTCGTGGGCTCTAGAGCGCAGGTTCAGTAGTTGTGGCGCATGGGCTTAGTTACTCTGCGGCATGTGGAATCTTCCCGGATCAGGGCTCAAACCCGTGTCCCCTGCATTGGCAGGCGGATTCTTATCCACTGTGCCACCAGGAAAGTCCCATGAGGTTTCTTTTTAAACAAATACATATTGACACTCATAAATTAGATAGAGAAAATGTACAGTAGCTCAACATCTCCATACATGGTGATGGTATTGTCAACATACCCCACTTGTTACCTCTCACACTCTGTCCCAGCCACATGTGTATCTTTTCAGTTCCTTGAACATGCTGAGATGTTTTGCATTTGAGAGCTTTGGCCCAGGTCTAACTTCCACCTGAAAGGCTTTCCCTTTCCCTGGCAAATCCCATGTACCCTTCAGGCCCTGACTTAAGTATGACTTTCAAAGAAAGTATTTCCTGAGACTCATATTGAAGGAAATAATCGATAGAAAATGCTTAATATGGTACCTGAAACATACTAAGTGCTCAATAAAAATCTGCTAAATGAAAAGACTTTCATTGTGCAATAATGCAAAACAGGTCAAACATGCAGGACATTGAAAAATATCCTTGTATGATAGAGCTTGAAGTTTTTGGACATCTGTATATATATAGTGTCTCAGTGATTTCAGTAAAGATTTAAATAAATTATTAGGCATAAAACATATTTTAATTATCTTATGTGAGTTAACTGCTCATGTGTGGGCAAAAAGCCTTTGTCTAATTTATGTTCAGAATGATTGTTACAGAAAATTGTATGTCATCAGTTTCTGTTTCGAAGGCGCATCACACTGTTTGTAGGAGCAATATGGCACTTGGAGCAGGAGGAAGGTCAGCTTTCATGGTAATAAAACACACCTGCATTGTTACATATTAACTAAAATAACAGACCCTGGGATAAATGTCTCCATGATATTGGTAAGTTGAATACAAAAGGTTTGATAGGAAAAAAATCCTTTCTTTTTCATTTCTTTTTTTTGTTTACCTTTTTGTAGCAGTTGTTAAGCAAAGTTTGACCTTCTTCCACCAAATTTTTACTTGGTGAATAATGACAAAGAAGGAAAGCACTTTCTGAGCCCACTTAATAGGTTTGTTAATTGCCTGGATAATTGAAGACAGAATGGGGACTTCACTGTTCTCTTGTATTACCTAGGAGAACACTGTAGATCCCAGTTTTAAAATATGAGGTCGTGAGCCATCTAATCTGCAAAACTGATTCTGAATCTTAGCATTTATTCTTATTCCTTACATGAATGAGGGGGAGAAGGAATCTGACTTCCTTTGAAGTCTCTGTGGAAGTGGGTTAGTGGTCAAATCAGGGATAAAATTGGTAATACCATTTTTAATAGTGGAAAAATGGTGACTGTGTTGAAATATGTATTGTTTGCCTATAATAGGTGCAACTGTATATAAGAAATGTGTTTCCTGATACCTGGTATAAGAAAGACTAGTACTGGCCTTCCCTAGTGGCGCAGTGGTTAAGAGTCTGCCTGCCAATGCGGGGGACACGGGTTCGAGCCCTGGGCCGGGAAGATCCCACATGCCATGGAGCAACTAAGCCCGTGAGCCACAACTACTGAGCCTGCACTCCAGAGCCCGCGAGCCAAAACTACTGAAGCCCACACGCCTACAGCCTGTGCTCCACAATAAGAGAAGCCACAGCAATGAGAAGCCTGCACACCGAAACGAACAGTAGCCCTGGCTCGCTGCAACTAGAGAAAGCCTGCATGCAGCAGCGAAGATCCAACACAGCCTAAATAAATAAATAAATAAATTAATTTTTTTTAAAAAAGGGGTTTCCCTGGTGGCGCAGTGGTTGAGAGTCCGCCTGCCGATGCAGGGGATGCAGGTTCGTGCCCTGGTCTGGGAGGATCCCACATGCCGCGGAGCGGCTGGGCCTGTGAGCCATGGCCACTGAGCCTGCGCATCCGGAGACTGTGCTCCGCAACGAGAGAGGCCGCAGCGGTGAGAGGCCCGCGTACCGCAAAAACAAAAAATTAAAATTAAAATTAAAAAAAAATTTTTTTAAAAGAAGAAAGAAAGACTAGTACTAACAAAGGATGATAGTATTTCCACGTACCAGTAAAACAGTGTTGCCACTTGGCAACAGACCAGAGTTTTCATTTCACTTGGCCCTTCAGTTTTGAAATTATGTGATTTTTGAGATAAATATTTAAATGTAAGAAATCTGCATTATTTAAAATTTTATGCTCAGAGTAGGATCTTATTAATATTTTGATGCTTTAATATTTAAAAGGAACACAGTGCAAGTCTGTGTAAAATGCAACTTTACTGTGTGGCGAATAGGGAATGTTCCTGGAGTGTAGGTGGCCCTGTGGTAGATGGTATTGTTCATTGCCTCCTTTCACTGGAGAGAGGCTTACATACCCCTATCTCATTGACATCAGCCCTGGCCATGTAACTTGAAATGCTCCTTCCTGCAGTAAAATTACACATCATGACACTATTGAAATTAGAAGTAGCCATATAACTTGCTTTAGCCAACAAAATATGGGTAGGAGTGGTGTGTGTCAATCCTAAGCAGAAAATTTACAGACTCATGGATCACCTTATCTCCTTTCCCTCTGTCACAAAACCAGCCATGTTCCAGGTAAAATCTGCTCTATCAACCTGGATTTTGGAGTCAAGATAGCATGAAACGGCACCACAACCTACCCATATCATAAGCAAGAAACACACCTTTGCCCTTTTAGGCCACTGAGTTTTAAGGGGTTGTTATATGGCATAACTTAACCCAATCTGACTGATATAGACCCCAAGATGAAGAAGATGTTGCTTACAAAAATGAATAAGACATGATTTGCATCCTCAAGAACCTCATTTTATAATAGAGAAATAAATACATAAAAATAATTACAAAACAGTATGTCGAAAGCTAATAGGATATGTGGAAAGTACTATAATTAAACTGAAGAAAGAGACAAATCCTATTTAGGGGATTTGGGGAACACTTTATGCACGAAACAACACTGAATTTGAATTTGGAAGGCTACGTAAGAGTTCAAAGATTCTTTTTTAAAAGGAGGACATTATAGAAACAAATATCATGTTCAAAAGTTTAAAGGAAATTAACTTTTAAAGGAATAGTGAGAAGCATGACATGTTCTGAGGCTGTGTAATGTCCGGTAGGGCATCTATAACATGGGGAAAACGTTGAAATTTCGACGAATCCAGAAAGGTTGTGAGATTATGAAAGATCTTATATACCATGCTAGATAGTGAATATCCAGGCAGATCAGAATTCTAATTTTGCCTCTGCCATTAAATAGTCTCTCCATGGAAAAGGACATTAGTTTCTTAATCTGTACAATGGGATCAATAACACCTACCTCATAGATCTTGTTTAGAGAACAAAAGAAGTATCTAATGCTCAATAAATCTTAATTCCCTCCCAGACCCATTATGCTAAGGAGGTGATGTTTCATGTAATGGGATGTGTTTGGAGTGTTTGTTTTAAGCAATGGATTGATGGGATCAAAATCATACTTCAGAAAGATCACTCTGGAAACATTTGGAAGATGAATAGTTTAGGCAGATGATGAGAGGCAGGGAGGTCAGTTAGGAGTTCACTGACATAAAACAAGAGATTATGAGGACTCAAGCTAAGGCAGTGATAATACCTGGCTTTTCCCTTTCTTCTTATGAATTCCTTAGATATCATGTGCATATATCAATGCTCTCAACAAGGCAGGGAAGCACATGAGAACTACATGTGGTTTCCTGGGGTCCCAATTTTCCAAAGGTGAATGATGTTGACCCCTTGGCTAGCCACACTAGTATAGGTACTGAACCCTTGCTATCGAAAGTCATGTATTTTGGTACTTTTCAGGGTCTAGGTTACGCTGCCTCACCCCGTGTTTCAAGTCCTATCCTTCACCACTACTTCTGTCCCATCCCCTTATCACTCTGCTGATCTGATAAACTGATCAGTGTTAACGTGATAATGAGACAAAATCTTTTCATTAATTACAGTTTCCATGTTTGCTTTCATCTGTGCTTTCTGAAGAATTTATTATCTCCAAATATTACTACTCCTACTACTATTATTATTATTACGTAATGACTATGATGTTGGGTTTTATTCTTAAGATCAATGATTCTCAAACTTAGCTGCTCATCAGAATTACCTGGGGAGTTTTTCAAACTCTCTATGCCCAGGTCATGCCTTATACTAATTAAATTAGAATCTCTGGGAGTGGGATCCAGTCCTAAGTAAGAAATTTTTCAAACTTTCCAGGGGATACCAAAGAGCAGCCAAATTTGAGAAGCAGAGGTTGATGGAGTGACTTGCAAGCTTTAGTGTGCATACAAATCATCTTCGGGATCTTGCTCAACTGCAGATTCTGATTCAACAGGTTTGGGGCAAGACCTGGTTCTGCATTCCTAACAAGCTCCCAGATGATTCTGGTGCTCTGGTCTGAAGACCACACTTTGCGTAGCCAGGACTTAGTGAACCATTAATCTCTCTATGACCATTTAAGAATTCAGACCATTTTAGAATATTTTAAAGGCAACATTATTATTTGTGATTATAAAGGAACAATTTTCTTCTTCCCTTTTACTCCCAAAGCTATATTTGGAATTTTGACTAAGTATGCGCCCATTGTTTAGCCATCCCTTTTATGTTATAAGTAATTGATCGAGTGGTGATTAAAAGCCAATGTGCTTTTACTTAACTAAAATACAGCTGAGATTTACACAGTGAAACATTTCGCTATACAATTTACCCTTCTAACAGGACTCAATGGCCTTGATATGTGAAAGACCATGCTGTACTGACCTGACCCTTAATCAAAGAACTTTAAAAATATATCAAGCCAAAAAAAAAAAAAGATACCAAGCAAACCAATGCATAATTGTAATTAAGCATGTTAAATCAACATTTAATAGATGACAAACAAGGTAAACCCATTTAGAATGATCTTTTCTGTCTGAAAAGGAAGTACTTATTATGAGATTAAAGTTTATCTGCTGAATTAAAAGATGTCAATAATATAAAAGTTACTTCACTCAGCTTTTGCACAGCAAAGGAAACCATCAACGAAATGAAAAGACAACCTACTGAATGGGAGAAGATACTGGCAAATCATATGACCCATAATGGGTGAATACCCAAAATACTGAGTTGGCCAAAAAGTTCGTTTGGGTTTTTCAGTAAGATCTTACGGAAAATCCTGAACCAACTTTTTGGCCAACCCAATACAGAAAAACCCAAATGAATCTTTTGGCCAACCCAGTATAAACAGCTCATACAACTCAGTAACCAAAAAAAATCCAATTTTAAAATGGGCAGAAAACCCGAATAGACTTTTTTCAAAGAAGACATACAGATGGCTAACAGGCACGTGAAAAGATGCTCAACATCACTAATTATTAGAGAAATGCAAATCAAAACCACAGTGAGGTATCACCTCACACCCGTCAGAATGGCTAACATCAAAATGTCTACAAATAATAAATGTTGGCGAGGATGTGCAGAAAAGGGAACTCTTGAACACTGCTGGTGGGAATGTAAATTGGTGCAGCCACTACAGAAAACATCATAGAGGTTACTCAAAAAACTAAAAATAGAACTACCATATTCTCCAGCAAATCCACTCCTGGGTATACTTTTGAAAAAAGTGAAAACACTAACTCAAAAAGATACATGTACCCCATGCTCATAGCAGCATTCAATAACCAAGATATGGAAGCAACCCAAGTGTCCACCAACAGATGAATGGATAAAGAAGATGTGGTACATACATACAATGGAATATTATTCAGCCATAAAAAACAATGAAATTCTACCATTTGCAACAGCGTGGATAGACCTAGAGGGTCTTATGCTTAGTGAACTAAGTCAGACAGAGAAAGACATACTCTATGTTATCACTTATATGTGGAATCTAAAAAATAAAACAAATGAATATATATAACAAAACAGAAACAGACTCACAGATTTAGAGAACAAACTAGTAGTTACCAGTGGGGAGAGAGAAGGGGAAGGGGCAGGATAGGGGTAGGGGATAAGGAGATACAAACTGTTATATATTTATAAACTATTTATAAAATAAATAAGAAACAAGGATATATTGTACAGCACAAGGATATATCATACAAACAAGGAAATATATCCATTACTTTGTAATAACTTTAAATGGAGCATAATCTGTAAAAATATTGAATCACTATGCTGTGTATCTGAAACTAATATTGTAAATCAACTATAGTCCAATGAAGATACACAAACAAAATTTTTAAGAAGTTAGTTTGCTCACACATACAGTTCTAGATACCAGAGAAATGTCAAATTATATTTATTTACATTATAGTATTTCTAGTATAGGTGTACGCTGGCAGAATTTTTATGAAAAGTTTAATTTCTTATTTGTGTGTCCTTTCTTATATGTGGAATTCCAACTTCAAATGCTGCTGAATGGTTACTGAAATAATCTTCAGGATCTGGTCCCTAATGACACCTTTTAGTTCATCCATAAGACTCCAGCTGGAAGAAGGTTAGAGAAGTGGCATTGGATGGTTTCCCTTTACCAGCCTATAAATCAAATTCTACCATCCTGAATCTTGTGGGCTCCAGATCATTTTTGGCTGAGGCCCTGGAATACCCCCTCGCATTATAAAATTTCTAAAGAAACACACACACACACAGACACACACACACATACAGTCCTAACAGTGTCACGCTTAATAAACTGTTAACCAGGGGTTTGTGACTCCAAGTATCACATATTTTTTGTTTTTCATATGTTTGTCACTGCAGGCTCAGAGAAAGCAATTAGGCTTTCTGGCACTACTAACGTTAGATGCATTTAACTCCAAACTTGAATGACTTATTATCAACTGCAAGATCCCGTATTTCAAATGCATTTTAGATGTATATGTACAGAGAGTTTCAAATGCACACATTTGATTTAGTTGGGCAATATATCACTTCACAAAGTCTGATGCTTCTGACTTAAAGAAATTGCAATCTAACTGTAATAATTCACATGAGGTATTGTCAATCATTTCATACATTCAACAACTTTGTGAAGTAAACACAGATAATATATTTACTCTCATTTTCGAGATTATCAAGCTAGAAATCAGAGTGGTTAAAACATTTTTCATAGAAAAATGAAAACATTTTTCATAGAACAACTAGAACAAAAAGTTTTTAAGTTTGTATGGAAACACAAAAGACCCCAAATAGCCAAAGCAATCCTGAGAAAGACTGAGCTGGAGGAACCAGGCTCCCTGTCTTCAGACTATATTAAAAAGCTACAGTAATCAAAACAGTACGGAACTGGCACAAGGACAGAAATATAGATCAATGGAACAGGATAGGAAGCGCAGAAATAAACTCACACACCTATGGTCAATTAATCTACAACAAAGGAGGCAAGACTATACAATAGAGAAAAGACAGTCTCTTCAATGAGTGGTGCTGGGAAAACTGGACAGCTACATGTAAAAGAATGAAATTAGAACATTCTCTAACACCATACACAAAAAGAAACTCAAAGTGGATCAAAGACCTAAATGTAAGGCTAGACACTATAAAACTCCTAGAGGAAAACATAGGCATAACACTCTCTGACATAAATCACAGCAATATCTTTTTGGATCTACCTCCTAGAGTAATGAAAATAAAAACAAACAAATGGGACCTGATTAAACTTAAATGCTTTTGCACAGCAAAGGAAACCATAAACAAAATGAAAGCCAACCCTTTGGGAGAAAATATTTGCAAACAAAGTGAGCGACAAGGGATTAATCTCCAAAATACACAAACAGCTCATGCAACTCTATGTCAAAAAAACCAAACAATCTAATAAAAAAAATGGGCAGAAGATCTAAACAGACATTTCTCCAAAGAAGACATACAGCTGGCCAAAAAGCACATGAAAAGATGCTCAGCATTGCTAAATATCAGAGAAGTACAAATGAAAACTACAACGAGGTATCACCTCACACCAGTCAGAATGGCCATCATCAAAAGTCTACAAATGATAAATGCTGGAGAGGGTGTGGGGAAAAGGGAACCCTCCTACACTGTTGGTGGGAATGTAAATTGGTGCAGCCACTATGGAGAACAGTATGCTTTAAAAACAATATTTTTAAAAACTAAAAATAGAACTACCATATATTCCAGCAATCCCACTCCTGGGCATATATCTGGAGAAAAACATAATTCGAAAAGACACATGCACCTCAATGTTCACTGCAGAACTGTTTACAATAGCCATGACTTGGAAGCAACCTAAATGTCCATCAATAGAGGAATGGATAAAGAAAATGTGGTATATGTATACGATGGAATGTTACTCAGCCATAAAAAAGAGCAAAATAATGCCATTTGCAGCAACATGTATGGACCTAGAGATTATCATACTAAGTGAAGCAAGTCAGACAAAGAAAATTATCATATGCTATCACTCACATGTGGAATCTAATTTTAAAATGATATAAATGAACTTATTCACAAAACAGAAACAGACTCACAGATTTTGAAAACAAACTTATGGTTACCAAAGGGGAAACATGGGGGGAGGATAAATTAGGAGCTCGGAACTGACATACACACACTGTTACATATAAAATAGATAACCAACAAGGACCTACTATATAGCACAGGGAACTCTACTCAATATTTTATAATAACCTAGATGGGAAAACAATCTGAAAAAGAATGAATATATGTGTAACTGAATCACTATGCTGTACACCTGAAACTAACACAACGTTGTAAATCAACTATACTCTAATGAAGTTTAAAAAAATAAAATAAAACAGGTAGCTGGTATTTGGCAAAAGGGACCTAGGGTCTTTCCACCAGGGCTGGCAAGATTGTTAAAACCCATACAGTGACAGGAAAGAAGAAAAGTTTGGGCAACCTAATGAAGTTAAAAGATTTGTAGATGTGGAAGAAACTTCACTCTGTTTCATTAAGCGGGTGTTTGTTGAGTGCCTTTAGTATGCCAGGGAATGTACAAGGCACTCTAGATATAATGGTTGTGGAGAAAAGAAAGCTGTTTCCAGGAAGAGAGATATTACTCCAGTTCCAGATCCCAATACACGGGGAGTCTGTAACTAAAATTACCATCACCATTAGGGGACATAGCTAAGTGAACCAATAGAGCAACGATTTCCCAATTTACCAGTCAAACCAATTTTAATAGCTTGCTAACCAATGGGGCAATCATTTTGAAACCTGCCAGTCAATTGAATTTATTAACTAGATAATTTGATCAACATCTGGTGTTGGGATGTATTCAAAATTGGTACATGCAATAAAATTAATTGATTTGATGAATGTTTTTCCTTGAACGGAGTGGTTGTTTGATTGCTTTAGAAAATTGATTTTAGAACATTTCAGAATTATTTTGAGTATGGGTCATTATTCCAGTTCAGCAACTATGTGACCCCTAAGGCAATGGATTACCTTCTTTGTAGCTCATCTGAAGGAAATAAATAATGATGACTTGATCTGCTCTAAGGGTTTCATGAATCAGCAGCTAAAGCCTATTATTTCTTCCATGAATAGAGCTTTCAACATTCTGGGTCTTGGAAAGGAATAGGAGGGAGGCTGTCTCTTGGATTTTATAAGCCACTGTTTTTCCACAATAGTGTTTACCCAATATATACATTGAAAAGTAAGGAAAACACTATTGTTACTCCCTGTCAGCTGTTTACTGAAGGAACTGAATTCTGAGGCATTCCAGCTCTTTTAAGCCTGGATTGATAATTCCTATCAGGTTTCAGATTGCCATGCCTTCCAGGTCAAGAGCCGCTTGCTGTGCAAAGTTCAGTTTTACAATTTTACCCGGCTTTATCCCCACCTGTACTTCACTCCTCCATCCTTTAGTGAAAACTGCATTACTTTGAAGTTGAAGGTTACACTCAGGCAGGCAGAGCAGCTTTACTCCCACCATGAGTTGGGACAGATAATGGATTCTACAGAGCAGGTGTCCAATTGACCGAGGTCATCGAACAATGACTCCGTGTAAATACCCAAGTTGAAGTTGTGGACAAACTCAGCACATGACAGGTGCAGGTGATGAGTGTCCTTTTGTCTAGCTGTCATGGTGACCTGAGGACACGGAACAAATCCAATGAAGAAGCCTGTGCCTACCTCAGAAGGTTATGTCTTCACTAACCCTGTAGCAACCAGCAGCCTGGCATAACTTGACGGGAATCTCTGCACTTGTTTGGATGATTTTGTTTCTCGGGAGCTATTTGTTCAGGGAAAAAAATTGAAAGTGGAAAGATGAAGTCATTTTCTCCTGACATTTCCAAGGATGAATACGTATGAAGGACAAGCAGGTAATCTCTTCTTCCAAACAGTCAATCCAAAGAACCTAGAAAGTCCTTCAGAGTTGCGAACAGAAGATCGCAACTTCAAGAAAAACACAAGTAAGAAAGTCAGAAGACTGCTCCTGGGAAAGAACAGGAATTATAACCACTATATTACAAGTTCATGGTTCTCGGCACTGCACTGACGTTTCAATTTGAGACAATGCCTGAAAGTCAAAGTCAAAAGCATCAAATACGTGCGAGGTGTGGATGATTAAAGTCACAAAAAATGGATTTCAGTTACTAGGATTTAAAAAATATATAGTTGATAAGATAAAAGAGTCTTAGAAAAACCCTTGAATTATACATGGCTAGGATACATATATTAAAATAGTTTATAGCATTTTTTTCTGGTTTCATAGCTGAAAAGGCTAACACAGTGCTAAATGCTTTGCTCAATGTTAAATCATTAGAAAGTGGATGAGTGTAAAGCTCTCATAACTGTGAACTTAATGAGTGTTAAGTTGCTTTATATTTTCAGTGTAGCAAAGAGGTCAGCAAACATTTCTGTAAAGGGCTATATTGAGAGAGAAATAAGAAGAAGACCTCTTGAATGACTTGAAACAGGCTGTACACATTAATACTGGTTTATAGAATTGTTCCCCATTCCATAATGGTGAAGGCTGAAGTTAAATGACTTTTCAGTGTTATATCTTTAGAGTGGAAGGGCCCAAACTCAAAGCCATGTCTTCTGGCTGTCAACCTAGTCCTCTTGTAACTTTACCACAGCACGTGTAGCACTCTGTGTATCAAAAAAAGGGGGGGTGCTCCAAATAGTCACATGAAAAGCTGCTCAACATCACTAATCATTAGAGAAATGCAAACCAGCACTACGAGGCACCACCTCACACTGGTCAGAACGGGCAGCATCAAAAAGTCTACAAATAACAAATGCTGGAGAGGGTGTGGGGAAAAGGGAACCCTCCTACACTGTTGGTGGGAATGTAAGTTGGTGCAGTCACTGTGGAAAACAGTATGCAGGTTCCTCAGAAAACTAAAAATAGAATTACCATATGATCCAGCAATCCCACTACTGGGCTTATATCCAGACAAAGCTCTAATTCAAAAAGATACATGTGCCCCAATGTTCATAGCAGCACTCTTCACAATAGCCAAGACATGGAAACACCTAAATGTCCATTGACAGATGAATGGATAAAGAAGATGTGATACATACATACCATGGAATACTACTCAGCCAAAAAAAAAAAAAGAGAATGAAATAATGCCATTTGCAGCAACATGGATACGACTAGACATTATCATACTAAGTGAAGTCAGAAAGAGAAAGACAAATACCATATGATATCACTTATGTGTGGAACCTAAAATGTGACACAAATGAACCTATCTATGAAACAGAAACAGAATCACGGACATAGAGAATAGACTGGTGGTTGCCATGGGGGAGGGGGGGGGGAGAGGGATGGATTGGGAGTTTGGGATTAGCAGATGCAAACTATTATATATAGGATGGATAAACAACAAGGTCCTACTGTATAGCACAGGAAACTCTTTTCAATATCCTCTGACAAACCATAATGTATATATATGTATAACTCAGTCACTCTGCTGTACAGCAGTAATTAACACTGTAAATCAACTATACTTCAATAAAAAAATTTAAAAGGCCTCCAGAAAGCTCTGAGTCCAATGGGGCCTCTTAACTTCTCTTCCTCCAGGTTCAGTGCAGCCACAGTTGTGTGGGAACACTTGCCCTCTGTGCTGAGAGTAGGAGCTACAGCCTTCTTCTCTCTCGCTAAAGATACAGTTGGCCAACAAATATAATTTTGAGCACCTAGTGTATGCCAGACATTGTTCTAGTTGCTGGGCTACAGCGTGGCTAATTCCTTTCCCTCAAGGGACTTTTATACTAGTTGGGAGAGATAATCAACAAGCATCAAATAACTAAATCAATCAATCATACCCAATTCTGATCATTGATAGGAAAATAAAATGGAACACAATAAGAAGTAACGAGCACTGGCAACTTAAGGAGGGGACTGAGGCAGGCTGGGTTTTTCAGCAAGGCTGGCTGGTGGGTTCATCAAGCAGGGAGATAGCTGAAGCAGCAGTAACAGTACCCTAAACAGTAGCTTGAATATTGGAAACAGCAAATGATGAAGGGGACAATGAGATAACATTTCCAATATATATCATTGTTGTGGACCAGGTGACCCATCCAGTGTTCTGAATCTGGGCCAAGAAATGTGGACATGCAGAAAAAAATGAGACAGCTTCAGGGTGGAGAGTGAGGACAGGCTTTCCTAGGAGAGAGAGAATAATGATGGTGCTGGGGTTATATTACCTCTTAACCCTGAAGTTATCCCACATTATCTTAAAAAGGGGTAGATAACAGTTGATAGGTGCTGGGGTTATATTACCTCTCAACCCTGAAGTTATCCCACATTATCTTAAAAAGGGGTAGATAACAGTTGATACATCCAACACTTATCATGTACCAAGCAAACACTTTACATGAATTAGTTCACATAGGAGGATTACCTCACAGAGACTATTGTCTGCGTTGTAGAAATAAGGAAATCGAGGCACAGGTGGCTTGAGTAACTGTCCTGTGAAAGGCTAAATAATGCCTCCAATGATGTTCATGTCCTAATCCTCAACACCTGGGAAGATGTTAGCTTACATGGTAAAAGGGACTTTCCAAATGGGATTTAATTTCGAACTTTGTGATGGAGAGATTATTCTAGATTATCTGGATTTGCCCAATGTAATTATAAAGATCCTTATAAGCGTCAGAAAGGAGATGGAAGCAGAGGCAGGAGTGATGTGGCCAGGAGCCAAGGAATGTAAGCAGCTTCTAGAAGCTGGAAACGGCAAGAAAATATAGTCTCCCCTAGGGCCTCCTTGATTTTAGCCCAGTGAAACTGACTTCAGACTTCTGGCCTCCAGAACTGTAACATAAATTTATGTTGCCTTAAACCAACTAAATTTGTGGTAATTTGTTTCAGCAGCAATAGGAAACTAATACACTGCCCAAAGCCATGGAGCTACTAGGTGTCAGGGCCAGAATTAAAATCAAGGCAATCTGGTGCCAGAGCAGAGGTTTAAGCACTGTTATAGGGCCTCTCACAGGCAAAATAAAATTACAGGTTGAAGGCAAAATAAGCATCACCTAGCTTTTCCTCTTATGCTCAGAATTCCAGGTCTCAGAGAGACAGAGACAGAGACAGAGACAGAGACAGAGAGAGCGAGAGAGCGAGAGAGAGCGAGAGAGCGAGAGAGCGAGAGAGAGAGAGAGAGAGAGAGAGAGAGAGAGAGAGAGAAGTGGGATCCTATACCAGCTGGTACACACCAGTCCCCCTTCCTTGCTCCATGTTTTCAGTCATGGACCCAAGAGATCACTAAATAAACCTCCCATTTGAGAGATGAGAAATTTGAGGGCTAAAAGGTTGTGATTTCAAGTTAACCAGATGGTTGGTGAAACAGCTAGTTACACAAGGGTCAGGTGGTGATGTGGAGCTACCCACTGATTTCATTGACCGTATGGAGCACGAGCAAAGAGGCTGTGTGGCAAGTGAGAACAAAAGATCCAGGCTTCCTGAAACCTGTGCTGCTCGTTATTCGCTTAGAAACGGTGGGAGAAGAAATGTTAATTGCACATCTACCCAATATAATATCTCTAGAAGAATCCAAAGTTCTCACTGTAGCAACTTTTTAGCCCCTTGTGATTATTATATTCCCAAATATTAGCCACTTTTACAACCTGGTCGCTGCCCCCAGCTCTCTAAAACAACACCTACGACACAGTGGGTGCTCATAAATATTACTTGAATTAAACAGTAAGCTTATGATAGCATCCTTAGAATAGTGCTTTTTCCACATTTAAGGTGCACGCGGATCCTTTGTGAGCCTCGTTAAAATGCAGATTCAGAGCCAGAAGGTCTGGTTGGGGCCTGAGATTGGGCATTTCTACCAAGTTCCCATATGACGCTGACACTGCTGGTCCATGGTCTATATTTTTCAACGTCCCTTAAAATGAGACCTCCCTATCCATATACAAAATAAGCCATACAAAGTTTGGTCATTTAATGAAAGTTTGCAAATATGGCACAGAAATAGATTTTTCCCCTTTTCGGTACCCCTGCCTTCCCAGTAAAGGGAGCAAATTAGACGCCAGGGTTCAATGGAAAAAGTTCGAACAGTGCCGCCAAATACCTGCTCCCTGCGCCGAGCTCTGTCTTCCAGACGCAGGGAAGGGCGTAATGAGAAGAAGGAGGGAAGTTTCCGGCAGCTCCCACGGCTCTGCTCCTCTTCCATTTTCAGCTGTTAAGGAGCATCTGCCCCTTTTGAACCGCCGAAGTCACGGGCTAACACACCCGAGCGCCGCGCCCGCCTCCGCGCCTTTGCCCAGGCGGAGACGGCCGACGCGCGTGCGTGCGCGTTCGGTATAAATAGATTGCAGGCGGCGGCCACTGGACAGAGCCGGGCTACGGGCACCGCGGGCCATGGCGGACGAGGACCACCAGTGGCAGGGCAGCATCCTCTACAACATGCTCATGAGCGCGAAGCAAACGCACGCGACTCCGGAGGCGCCCGAGGCACGGCCGGGGGGCGCGTGCTGGGGCTGCTCTTGTGGCTCGGAGCCCCCGGTGGGCAGAGAGGGGCTGCCAGGTGAACGGGCAGTGGCGCTCCTGTACCGCTGCTGCTTTTGCGGTGAAGACCACCCGCGGCAGGGCAGCATCCTTTACAACATGCTCACGAGCGCGAAGCAAACGCAGGAGACTGCGGAGGCGCCCGAGGCCCGGCTGGGGGGCGCGTGCTGGGGCTGCTCCTGTGGCTCGGAGCCCCCAATGGGCAGAGAGGGACTGCCGGGTGGGCGGGCCACGGTGCTCCTGTACCGCTGCTGCTTTTGCGGTGAAGACCACCCGCGGCAGGGCAGCATCCTGTACAGCTTGCTCACCAGCGCAAAGCAAACGCACGTGGCTCCGGAAGCTCCTGAGGCGCGGCCGGGGGGCGCATGGTGGGACCGCTCCTACTGCGCGCAGAGGCTGGGGGGCAGAGAGGAGCTGCCGCGCGGGCGGGCCTTGGCGCTCCCGTACCGCTGCTGCTTTTGCGGTGAAGACCACCCGCGGCAGGGCAGCATCCTTTACAACATGCTCACGAGCGCGAAGCAAACGCAGGAGACTGCGGAGGCGCCCGAGGCCCGGCTGGGGGGCGCGTGCTGGGGCTGCTCCTGTGGCTCGGAGCCCCCAATGGGCAGAGAGGGACTGCCGGGTGGGCGGGCCACGGTGCTCCTGTACCGCTGCTGCTTTTGCGGTGAAGACCACCCGCGGCAGGGCGGCATCCTCTGCAACGTGCCCACGAGCGCAAAGCAAACGCACGTGGTTCCAGAGGCACAGCCGGGGGGCCCCTGGTGGGACCCCTCGTGCGGCGCGCAGCGGCGGGGGGGCCTCAAGAGCCCACAGGGGGTCTGCGAGGCAGCCTCGGCGGGCCTGTTGAAGACGCTGCGCTTCGTCAAGTACCTGCCCTGCTTCCAGGTGCTGCCCCTGGACCAGCAGCTGGTGCTGGTGCGCAGCTGCTGGGCGCCGCTACTCCTGCTGGAGCTGGCCCAGGACCGCTTGAACTTTGAGACAGTGGAGACCTCGGAGCCCAGCCTGCTGCAGAGGATCCTCACCACCAGGCGGCGGGAGACCGAGGGCGACGAGCCGCAGCCACATTTGGTACTGCCGCCGGAGGCCGAGCATTTGCCGTTGGCCGCCGAGGTCCAAGCCATCAAGGGCTTCCTCGCCAAGTGCTGGAGCCTGGACATCAGTACCAAGGAGTACGCCTACCTCAAGGGGACCGTGCTCTTTAACCCGGGTAAGGGCGCCGGCCTCGGCTCTGGCTTTTCTCTGCTCCTACAAGCACTGGGCAGTACCTACCCCTGGCACAGACACTTGAAGAGTTTTCATTGTTAGGGGAGTTTGGGGGGCACAAGTCAGGAATCATGACAAACTCAGCAGAGTTGGGGGAGCTCCAGAAACCATTCCTCGTGGGTGGGGTGCTGCCAGAAACTCAGCCGAGAGGAGGGGTTTTTTTTTGTTGAGGTTTGTACTTAATCTCTCTACACCTTTCTGTTACTACGGAAAAGTTTGTGCTTTCAGGGACATGGCTATTCCTTCTCAAATCTTTTAAATCCAGTAGTATAGCTTTAAAAAAAAAAGTCTGTGTTCACTGCAGATTTTGCAACGTCTCTTTCTGAAACCCAGCTCTGAAATTTACTAGAACCTTTTGGTTGGAGGAAGTCTATAAAGGCTGGCAAGAGAGGAAATATTTGTTAAGAACCCACAGAGATACCATCCCCTGGGGACACTGTCAGACAGGACACTGGACTTAGTGTTTCATGTGTCTGTCTCTGAATGGTTATTTTAATGGTCCTAAGCAGCTGGACTGTCTCATCCTATAAGTGTCTGTAAGTATCAGGTTAGCAAAGGGGTAGGAGAAAGACATGTTAGAGACTGCATGCAGGAGCACTGTATTTTAGGGCCTTCAGACACCTTAGAGACTCCTAATCAACCCCCTCTGCCCTTCACCCTTTCCTCATCCCATTGGCAGGTTAGGTAGTCTAGTCCCAAGTGACCTTACTCCAAAATAAATGGCCAGTGAGTTGCGGAGCATGGGTCTCCAGTCTCCTGGGCCCAAGGGGATGTCTGCTGCACCACACTTTCAGGTTGTCTGTTGGGTGCTGGACACTCTGCCCCACACAGTGCAACCGACTCATTGGAGAAAATCTCCCCGGACAGCCCAGCACCTTGTCTCGAGTATGTCCTGCTACTAGAGTCATCTTCAACCAGCATCCTTCCAGAAGGGTCACAAGTGGGCAGGAAGTTTCCAGGCAGCTTGAGTTGGGAGAGTATTTATCATGCTCCCTCCACATCCTTTCTTCCTGACACCAGGAGTCTCAGGGTCATGTCCTTGCCTCCTGCCTAGCACTTTTGAAGGGGTATAGAGCAGGATTTAGTGGGATAATAATTCATTCAGACCTCACATTTCAGGACTTAAGAGACCTCAGCTCATCCCAGTGATCATGATAGGTTACTTTTTGCTTGTATCATTGTTTTCTAAACCTACCTGTGCACTTGGTGGTGTTGGCAGGGAAGGCGGTCCTTCAAAGTCTTTCCGGGCCCCTCCTCTACAAGTTCTGATTCGGTAGCTCTGGTGGAGGGTCAGCAAATCTGCATCCATAATAAGTGCCTCAGGTGGTTCATTGGGAAGACAGTGTTTTCTCACTCCTTCAGCTGTGTTATTAGACACCTACCATGTGCTTTGTTCTGTTGGAATAAAAAGGTAAGACAAGGGCTCAGCTTTCAAAAGTTTACATTCCACTAGTTCCCCTCTTTCCCTCCACCCTGTTTTGCATCCCTTATTCTTGCTCTGCTTTTCTGAATCCTCTCTCAAATAAGTTTAACCAGCTAAGCTGGGTGTGCTTTAAACATAAATATACCTGCATCTGGGAAAAAGTAATGCCTGCTAAGTGTGTGGCCTTTCTTTGCTGTTTATCATTTTGTATCCCCTGACCTTTAAGTTTCAACATTTCCCTCCCGCCTCCCATGGAGTCCATCTATCTGCCTTTTCTCTTTCTTGATTTTACTTTGAAGGCAGGTCTTTTTCTGGGCGGGGGGGCACTTTTAGGGGATGATGGGAAAAGAGGAGTGTGGTATGAAAGCAGAGAAAAGTGGAGTTCACAAGATGAAGTTTTAATAAGCCATGAATTTAGACCTGGGGGAGCTTCCGATTTCTGGTGGTTTCACACAAGCCTCTTCTTACCCTCATGAATGGAATCCAAGTGCAATAAAATTGGGTCTCAAGCCTGGATAATGAGCTGTAGGTAGTATGGGATGGTAATCCGTGGACTGGGGTAATCAGAATTGGCATATGGATTACAGATGTTGCTGTATTTTTGTTCTCATTTATCAGATTTGATATTTGCTTGTACTAGAAATGACTTGCCTATTGCTATTATTTTTTTTTGAAAGAACACTGGCTGGTTCTGTTACTCTGTGACTATTAGCATGATGCTTTTAAAATACTTTTCTGTTGGATTTTGTAGATAAAGGGAAGGAAAATGATTACAATAATCAACATCATTTAAACCGAATGGTAAATTGGTAATTTCTTAATTACAAGTTAAAGAATTTTACAGTAATATTACTATCATGGAGGATCAAAGGACTTTAAAAAGCAGCCTCCTCTTATCACGTTCTTTATAAAACTTAGAGGCATTTAATCTTTCCTGCATTGCATTTCATTCAGTTTTACTTGGATATCAAACTGTACTGCAAGAAGGTCATGCAATCTTTATTTGAAAAGTAACTTTTGTACCATGTTGCAATCGATGTTTTCATGTTTACTTTTTTTTTTTTTTTGCGGGCCTCTCACTGCTGTGGCCCCTCCCGCCGCAGAGCACAGGCTCCGGACGTGCAGGCCCAGCGGCCACGGCTCACAGGCCCAGCTGCTCTGTGGCACGTGGGATCTTCCCGGACCGGAGCACGAACCCGCGTCCCCTGCATCGGCAGGCGGACTCTCAACCACTGCACCACCAGGGAAGCCCCCATGTTTACTTTTTAACCCTCTGATGGCTGTAAGACAATGCTTTCAAAGACTGCTTTATTATTTTTTTTAAAGAACCCTTTGGAATGCTCATTTGAATCACTTTTTAAAAAACCTCCCCAGTACAGAAATCATGGTACAATGAGCTAAGTGGCCAGAGTTCTCTCTTAAATTATTATGGGACTGTAGACTAAAATCAGCCTGCAGGCAAATAATTTAAATGAGACTGTCAGTCACAGTTGGTGGCTGTGAAGTTTACCACCATGGGCGGTAATCATTACAGTGGTGGGAAATTCAAGGGAGGATGGTAAAATATTACCCAGCAAAGCCTCTTGCCTTTATACTAAGGCCTGTTTGCCATAGGTAAAAGGTGCACACTTCTTGAAATAATTTTAATTTCTTTGTATGTGCATAGATAGTGAACTGGAGCAATGATTCATTAAACTATATTCTACTGTCATACTGAATTAAGTGTGCATTTGTTGGTTCAGGGCCAGCAGTTTTTAAATGTGAGCATACAAACATAGTGAATATTAAATAAGAATAATTACATGATATTTCCTTCTTGGAAGTGTTGCTCCTGAAACCTTAGAAGTGGTTTGGCACTTTATCCTTGCTGTTGAAAAGAACTTTTAACCAGGAAGCTTGAGCGTTTTTTTAATTGGGGAAGGGGGCAGAAATTGGATCTGTTTAAAAAGCTAGCAAAGGGCTCAGAGTGAGCTGTTTCTAACAAAGAGATTTTTCTCCCTTTTTCTCCTCCAGACCTACCAGGTCTGCAGTGCGTGAAGTACATCCAGGGACTTCAGTGGGGAACCCAGCGGATACTCCGTGAACACGTCAGGGTGACACACAGGGGGCACCAGGCCAGATTTGCCGAACTGAACAGCACCCTTTTCCTGCTGAGATTCATCAATGCCAATGTCCTGGCCGAACTGTTCTTCAGGCCCATCATCGGCCCAGTCACAATGGATGATATGATGCTAGAGATGCTCTGTGCGAAGTAATGAAGGCACGGGGGCCACACACATGCAGTTCACCATGAAGCACAGATGAGGAGCTGTGGGCAGAAGAGTGTAAAACAGAGTAAAATAAACTTTATTATTTTTACATGCATAGTATTTTTGTATTCAATTAAAGAAAAACTTTAGTTACAAACAATTAGAAAATCCTCTGTTCCATACTGTCTCATTGCGAAGGAAAACTTTTGCCAACAGGTAACACATCTCTGTACATCTTTAAGGAACGAGCAGGGGGACTACACTCATATGCTATTTTCACAAGTTTAGCCACTCTGTCCATTGAACCTGCCAAAATCAAATTTGTAACTTTAACTTATAATGTTAAGGTGTTAACCACTAATTTGATTGCGAAAAGGTTCATCAGGGTTTAAGTAGGGCTTCAAAAAATATTAAAAACCTAGGCAACATAAACAAAAATTGTCTTTGTAGGTTGACTTGGCTCTATCTTCTCCACTCCCATTGGCTGTGTGCAAGACTGTCTTTGTACCAAGTCAAGTGGAAATCTGTGATCAGAGAAGCACCTGAAAGTGAAGTAGGAGATTTTTCAGAGTTTTGGTGTGGGATTTTTCTGTACACAGTAAGTAAAGTTCAACAAGAAACTTACATTCTATGAGGAGGCACTATAGTTCCAGAAAAATCAACATCGTTCTAAACCCCCAATTATATCTCACCTTTTGGATACATTATATATGTAACTGTCACATTGAATGAGCATGGTATGAAATATAGTGACTTTATTGTTGGCTCCTGCTGCCCCTTTAAATGCAGTACAACTAGTTCTTCCTTGTCCCCAGATAAAATTTAGGGCACCTAATGTTTATTCACTGATAGGTAATAAATTGCCCATCAGTGATTAATACATCTAGGTAATCTAGGGTAATAACCCATTGCAAGGAGTCTTGAAATTTCTTTTGTGCAAACCCCTTTGGCAGTCTGATGAATCCTATGGACATCTCAGAATCAGTCTCTCAGAATAATGCAGCAAATAAAATACTTAGGATTACAAAGAAAATAAATTATGTCATAGTACTAAAAATGTTAAACTTGGACTTCGCTGATGGCGCAGTGGTTAAGAATCTGCCTGCCAAGGCAGGGGACACGGGTTCGATCCCTGCTCCGTGAAGAACCCACATGCTGTGGAGCAACTAAGCCCGTGCACCACAACTACTGAGCCCACGTGCCACAACTACTGAAGCTCGTGCGCCTAGAGCCCGTGCTCCACAACAAGAGAAGCCACCACAATGAGAAGCCCACGCACTGCAACGAAGAGTAGTCCCCGCTCTCCGCAACTAGAGAAAGCCCACGCGCAGCAACGAAGACCCAACGCAGCCAAAAATAAATTTATAAAAAAAGTTAAACTTTCTGCTGTACAGCAGTGACTCAGTTATACATATACTTATATTCTTTTTAAATATTCCATTATGGTTTATCTCAGGACGTTAAATATAGCTCCCTGTGCTATACAGTAGGACCTTGTTGTCCATCCATTTGATAAATCAATGATACTTCCATTAAAAAAATGTTAAATTTTAAAAATATTCTGAAATGTGGTATAATAATATACATCTTTATCAACACAAAAACCTATCTGGTGGCAGGTCTAATATCTAAATTTCAAGGCAGTGATCAATAGAATTGAAACTTCAAAATAATCTACGTCTATAATGTGATAAGAAAATATTTGAGATTTCCATTAGTGATTGTGTTGGGGGACCCCAAGATCAACACCCCACTCAGGGATTTGCTAGGTCTCGTGGGCCTCAGCCTATAGTTGTCTCCAGGGCTAAGACTCATTACAGAGATATGGTAAGGATATACAGCCAGATCATAGGGGAAAAGACACAGGCAGAGTCTGGAGGAATCCATGTGCAGGGTTCCTTTTGCTATCCCCCTCCCATGGGGGGGTCACAAGCACGTTATTCCTCAGCAATAAAAATTCAACAACATGAGTGTGATATTTCTGCCCAGGGAAGCCCTTTGAGACTCAGAATTTAGGGTTTCTATTGAGGGCTGGTCACATGGGCACCTTTTACCTAGTATGTACCAAAATTCCAAACACACAGAAAGGGAACAGGGTCTCAGCATAAACCCCCTTGTTTGCACAAACACTCTAAGCCCAGTGAGCCACTCTTACTAGTTAGGGAAGGGCGGGAACGTTCCCCAAATCGAAGTTCCCAGATGTCAGCCAAGGGTCAACCTTGCAAGCAGGCCATTCTAAGGATAGCAGTCTCACTCTTGGTATGTGAACTCGTCTTTGCAATCCACTCCCTTGGCCCTCAGGCAAGGAGTCTTGACAGAATTATGGTCAGGAGAATATCAGGGTGAGGCCAGCCTGCAGAATTGATTTCAATGGTGCCCTGTACAGGTCCTTCACAAAGCCAGTTAAAACATATCCCATTAGCCACAAAGGTCTATCTTAGAAAGCCAAGTGCCTTCCTCCATAACTTCCTGTATGAGCCTTTTTTTTTTTTCTTTTTTTTTAACCTGGCCGGAGGTATCAATTCAGGGCCCTGCAGAGCTCTGGCCAGTAAGATGAGACTGACCCGAAGCTTTGCAGGGCTGAGGCAGTGTCAGAATAGTCAGGGCACACATCCAAGAAGTACAATCCCCGAGGGTGCACTGGAAACAAAGAGTTTCCAATGTTCGAGCACTCCACGCAGGACACATATTGGGCAGGCGGCATAGGCTCACAGGGCCCCCAATGTGGCTTCCCACCATGGTTCCTCCTGTCCTCGGGTTCTCAATCTGGTCCGAGTCATTCAGTTCAGTCCTTGCTTTCAGGCAGACTGCCTGAGGCAGTCTATTCCAAACAGTTCTGCCAGCGACACTGGTTTGTCACCTGCCAAGGGTGAACTACATTTGGAGGTGGTGAGCAGGGACCGCAGGAGCTGGCCAGCCCCCGCTGTCTCACAGGCAGTTATAAGCGATCTGGGCTTGGCTGTCCATCTGAATCCGACGCGCCCCCACAGCAGCTTGCAAGGCAGAATGAAGGAACATTCTTCTATAGCAAGAGCCTAAAGCTTCCAGAAGCAGTGTTGAAAAACAAAGATCATGAATGCCCCAACCCCGCCCCATGCCTACCCAGGAGCCAAGGGTGTTTTGGTTGTTTTCTCTGTCGTTACAAAATCTGTGAGTCCTATTCACTAATCCTAACTTTACAATTTTTCCTAATCATTTCTTTTTGGCCCAGACCTTTTATCTGCAAGAGGGACACAAGCTTTTTAACAGAATAACGTTTTTAGAACTGAACCAAAAAGACACGTCATATTCAGGAACTGGTCAGGGTGAAATTGAAACTGAGCCCCCCTAAAACCCAGTTTTCCTTACCAAGTTTATGATTAATCTCTCTATCCAAAACTTTATTCCCTTCCTTGTCTCCTCTGACCTCAATCCTGTGCGAACCGAACACTAATCAACCACAGTCAGATGACTAAAAGTGCTGTTGTCAATAACACCATTAATGTACTAAAACTGCTATTATAGATATAATAATGTACAAATTCAGTTTGTTTCTCCAGGGCAAGGTGAGCTCACAGACCCCCAAGCCATGGACCACCTGGCTCCCGAAACCCCGATTCAGAAATGTCACAAGACGATGATTAATCCCAGCCTCTTTGTTCTTCCCCTTGAAAACATGCCTAATTCAAAGACCAAGCTGGAGTGGATCTGAGGCTTGTCTTCCACTCCCTTGCTTGGCACCCTACAAATAAACCCTCACTTTGCTGCAAACACCCGCTGTCAGAGTTTGGCTTTCTGTGCCATGGGCACATGAGCCCTTGCTCGATAACAAAAGTCTGATTTTTCGACATTTGAAAAAAATGGATTAGATAATCCCTCCTTCCCCCATGCCTCCTGTCCTGATCATTTATCTGATGAGCAGCCTAGAAAAGATGAAACCCTCTCTGAAAACTGCTGCACTGAATGATCCAAGGGCCTTCCTAAGGCCTGTGCAGCAGGAGAAAGGTGAGGGAAATAGAGTCAGGCTGTCAGTCCACTGTTGCAAATGGCAGCTAATCTGGGAAAGCAGAACACAACAGCACTCAGGCATCTCCCCTTACCACCCACCCCACACTGGGGTTCCAGAGTCTGATCTGCCAGCCAGGCAGAGGGATCCCCGGGAGCACCCTCCCACAACTCCACCTTTCAGCAGGAGTCACAAGTGAGGACTGCAATCACGCTCTGCATCGGGACTACAGAGCCCATCTGCAACTCTATCTCAAATGGCTCCACTGGAGAACAACCCCCACCCTAGGGCACCTGCAAGTGATCCAGCTGGTCCAGCCAGCATACAGATGTTTTCAGAGCTAGGGCCCCACAGAGGGGTGTCCTAAATAAATGTCCGGCAGCTCCAGAGTCTGAGTTCCCTTCACTGAGCCTGTGCCTGCTTTCAGCTGAACACAGCTCAGTGCTGACAGTGAAACAGCCCATAGCAGGCAGTATCAGGTTTTAGCTGAAATCGGGTTCAGGCAGTTAGGATCTGTGAATTCAGCATATCAAAAATACCAGCAGCTTTTCCTCAGCAGCAGCAAAGCTGAGACACTGTAGGGCCAGACACCTGTGTGCCAAGTCCAAGTGACAAGCCAGGTTTTCCCAAGCACTTTTCACCCTGTCAGACTTAGAGTCCAAATTGACTCAAGCAAAAATAAACACATCAGCGCAGAAAATCATCATCCCCTAAGGGGTCAGGAATGATTTTACAAGTGCTCATTAGCAAAATAAAAACTGCTGTCTAAAATTCTAAGTATGTATCTTCTTCTGGACACTGGTTCCCTTTTCCCAAAGGCTCCAATACGTAAAATCATAGCAAAAAATCATCAGTTACAGAGACTTCTTTCCAATACTAAGAGTTTCAATTCCAATCTGCCAACCTGTGGCAGAAAGCAAGGGAGCTGTGTTCCATTAACACTTGTTTTTCCTTTGCTGTTTTCCCTGGTTGGGATGACCCCTCTAGCATTTATGAAATTAAAAGCATATACCATTTTATATTAGTTTTTACCATACATCCAGATGCAATAGCCACAAAACGCAAAGCTGTGATTTAAAATTCCTTTTCTTTCTCTTGACAAGTTTACTTAAAGCCCTAGCAGTAAATTCACCATTTACACCCTTCACATCACAGCTGCCCAGAGAACCCAGCTGGAGTGCAAGGGAAGGGGGTGGGGGGAGCTGCAGTAGCAGCTATAGGCTGAAGAAAGGGCTAGAGTGGTTCTTCCTCTGGTTTACCTAAAGCCTTGCTCCATCCCTCAGAACAGATTTAGCCTTTTTTTTCCCCCTCCCACTTAGAGGAGAGAGCAACTATAAACTCATTTCTATGCTTGGGCCCTTTCTCCCCCTGCCCAGAGGAGGGACGGAGAAAAACAAGTCATCACCTGGGCTGCAGCTATTTTTTCCCTCACTTTAGCGTGCATGACCAAAAGCAGCCTGGGGGATGCAGTGAGCAAACTCTAGGGATGGATCTATCATGTTGACATTCCATAGGAAGCTTTTACTTCTGACCACGAACAGCCACTCAGATGCTGCTTCATACTATGGGCACCTCACTATAGCCACCCAGCTAGCGGGCTTTCGGCATTCCTTGCCTCCCTCTCTTTCTTTCTTTCTCCCCAAATAACACTGTAGCTAAATTTCAGTGAGTTGGAGTCATTCTAGCAAATTCCACCATTGTGTTGGAGGGCGCCAAGACCACCCCACATTCAAATATTCGCTAGATGATCTCACAGCACTTGCATGTAGTTTTCATCACAGCTAAGATGATCTATAGCGATGTAGTGAAGACACACAGTTGAATCAAAAGGGGGGAAAAGACACAAGCAGAGTCGGGCGGAATCCATAAGGCTTCATTATAATCTCTCTCTCCCATGAGGGGTCATTCAGGGTGCACTCTTCCCCCTTCCCGACCGCCTCATCCCCACCCCACTCCAACAAAAATTAGCGACATGTGTGTAACGTTTTTCCCAGGGAAGCCCATTCCAGACATCGCTGGAGTTTTTGTTAGGGGCTGGTCACATGAACACCCTCTACCTAGCATGTACCAAAATTCCAGACTCCCAGCAGGAAATCAGGAACTCAGCATAAGCCACATTGTTTGCACAAACAACCTAGGCACAGTCAATCACCTTTATCACTTAGGGAAGGGTAGAAATACTCTTGAAATGGTACTTCCCAGATTTAGCCAAGGGTCGGTGTTGTATGCAGGCCTTTCTAAGGATAGCACTCTTAAGCTTGCTATGTCAACTCTTTCCTGCACAGACACTGCCAATACTACTGTGTTGTGTTATGTGCATTCATAATTAAAGGAGAAGCTAAATTTCAGTTAGAGTTTAATAAAAATAACTATTTTTTCCCAAATTCATTGCACCCCTAATTTCTATCCACTGGCTCCTCCAACAGAGGGGATGTTCATTGATTACTGATTCAGAACCACTGCAAGTTAATAGCTCATTTTTCCCAGACTAAGGCTTTCGCAAGTTAAGTGCCTGCAGTGGGATAGCAGGGGCTTCTATCATCCCCCCACCTCGTAGGTCTAGTCCTCCTTCCTCATCTTGCTCGCTACATTTGCAGATGCCTATGGGGTTGGAAGACATCAAGGAGGAAGAGGTAAAGGGAGAAGAGTTCTCACCTGGATGATGCCCCTCACTCTGTACCTTTCTCTGGCCAGGGCAGATGTTTAGAGGTAACTCCTCTTACCTCGTGGGCACTTGCATAGATTATTTGGAGAACTTCCTCCACCTTTCTCTCATCCCAGATCTCTTGGGATCTCTCTCCTGTTAACTACTTCTATACTCCTTCTAGTCTTGCTTCTCGTTCCCCAGTCCCTAGATCTCTTTGCTTCTCTCCAGGTCCTTCTACTAAGTCTTTTCGCTCCGCTAGGCAACTCTTTTGGGCAGGAAATAAGCTAAACCTGTGGAAGCAGCCGTGTGCGCTCCCGCTCTCGCACTCTCTTCGCGCGCTCTCTGTCTTGCCCCTCCCCCTTTACAAGGGAAACAGTTTCTGCTTTGGCAAACTTTGAGCGTGTAGGCTGCCCAACCCGGCCACCTGTTCTGTACTCTGCCATTCCGTGTTCTACCTAGCCTGTCTGTTGCCCTTTAGATTTCCAGATGAGAGTCAGACACCAATCCCTGATATTCCCCAAACTGCAGTGGACACAGACGAACTCTCCAAGTTGTCCCCTTAAAGTCCTTTTGTTGACTTGCCTTGAAATGGGAAGTACCTCTGCCACTCCACCTTCGCCTTGCCCTCAGCACGCAGATGGTGCTCCCAAACATTTCTGTCTCCTTTCCGACTTCCGTACTTTTATACGCTTGATGTGGGTGAGGGATTAACAATCATGTCAACTTTGCAGTTCCTGCATGGTGATTTTAAACCTCATTCAGCATCTTGTTTTCTTTGTGCCTCAACAGGAACTTGCGACGGAATCCTATTTTAACGTCCAGTTATTAATGTGCATTCATTAACGTTCCTTTCCTAAACAGTTGAACTACGATCTGCATGTAAGTCCAATGAGAGTCTTTTCTTGGTACACATGATGATTTCAATCTCTGTCTCAGTTGTATTAAATCTGACCCTCACCTTCTTCTTTTCCATTTTCCTGTTTTAAAATTCTTATAAAATAATAAGGGCAAAGTGCAAGAAACTATTTAAATATTTCACAAACACTCTGATGGGCACACTAAGATGGCAAAACTTTAGAAATGCAAGTGTTGGTTGGCAAGCAGCACTGTCGTGAGAAACCTCCAAATGTTCTCTCATCAGGTGATGGATGAAAGTCCACATTCAGCACAGGAAAGGTAGTTCTGGGGTTCAAGTGTATACTTCACTGAGGTGCTGATACTATCTGTAAAGATCAGTTTGGCTTATAATATTCTTTTAAATTACTAATACCAACAGAGAAGTTGACACCTTAGAATTACTAAGTTAGATTTCCTTCCTTCCTTCCTTCTTCCTTTCTTTCCTCCCTTCCCTTCTTCCTTCCCTCCTTCCTTCCTCCCTTCCCTCCCTTCCTCCCTCCCTTCCTCTTTCCTTCCTAATAATACTAATCACTAAGAGGTTCAGTGAATAAATGACAGTTTGTCTCTACTGAAAAACAAGAGAACTTTTGGATTAATCTTGTTAGAGAATCTAGATCTGGATGTAAGAGGTTGGTAGAATGATTCAGGTGGGGGGCAAGCGACAAGGCCTGACAATAGGTAGATGACGGTCTTTTTTTTTTTTTTTTTTTTTTTTCCGGTACGCGGGCCTCTCACTGTTGTGGCCTCTCCCGTTGCGGGGCACAGGCTCCGGACGCGCAGGCCCAGCGGCCATGGCTCACGGGCCCAGCCGCTCCGCGGCATGTGGGATCTTCCCAGTCCGGGGCACGAACCCGCGTCCCCTGCATCGGCAGGCGGACTCTCAACCACTGCGCCACCAGGGAAGCCCCAGATGACGGTCTTTTGATAGAAGCCACAGAACCTGAATGCCTACTTAGAAATTCTGTCCGAGTGGTTGCAGTGATCTCACTCTATTGTTGCCCTCTTTTTCTATCTGGTTGATGGTGTCCCCTGTAGCACTGAAATTTCTTTTCATTTTGACTTAATTTCATCTTGCATTTACATAAGGTATGATGAAACATGGCCACTAAAGTGAAGGTGAGTGAGATATTCCTCTGAAGAGAAATATACCAATAAACAGTCATCTACAAATTCTTTAGAATAGTAAACTCAGGCATTGTCACATCAGTAACTAAGTTATGTGTATGGATTTAAGAAGCCACCATTTAGTGTTTTAAAGTAACAATACCAGAGAGTTGGGCAGGCTTGTTCATTTCTTTTTATGGAAGTCTTACTGATCAGCAGTGCTGAATTCAACTCTTTTCTATTCTATTCTTGTCTGTATGAGTAATCGGTGACGTCTAACCCTGAACCTAACGTCTGAAGTCAGAAAATCTCATCAAACCATATGCCCAATTTTAGAGCAGAAGACCAAAAGTTCCGGCAGATATTTTAAGAGTGCTTTAAGTGATTAGAGAAAGATGCAAGATGGTCTACAGAAAACAAAATGTAAAAATAAGTAGAACAGAAATCGGAAGGTAGCAAATAGCAGAGGATGCGGGACAAAATAAGCAGGGAAAGGGGGAAAATAAATTCATAATATAAAATGTCAAATTTACATAAAATAGTCTAAATTATTACATTGTTTTACTCTTAATTCATGGATACAAAAAACCATAGAGTAGGGACTTCCCTGGTGGTCCAGTGGTTAAGAATCTGCCTCCCAATGCAGGGGACGCAGGTTTGATCCCTGGTCAGGGAACTAAGATCCCACATGCCACAGGGCAACTAAGCCCATGCGCTGCAACTCCTGAGCCCACATGCTCTAGAGCCTGCGTGCCACAACTAGAGAGAAGCCCACGAGCCACAACGAAGAGCCCATGCACCACAACAAATAATCCTGCATGTCACAACGAAGATGCTGCATGCCGCAACTAAGACTCGACACAGCCAAATAAATCAATAAACTAATGAATTAAAAAAAACATAGTGTATTTCAAGTAAAAGAACGATTTATTGTACCAAGCTCTGTCTTGAGTGCTTTTCAAGGAGCGTATCTTTCAATCCTTACAATAGCTCTACAAGTTAAATCCATACTATCTTCCCAAATGAGTTAAGTCAAGGCTCAGTGATTGGGTATCTTTCCCAGGCCCCCATCACTGGCATAAGGCATGGCTGGAATTTGAAAGTAGTCCTGTATGATGAGCACATCTGAGTTTCTACCACCACACCACACTGTCTCCAACTTAGCTGCAGGAGCTAAATAGAAGTAAGTACATTTGTGACACTTTATAGAATACGTCTAATATACCTTATTTTAAAATCCAGGTACCTAAGACTACTTTTGGGTTTTGGCTGTGAGTGGATCTGGTGGTTCCTATGTTGCCATTGTATAGTT
Source organism: Neophocaena asiaeorientalis asiaeorientalis (assembly GCF_003031525.2). Classification (NCBI taxonomy): domain Eukaryota; kingdom Metazoa; phylum Chordata; class Mammalia; order Artiodactyla; family Phocoenidae; genus Neophocaena; species Neophocaena asiaeorientalis. The sequence continues at coordinate 697,983 of NW_020173041.1, forward strand.
ACAGTGGACACGTTTTCCAGACCAGAAATTGGGACCCAAGGTATGACAAGGAGAGTTGCAGGTTTGTACACGTTTATATGAAAAATTTTATGAAGATATAAAATGTAAAGTACATTTAATTCTATGTTTAACAAGTCGCCTTACCTGAAAAGAAAAAGTCACATGAAATATGGTCCACTAGGAAAATACCAAACATATGGTTCTGTAAGACATGCTTCTCTCCTTTATAGCCAAATCTTTTTGATGCTCTCAGGACCAGCCTTTACCCTTACTAATTTAGTCACAATCCTTGTTTAGCTAAGGACTTTGAAGCCACTTCACGCTTCAGTGCAGAAAGGTATTTAATGTTAGGATTCTGACATTTAAAAACACACGTAGAGGTTTTAATAATGTTGATGTAATTACAATGCTTTAAGTGGTTCTTTCTTTCTTACCTCCATGACACAATTGTAATGAGTCCAATGCTACTATTATCATTGCTTTTTAAATTATAAACAAGGGAATTGCCAATGTGGAAAATGAATCCTAATTCAAATTAGGCATAACGTGTAGAATATAAAATACAAGAAAACTGGCTTCCTTGGCTTCCTTTCTTCCTGCTACAAGATAAAATAATTACTTTTAATTAGCCCCCAAACCACTCATATCAATACATATATCTGGTTAAATACTAGAAATTATTTACTTGGGCATCTTATACAGGACAACATTTAAACAGTGGATGAATGCTAGATAAATCCTTCTAATCAGTTGGATGACTGATTGAATCTGTGGTTCCATAATTAGAGAATGGTATTTCTCACTGTCCATACCCAAAATACCAAAATGAAACTAAATCCACTGGTTTGTAGACAGTTTTCACTATTTAGTTTTACAATTATTAACACAGTATTATGGGGTCTGTATGCAGACTGCAGATATTGATACTTATATGAATTGGAGGAGGTAAGGCATATTCTTTTGCTTCACCACAATTCATACTACTACTTATTGTCTTATATATATTCTATTTTACTCACGTGGGTTATCTTCTGCGCTTCTAGGATTTTAAGAATTACTACTCGTGAGTGTGAGGATGACAGAAAACATATACATGTTATATTAGCCATTATATTAAAAACAACCCTTGGACACCTAAATTAGATTAATCATATATGTGAGCATGCCAGTTAATCACTTTTTGACACTTAACCCCAAATTCCTTGCCTTGGTCTGTGATATCACAGGCACACCCTATAAACGTTTCTCTTTTGCCAGTGGCACAATGTTGATTTCAACAATAGAAAAAACTTAAGGGACGCTGCCACGCAATAGCAGCAGGAAGACACTTTCCTTCCAGCTCTGGTCCTCCTTTCTTATTATTCAGCATGGAAGCCTAGTGACTCTCATGGATCAGCTCCAGTCAGCTTCACTCTCCAGCCACACCCTCCCCACTCAGTGGCCCACCAGCTGTGATCTGTGCCCTCTGGCAAGTTTCTCTGGCTGTGGAGGATGCCTGCTCCTGCCCTCTTTGAAGACGTCTGAACCTCAGTCTTGGGAGGACCCTCTGCTAAGTTACTGTTCTTACATTGTCAACTCTCCTCACCCTAGATACTGTAATTATTTGTTTTAAAACTTGCTATCCCTAGACCCCTTCAAGTCTTCTTTTACCCCATTTAGTGTTTAACTCCCTTTTATTTGTTATTAATTCTTTATGTTAATCTTCCCTATTCAAATCACTGGTGCTATTTCTTTTCCTCCCTATATCCGGACATACATAATGAGAAACTAAAGTCTAGAAAATTTTATTCTAGATAAGATGCAACAAAAATTGTTATAGGCAAGTTAACACAGTGTTCTAGGAAATATAAATTGAAGCATGATCTATTGTATGCCAAGTTTAAATTCTGTGTGCATAAATGGAGGCCTACTTCTTTACGTTATTTTATATCAATAAACTTTAATGAATACTAAAAGGCTGACTTTCTCATAAGAAGAAAGCTGAAAACCAGGACCATGAATTTTCAGTGTAAGATATCTGAAGTTATGCTGAATAATGACTTGAAGAAAAGTCAGTCTCCAAAGATGCACACAAGGTACACAGAAAACCATGTAGGTGGGGCCTTTCCCTCAGTCATCATCTCATACACATGCCAACAAAATGCCAGGAAGTTATAACTGGGTTGACTGGGTGTCCTTTGTTCTCAAAACATTTTTCTTCTCTTTGTATGTAGGTAAGGATTTGCAGATCAATAAGCATTTTGATTTCAGCATGCAATTACATTCTCTTTGTTTGAGTTCCTCTGAGTTATGCACAAGGCTTCCTCCTCTGATGCCACTGTGTATTTGTTTTTCTGCTCTGATTTCAATGTATGCTGATGGCAAGTTAAATTATGAAAAACCTTACTCTTTAATTCCAACAAGATGTGGACATCGGGCTTCCCTGTTGGCGCAGTGGTTGAGAGTCCGCCTGCCGATGCAGGGGACGTGGGTTCGTGCCCCGGTCCGAGAGGATCAAGGTAAAGATACAAATTAGACAGTACTAGGAAACTTGAACCTAGTTCAAGAAATAAATAGAAATAAATCATTTTCCCTTACACTTTCCTTATTTTTCCCTGTGCCATGCACCTCCAATTTGTATCAATGATTTTACTCTAGCCAAAGGCAAAGTAGAGCAGAAAGTTGAATAATTCTGAAAAAGTATATTAAAAAGTTTGACTATTTGTTTGAAAATATTTAATTTTCTCACACCCATTTTTGTTTCACCAGTAAATGCCCTTTGTTAACTGAACTGGCAAATCTGTGAAAGACACAAACCTTAGTGCTAAGCCATTTAGATTGAATAATTTTGACCAGGTTGTGTTCATGGCATTTTTACCATCATCAGTTCCTTCTTAATAGAGGACATGTATTTACTTAACAAACACTTACTTAGCATGTATATGCCAGACATCAGTATTATCAAGGCTAGATTATTTGCCCAAATCTGAGGAGGCAAAATCCTATGAGAGGCCTTTCATTGGTTAATACCTCTTTCCTTCAAAATACAGATATGCACAAAAGGTTAAGTGAAAGTTCTCTCTTTCCTGGAGGCACCCTGCACTGCTCCCCACATTATTCCAGAGGTATTCATTTCAGTTAACAAATCAAAATATAAATTAGAGGACTTTCAGTAGTTTTTAGACACTTTAGGAATGGCAAGGCTTTAAGGTCTCTTCTCTTACCATGGAAATGTACAAGTCACCAATTCAGATCATCAGAAAAAACTTGGCCTCATCTTTGGGATATCTAAACCCACTTATAAAAAAACAAGTCAAGAGTCTCATGCTCTACCTACTGCGCTAGCCAGGCTACTGTCCATCGACAGATGAATGGAAAAAGAAATACATACAATGGAATATTACTCAGTTTTAAAAAAGAAGGAAATCTTGCCATTTGTGACAATGTGGATAAACCTGGAGGATGTTATTATAAATGAAATAAGCCAGTCGTGGAAGGGCAAATACTGCAGGATTCCACTTATATGAGGTATCCAATACAGTTGAATTCATAAGAGCAGGGTAGAACACTGGTTACCAGGAGCTGTCAGGGAGGAGGAAATAGGGAGTTGTTATTTAATTGGTATAAAGTTTCAGTTACACAAGGTGAATTAGTTCTAGAGGTCTGCTCTACTGCATAGTGCCTATAGTCAGTAATACTATACTGTTCACTTAGACATGTGTTGAGGATAGATCTTATATTAAATGTTCTTACCACAAAAACAAACAAACCAAAAAACCCAAAGGGACACAAGGAACCTTTTGGAGGTGATGAATATGTCTACTATTACCTTGATGTTGGTGATGGTTTCACATGTATATGCATATGTCAAATCTCACCAAACTGTGTACATTAAATATGTGCAGTTTTCTGGTATATAAAAAAAAACCTAAACAAGTCAAAACACAAATCAACAAACATTTCTGGCCACGTTGCCATTTGTTGCAGTTGAGTTCATTTAAATATTTTAAAAGGTCTAACACTTTTCTAAAGAACTCTCCTAGTTTCTGAGTCTTATCTCACGTTGTGTCTGTCTTCTCAAAGTTCCATCTGATACTTAAAATTCTGTCTACTTTTCAAAGCCATTTCAAATAATTCTTTCTCCAGGGAACTGTTTTATCTATCAAACCAAGATAATTTCTTCTCCTCTGCTATACTTCCTAACTTGTTTTCTTAACTTTTATAACATCAAAGGGTACCATAAGAATGAACGACCACCTTTCTCTGATGTTTTGTTCTGTTTAGTTTTCACTAATGTATTAGGAACACATCGTATGCTTTTTTTTAAAAAAAATATTCATTCTTTCTCAGATTCTTTTCCCATTTAGGTTATCAGAGAATATTGAGTAGAGTTCCCTGTGCTACATAGTAGTAGGTCACTGTTGCTTATCTATTTTATACAGAGTAGCGAGTGTATGTTAATCCCAAGCTCCTAATTTACCCCCCACCATATTTCCTCTTTGGTAACCATACGTTTGTTTTCGAAATCTGTGAGTCTGTTTCTGTTCTGTAAATAAGTTGACTGTGGAATTAATTTTAAAAAGTGATATAAATGAACTTATTTACAAGACATCCTATGGTTTTAATTAATGAGGAGGCCTGGAAAATATAATTTCTCTATTAAATTCCTCCAATAATGAGGCCAAAACGAACTTTATCATTGGAACATCATAAAAGGAAAGTGAGAAACCTCAGAGATTTTCATGCAAAACTGCACCCTGCCTCCACACTATGTTGGGAGCACCCATCTCAGGAATCCTTCCCTACTTAGAATGTGGAGAGGTTTGATGGGGTTGCAGAGCAAGGACTCCTTCCCCTTCTTCGTGGTGGGCAATCTCCTCCCCTTCTGAACAGTGGCAGCTGCCAGGCACCCCAGTGGACATCTCTTCCCAAACCTTTTCAGAGCCCTGAGGGCAGGCAGCAGCTGAAGGCAGTCAGGGGTGGGGAATCTTTCCTCCCCTTGGACAGGGACTGCTAGCTGCAGTGCTGCAATTTCCCTGGTGTCTAGAGTTTCCCTGGATGTCCCTCTCCAAGTCCCAGAAGACACCTTGGCAACATGGGGCGTTTCCCTCAGCTCCAGGTGACCCTGCGCTAACTGCCCCCCTGCCCCCAATCCCCATGGAACCTCAGTGCCTGAGAGAGGCTCTCCACCTCCCAGGTCTACTTTCTTTCATTTTCTTTTCTCCAAGTGTGGGGATTTACATCAAGTAAGAGTTAAACTAACTAACAGAGAACAGAAGGAAACTTTTAGCTGGTTATGACATTGACACAGGGGAGAGGAGGAGGAATTAAGTAAATTACCATTTAATAAGAGTTCTTCTGCCAAAAAAAATTACGGTTGGACCAGAAATGTGTTGGATTTGGTAGGCCAGCATCAATTTCCTCTCCCTAAAAGCACCCAACAGTTTTTTGAGGAATTACTTCTTTATTGAATGCAGTCTCGTGGGCTATGAACAATGGCTCTGTCCTCCCCCAACTAAGGGGTGGGCACATGACCCAATCCAAACCAGTGTAAATCTTGGGCAGAGAAATAAAGATCAACAGTGGTTGTAATATCATTCCTCCCTGGTGTGGGAGATGTGGGCAAGGATGTTCTGACTGTCCCAACTGCTGATTTCCATTTGGGGCCTTAAAGACAGCCTTGGTTCTGGCCCATTTGAAAACCTAGCCCCTGATAGTTTTCCACATAAACTCTGCTTAACATCAGCAAAATGGGATTATTTCTGTTGCTTAAAACCAAAGAAACTTCATTATATAATGGTATAACTCAGAAAAATAAGCTATAGAATGAACACTGATGTCTCAAGTATATTAAGCCCTTATTGCCTGGTCCGTGGCTTGCCAGACAATGTAACAAGATTAAGCACCAAATATGTCAACGTTGAGTATATAAGGGAATCTGCTTGTTTTTGTACACTCCACAGAAAAAAAATCTGTAGCATTTGAAAATATTTTGTTCACTTCAAAGAGATCTGACAAACAGTGCTTTGGAATGGTTCTAAACCTCAGGCGTAAATAAACTAAATGATGAAAACACGAATTCCTCCTCTTCCCTTTTAGATAAGATTGCTTGCAGTAATAAACACTAGCGTCGCCAGGGATATAGTCAACTGTACACTGTCTGAATGGAAGGCCAGAACAATTTGTTCCATATAAAATTTACACCATTAGTTGGAAAATTTATAGTACTTGGAAAAGATAATTTCCTTTAAAACATTTATAGGTGAGAAAAATATATAAGCTAAAAATTTTGGAACAGATTCCCTTATAAATGTATTTTATCATGTAGAAGTTTGAATGCCAGTGTGCTCTTCGATACATGGCCCAAGTGCTTTATGACTGAAGTTTCTTTGCTGTTTCAAGAAAGGTAAGGGCCTAAATGAGCAAAATAAATAAGTAAATAAACGAACCATGTTGAGAATATGGTAACACCACAACATAAGGCCATACAATGAAAATCAACTATAGTAAATATTACTGTTAAAGATTCCTGAGGATTCTTAAAAATCTCCTCTTTGGAGATCATCATGGTATTGCCTGTTACTATGGTGAGTCCAGCACTACCAGCACTAGTGTGTCCTGCACTATTGGACTAGATTGCTCTTTCTTAGGTGAGCTCCAACTTAAACCGTTTCCCCATGCTTCAGGTTCATGTTTCAAAGAAAAAAAAAAAAAGCTTTTATAAAATACTAGAACCACACCCACTGAGGTAAGAAGCTCCAACTGTCACAGCTACTGGGAACAGAGACCGAGAAAGAAGATTCAATTCTCCCATCTCATGCTAACTCCCAGGCTTAAGATAGTTAGAATTTTCTACACATTGAAATTTTGGCAAACTGACTTCTCAGAAGTCTCATATGCGGGGCTTCCCTGGTGGTGCAGTGGTTGAGAGTCCGCCTGCCGATGCAGGGGACACGGGTTCGTGCCCCGGTCCGGGAGGATCCCACGTGCCGCGGGGCGGCTGGGCCCATGAGCCATGGCCGCTGAGCCTGCGCGTCCGGAGCCTGTGCTCCGCAACGGGAGAGGCCACAACAGTGAGAGGCCCACGTACCGCAAAAAAAAAAAAAAAAGTCTCATATGTTGTTAATATGACTCCACTCTACACTAGTAAATTATCCTCATGGCAGATCTTAAGTCAACTGCAGCCTGCTTTAGTCGTACCTCAGTTTTGTTTACAACTCCATCTTGTGGTTTACCCTATTAGCTGGTAATGAGCTGGTAATTTGCCATCCAAAGTTAGTTGATTAAACAATAATACCTACCAGTGTAGATCATGTGCAAGGTTCTTAACAGACTTTGTCAAATTTAAACCTGAAAGGTGGGTATTATTATCTCCATTGTATAGACTCAAAAAAAAAAAAGGAAGGTTCAAACAACAATAACAAAAATAAATGAAAAAAAAACCACAAACCAAACAAAAACAAACATGCAGATACAGAGAACAGAGTGGTAGTTACCAGAGGGGAAGGGGTGGGAGGGGGAGGTGCAAAATGGGAAAGGCGATCAACTGTATGGTGCTGGATGAAAACTTAAATTTTTGGTGGTGAGCATGCTGTAGTGTATACAAAAGTAGAAATATAATGTTGTACACATGGAACTTATAAACCAATGTTACCTCAATTAAAACAACAAAAAGGAAAGGAAGGCTCAGAGGAACCTGTCTGAGGTCACACAGACAGTAAGAGAACAAGATCTTATACACATGTAGACTCCAAAACTGTTCTTTATCCTTTACCATGTTACCCACGTACAAACAACCATCAGTAATTTCATTTTAGAGCTGGGAGTCTATTCAGATGCAGTAAAGTGTAATAGATAATAGAATAAACTTTAGAACCAACTTAGGCCTTATTCCTATGTTAGCCTCTTACTTGAGGGTGACCCTGGGAAAGTAAGGTAACCTCACTTCTCTGTGACTCAGTTTCCTCATCTGCAAAATGGGGATAATAACAGAAATTACCTTATAGAGGTGTTGTAAAGATCAAATGTGTAAATGCACAGAAAGTTTTTGGAGGTGTTTGGCACACAAGTGCTCCATTGCTTTATAAATGTTAGGTATTAATACTCCATATGTGACTGCTGGGGACATGATTTCCCCTTGTCAGTTTTGCTCAAGTCTAGGATTCTGGGGGCACTGCTTTCAAACTGTATGGTGTGGCTTCCTTGAAACCTCTCACTGATCAGGTAGTATTAATTATGTGGCCAACATCAAATTAGGCAGATGCAGGATAAAAAGCAGCATAAGACAGTTTCACTCTGCATAAAGAATTTCTAGCTGGAGTCAAGTTACAAAAGAAAAAGGCAAGCTAAATAGCTGAAGCTAAATGGGTGACTGGCTGCCCACAAGGAGGCCTAGCACAATAGAAGTAACTGCTTGGTTTCGTCTTGTCCAGCCCCTGGCCCTCTTCATTGTAGGCCTAGAAATCCAAGTTCCTTGGTGCCTCTTCTAGTTATCTATCCCCACCTAAAAATATCACCCCAGAACTTCGTGGCCTCAACCAGCAGTAGTCATTTACTATCTCTCACAGTTTCTGGGCTCTGGGAATTGGGAGACAGTTCAGTTGGGTGGTTCTGTCTCAGTGTTTCTCACGTGCTTGCAGTCAGTTGGTGGCTGAAACAGGAACAAGAGGTTGGATCTGCAGTAACAGGAGGCATTTCACTCTCTTCATATAGTCTCAGGCTCTCTCCATGTGGTCTCTCCAGCCTGGTAGCCTCAGGGTAGCCAAACTTCTTACTTTTTTTGTTCAGTTTCTCACTGCTTATAAAAGTTTTATTTACACTACATTATAGCCAAATACATGTGCAATAGCATGATGTATAAAAAACACAATGTATATACCTTAATTAAAAAATAATGCTGTTGGAAAAATAGCATGAATAGACTTATTGATGCAAGGTTGCCACAAACGTTCAATATTTTTACAACTTTTTTGCCAAATATATTTGTAAAAAACACAATATCTGTGAAGTACAGTAAAGCAAAACACAATAAAATGAAGTATGCCTGTATCAAATTTTTTGATGCTCGATTAGTTCTAAACTCAAAATGTCTGTGTGTGTGTGTGTGTGTGTGTGTGTGTGTGTGTATGCATGCAGGCGTCCATGGAGACAGGGTAGAGATAGTGGGGTGGTTGATAAACCTAAATCCAAACTTTATAGTAGTCCAACTGCTAATCAATTAAAAAATTCAACCACAAGCAGACCTCTTACTTGATGCTCAGGGATCTGAAGGGTGACTGTCCCAGGCAAAATAGGCAGAAGCTCTCCCCAGACACCAAAGTCACTTCTACTGCATTCTCTTTGTCAAGGCAGTGACAAAAGTCTGCCCAGCTTCAACTGGAGAGTACACAGGCCCCACTTCTCAGTAAGAAGAAAGTCAAAGCATTTGCATTAATGTGTTAAATCACCACAGTGCCTCAGAACTGTCTGTATCCAGGATGTATCCAAATTCACAGGGCTATCACATCAAATTGGAAAGTTAATTTATAATTAGAATCACAAACTGAAGCCAGCTTGACATGCCTTTTTTAACAGACAGGCTACGCTAGATGCCAAAATATCAGAAAGTCAAATGCTGCATATGGAATGAGACAAGAAGAAAAAAAATATTTGAAATGTTTAATATCACTAGGAGTTCACCTCCTCACTGTTAGGGAGATCAGGTTGGCGTGACTGGGCTTTTGTTTTCCCAGACAGTATTGCATTGATGTGCCAACATTTGCTTCTCCCCCCTTACCTAAAATTTTTGTTGCCAAATATATTTCCTCCAAATTGAACATTTAAAAAAATGTTATTATGATACCCACTATGTTTTGCTGTCCTGGGATGAGTGTCTCTTTGACATGCCTTTCCAAATCTTTGTGCTTAGAGGATAATCTTATTTATGTAACAGGAATGAATCTCAAACTAAAATTTAGTTGTTCAAGAAATATTTAGTCGTTTATTCTTGAAATCAAATTAAAACTGACCTCAAGTGCTAAACCCACAGGGCCAGTGAGATATTCAACCCTAATCATTCTTCAGACTTCCCCTCTCCCAGTTTTGGCCCCAAATCCTGGGTCTAATGGTGATCCCTATGCTGCTCCTGGTCCTAATGCCCCTCTCTGTTATTTCTTTGCTGCTTGAAACATAGCAATCTTCAGCAAGGCTGGAAACCACATAGCTCAAGTCTAGCCTTACCTGCATTCTTGCCAAATCCCTAGAAAATTGCTACCAAATGGTATGCTGATCCTAGATGTGAGCAAGACAACTGTGAAAGTTTGAAAAAAGTCATAAAAACATAGAGATTCTGTGTAAAAAAATAATACCTTTTAAAATCTCACCTCCCAAAATAAAGTACTTAGGAATAAACCTGACCAAGGAGGTGAAAGACTTATATGCTGAGAATGACAAAACATTAATAAAGGAAACTGAAGATGATTCAAAGAAATGGAAAGGTATCTCATGCTCTTTGATTAGAATTAATATTGTTAAAATGGCCATACTACCCAAAGCAATCTACAGATTTAATGCGATCCCTATCAAATTACTCATGACATTTTTCACAGAACTAGAACATATAAATTTTATATATGGAACCATAAAGACCCAGAATTGCCAAAGCAATCCTGAAGAAAAAGAACAAAGCAGGAGGCATAACCCTCCCAGACTTCAGACAATATTACAAAGCTACAGTAATCAAAACCATGGTATTGGCACAAAAACAGACATATGGATCAATGGAACATAATAGAGAGTCCAGAAATAAACCCACACACCAATGGTCAATTAATCTTTGACAAAGGAGGCAAGAATACACAATGGAGAAAAGACAGTCTCTTCAGCAAGTGGTGCTGGGGAAGTTGGACAGCTGCATGTAAATCGATGTTAGAACACATCCTCTCAGCATGCACAAAAATAAACTCAAAATGGCTTAAAGACTTAAACCTAATACATTGTACCATAAAACTCCTAGACGAGATCATAGGCCAAACATTCTCTAACATAAATCATACCCATGTTTTCTTAGGTCAGTCACCCAAGGCAATAGAAATAAAAACAAAAATAAACAAAAGGGACCAAATCAAACTTACAAGCTTTTGCACAACAAAGGAAACCATAAACAAAATGAGAAGACAGCCTACGGAATGGGAGAAAATATTTGCAAATGATACGACCAACAAGGGCTTCATCTCCAAAATATACAAACAGTTCATAGAACTCAACAACCAAAAAAACCAAACAACCCAATTGAAAAAATGGGCAGAAGACCTAAATAGACATTTCTCCAAAGAAGACATACAGATAGCCAGTAGGCACATGAAAAGATGCTCCATATCACTAATTATTAGAGAAATGAAAATCAAAACTACAATGAGGTACCACCTCAAACCAGTCAGAATGGCCATCATTAAAAAGTCTACAAATAACAAATGCTGGAGACAGGGTGGAGAAAAGGGAACCCTCCTACACTGTTGGTGGGAATGTAAGTTGGCACGGCTACTATGGAAAACGGTATGGAGGTTCCTCAGAAAACTAAAAATAGAATTACCATATGACTCAGCAATCCGACTCCTGGGCATAAATCCAGACAAAATTATAATTCAAAAAGATACACGCACCCCTATGTTCGTAGCAGCACTATTCACAATAGCCAAGACATGGAAACAACCTAAGTGTCCATTGGCAGATGAACAGATAAAGAAGGTGTGGAATGTATATACAATGTAATACTACTACTCAACCATAAAAAAGAACAAAATAATGCCATTTGCAGCAACAATGGATGCGACTAGAGATTATCAGACTAAGTGAAGTAAGTCAGAAAGAGAAAGACAAATGCCATACGATATCACCTATATGTGGAATCTAAAAAGAATGGTACAGAGATTTCCCATAAAGTGACTGCAGAAAAATGAGATGAAGGAGATAATGGTCAATGTAACCTTAAAATTTGTTTAAATATGATACACACAAAATTTGTCTTCAAAATTCACTGCAAAATTCATTCTCCTTTCTGCTGAAAAATGTCAAAGATGCCATGAGACTAAAATGTTTAGTTAGTCTGGGAGGTTACACTATTGCTCCTAGTATTTAGAAAAACTGGTTAAAAAAAAGAACAACTCAGGTGATTAAGATCACACAAATAGTTCTTGATAAGCTCTTGCTAGTAAAATGTTTCTGTCTTTCTCAGTAGAATTACCCAGATATCAATAAACATTATTTAACTAATAACTAATTAACAATAAACAATTTCTTCATTTTAACTGAGAGGCAGTTTAGCAGAGTGAATAATAACCTGCCCTCTGAAGCCAGACTGCCTGGATTGAAATCTCAGCTCCACCACTTACTAGCTGTTAAGTTTCTGAACTTCTGTAGTTTGCACATTTATAAAATACTAAAGTAAAAAAAAAGTAGAGATTCTTCACTCCAATTACTCTCCAAATATATGCAATTTCACATTCCTTTAAATTTTTTTTATTGAAGTACCATTGATTTATAACATTTTTAAGTTTTATGTGTACATTATATTTCTACTTCTGTATACACTCAAACATGGCCACCACCAATAGTTTCCATATATTACCATACAGTTGATCCACTTTACCTATTTCACCCTCTCCCCCTCTGCCCTTTACCCTCCTGTAACCATTACTCTGTTCTCTGTACCTCTGTGTTTGTTTTTATTTGGTTTGGTTTGTTCATTTACATTGTTTTTTGTTTGTCACTCCTTTTCAGAGAGACAAGAAATGTCTTCTACCTAAGCAGGATTTCATAATTTCTATAGATCAGTGACTGCTGAGTATTTTCCATTCTTCTCTGTTCTGAATGAAAGCTTTTATGGCATTTATCCTGTCCCTGATTTATCATTGCATATTCAATGTATATCTCAGATCACAGAAAGGAACATCTGGATCCTATGGAGAAGAGGACAGATCACCCAGAGATCCTGGATGCTCAGCTGGATGCAGTGCCTGGATTGCACTTTGGGTTATCTTGCTTGAGGAGGAGGGTTAATGTGTTCCATATGTGGGAAAAAGCACAAAATGGCTATTTGGTGACCAGAAGGATAAACACTGGAAGAGGCTGTCTATCTGTTCACAAATTGGGGTCTTCTTCTTCCTGGGTACACAGCTAGAATACACCATTGAGTATTACCTCTCACCTTTCAGTTAGGTGTGGACATAAGATGGAGTTCTAGCCAATGAGATGTGAACAGAAGTGATATGTGCCACTTCCAAGCTGATGCATACAAATGGTATCCTTGATGTCCTCCACGTCTTTTCTCCTCTGCTAGCTTGATGCAGATGGGCACAGTTGTCTTGGGAGCCACATCTGGAAGCAGGAGATTATAGTCAGTCCAGGATGAAGATACATGCAACATGAGGGCTCTTAGCAGTTTCAGATGAGCCTCCACGTGTAGTAGGTAGGAATTTATTCAGCACGCTCAGATGTGTAAGAAATATTCATTTGCTATTTTATTTAAATAAAATTAAACCTGAATCCAAATCCAGGTGCCATCCCATCAGGCTGTTGGAAAATGCAATTTTAGCTTTTATTAAGGCTTCTACACAGTCTCTTCAGGTCTGGCACTTCTGCTGCTTCCCAGTCCTGTTTGTGACTCACTTGGTGAGTCTGAAAGCCCCTGTGCATGAGACCCAGACTCCTTGAGCCCCTCAAAGGGCTATCATGTCTCTGATCTCACCAGGACCCTCAACTTCTTGTTTTTGTCCAACGTCAGCCCCAATCTCAAACTTCCTCTTTCTCCTTCTCTCCTCTCTTCAAAAGCCATCTCTCCCTCTCTCCTTATGTGAGTTTTGGGACAGACAAAATTATCATTTAACAAAGGGAAGGTGGAGCCAATGACTTTAGCCATCCAATCTCTATGTGTTCTGTAAAAATCTATGAGGAAATTATAAAACCTAACAACTGTTTGAAATGAAGGAAGAGAAAAATATGCAGAAAACATTATTATTTCAAAAGAACCATCATGGTACCTTTATATCAAACACTGGAGTATTCCCCCAGGTGTAGCTGGGGCGAGTTTTCATGGACACACTTCAGCTAATCCCATAATGATCACATAAAACAGTGACCTTTAATTTATAAATGATAGGTGGTGACTATTCATATGAATTGAGTACAATTCTGTATATTAATCAAACAATTTATATAGGTTCTTGGATGTTTATTTACTCAAAGGTTGACAAGTTTCAAGAAGTATGACAATGACTGAACTTTGTGTAGCAATTCTGTGAAGCCTAAAGAAAAAATTTTGAATGACATATGAAAAGAGAAATCCAATAAACTGTGAGCTCAAAATAAATGCTGTGAAAACAGAGATGGGCAAAGAGCACTAAGGGAAAAAAAGATCACTAAGAATTAGACAAAAATAAAAGAGTCCAACAAATACCAATAATTAATGGACCATAATCGATATAGATGCACATGTGGTGAGTATGTGACAACGGTGAGCACTGAGATGCAGAATCTTGAGGACAGGAGTTACACACGAAGAGTAAATACACAGAATGCTGTAATGAAGGAAAATGTTTCACTTCATTCATTCTCTGAGATACCTGCTCTGTAATGAGAGCTGCTGCCTAGGAGACACGAGAAGCAAAACTCCGCAAAGAAGATAAAAGATTGTATAATTCAGCACTGGCACTTGTCTCAATGGATTTCAAGATCAAAACTCTGCCTGGAAATGCTTCCTAGTTCTTTCAATGCTCAGTTAGAGAGAAAATGTGTTCCTGTTGTATTAATACTTCTTAAAACATGCTGAAATGATGTATGCTGAGGCAGAACATTAAGGTTTTCTTACATCTTAATTCTCAGGAGATACATGAATCTCACCTACCCCGCCCCACCCTCATGCACTGATGAGATACATGAAGCAATGAGAGAATAACACAACACACTATATAGTTTAGCTAGAGTACAAGGTGTTATTTATTAATAATTTGTATTTGATTATGATTAAATAATTATTCAATAATTGCTAACTGTGCAAAAACTATCAGAACAGTAGATATTACAGTAGGACCTTCATATATGAGATCTGGGCCCATCAGGGATGGCATTATGGAAAAAGTAGACCTTGGTGAGAGTCTTGAAGATGCTGCAGAATGTGTGAATATAGGAAGGAAAGGAGTACGTACTAGAATCCCAGTAATCATTTTGAGTATGATTTGGATTTGGAATTCTACACACACCATTCATAAACTTGTAAATTTTGATTATGACTGAAGAGGGGAAGAGTTTTCTGGAGCATGCTGAAGGCATCTTTTAATCCTCATGTAATTTAATAATAATATCTTAGGCACTACAACTCATTATTACATTTCCCTGGAACTTGTTATTTGATGCATCTGCTTTTGGATAAAAACAAAGATTAGCTAAAGTTTGATATTAAGTTTACCTAAATTTTGATGCAATACTTGCTAAGCATAAATAATAAAACACACTTTATCTCCTGGTCTTTGAGGTAATGTATCAAGTATGTAAATCCTCAAAAGTGAAAGTGGTAGCAAAAAATAAATAAATAAAAGCAGTACAAGGGTAAATGAAACAGTTATACTAATTTGGCAAAAACTTATAAAATGCAATAGCCCGTGGAGATCACATTTACCATTTTGATGCACTAGTAGAAACTGAGTATGAGGCAAATATTCACAAAGTCGACAATTCAAAGTACTTCAAGACACATAAACTACCACTGTTTTGGAGACTTACTTCCCTAATAATTATGAGAAAATGAGGAAAATGAGTAGGTTTCTATGACTAAGTGCATATGATTTAAATTTTAGAAATTATACATGGAAAATTACAAATACAATTCTAGCTGTATATAATATACGTGACCTATAGTAATGACAACCAAACAATCCAACAGACAAACTTATTGATTTTTAAAAATATAACTAGAGTACATATAAAATAACTACAGCATCTTAGAACTAGCAGAGAGGAAACATTTACGGATTATTCCCTATTCCCATGCAGTGTAAGAATTGTTTTTATAGTATCGCTCACAGATGGTCAGATACCTTCTGCTTGAACAGGTGTGGTATCTCACTGTTTCTCTAAGAAGTCTATTTTGTACAGCTGTAATTCATGGGGAGCTTCACCTTCTGCTTAACTAGAAGTTGCCTGTGACTTTTATTTTTTGATCCGAGTTTTGCTCTCTGAAGTTTCAAATAAATAGCTTAATTCAAATCAGTTCAATTAATAAATATCATAGAATAGCTCTGCCAGGGACTGAGGTAGGTGCTGGCATACAACGATGAATAAGACACATTTCTTTATCTCTCTCTTTTGACTTGACAGCTATTCACATTCCAGAAGATAAATTTTGCATCCTCCTTGAATCTTCTCTATAAATCAAAGATCTCCAGGTCCCTGAACCATACTAAGACTCTTTACAATCCCAATCACTTAATTTCTGAATTTGCACAATTAAAGTACTAGCCTAATTAAAATTTTAATATAGAACTATTAAATGGAGATTTTCCTGCTATAATACTTTGCATGTGAGAACAGACCATCTATATCAGACTTGCTGCAGAAGTGGGAGCAAAAAACAGTCCAATGGTCCTATAGCTATCTCCCACTTCAAGGATGTACAAGAAGTGGGAGTGGGAAGAGAGATAAATGATCAGTGGGGATTTCTTTGGAGAGGGTTGATGGGGCACTGGGCATTTCTCTGCTCCCGCTGTCATTTCTATTTTCATCTCCACAACTCAAGCCAAGGAAGAGGGAGGGTGGTTAGAGATGAGTCAGAGAATCTTGAAATGTTTTCCCTGAAGTTAGAACAAAAACTTTGATCTGAAAAAGTATAGAAATAAGAGACTGAAAGCATCTCTTTCTAGCTGGGGAGAGAGGGCTCCAGGGAGTAAAACTATATTTCCATTGATGGTGATACAAAAAAGCAAGTGTCCCATGGACCAGAAGAGACACACAAAATGGAGCTGGACTTGGATATTCTGAAAGGCCTGACCCTCAAAGGTCTGGCTGCCATGGCTAGATGCAAGTGTGAGATACCACTAGAAGCAGGAGTTGAAGAGAGAGCGGTAAACTGCCAGCTGGAAGGGGCATCTCCCATACTAAGAAATATTGAGGTGGATTTGGGGGACTCATCATCAAAGAAGCAGCAAAAGCAATTGTAGTAATGTTCTCAATTCCTTATCCTCCAAGAATCCAATCCATTTGCAACGCAATATTGCAGCAAGAGAGAAGCACTGACTTTCTCATTCCTTGAATACACCTGGCCTTATGACTTGCTTTCGTCAATAGAATTCAGTATAAGTGACAGTGTGCCAGTTTCAAGCCTAGACATCAAGACGCCTTACATGCTGCTACTGGTGGTTCTAGTGCTGTTACTTGGCCTCCCTCCCCCTCCCCACTACCCCTCCCCTCTTCCTCCTCAACCTTCTTTTTCAGCCCAACTTGGAGAACAAGGAGAACTATAAATTGAGTGAGAGGCTCAGATTTTTATTTTAGATTGGAACGGACTTCTAATGCCTGAAATTGAGACTGTTCATAAGTAAGAGTAACTGAAAAAACTTTTGAGATGTGCTCAAGTGGGAAAAACCCTGAAATTCAAGCAAGAATGATATAATACAGGATTTTTGAAAGACACATACATGGGAAAAATAAAGTTATTTCATAATTTCACCCCATTAAATCCAACTCATTCAAGAAATTGCCTATATGTTTTTTTAGTTATAAACATCTGTCTTAATAAATAGACTATTTTCTCAACATGTTCTAGTTAACCCATTTCTTATTGGAAATATATTATTTCAAAAACATATCAGTTTTCATAGGGCTAAAATTTGATTATATTTATTACATTATTTTTATTAATAATTTTTTCATGATAACATATTCAACCACATCTCACATTAAATAACTAAATAGGTACCTTCAGTACAAAAAGCACAGTACCATACTTCACTGTCTTCTATTTTTTTTCCTTGAAGTCACACAAAACAATAACAGAAACATTTGCAGTAAAACCAGGAAACAAATGTAATCCATAAATTACAAAATTAAAGGCTCACAAAAGCAGCTGAGATCAGGCAGAAGCTACGGAGGAAGAGCCATGACAGGGGATGAGGGACCACGTGGCAGGAGATCTCAGAATATTCTGAAGGTGAGGGGCTCCTGCCAAAAGGCAAAAGCTAAATCCTCTGTGTATATCAATCCAAGCAGAAACCAAGTTGAAACTGGCTAGAAGCCACGAGACGTGTTGAACAGAGAGGAATAGACAATGTCAGTGGGGCTTAGGGACCATAAATTGCAAAGAAATTCCAAAGAATATACACCCTTAAGTTCAGGGATGAGACACTTGATTTTAGTAGTTTTTACCAAACCTATTTTGGTGATAGAAGCTAGCTTTTTAAAGCTAAAATTTCTAAGAGAAATCTAAACTTCTAAATAAGATAAAAAACCACAGCCTGATAATTAAAGATGGCAGAAGAGTAAGATGCAGAGATCACCTTCCTCCTCACAGATACACCAGAAATACATCTACACATGGAACAACTCCTACAGAACACCTACTGAACGCTGGCAGAAGACCTCAGACCTCCCAAAAGGCAAGAAACTCCCCACGTACCTGGGTAGGGCAAAAGAAAAAAGAATAAACACAGACAAAAGAATAGGGACAGGACCTGCACCAGTGGGAGGGAGCTGTGAAGGAGAAAAGGTTTCCACACACTAGGAAAGCCTTTCGCGGGCTGAGACTGTGGGAGGCGGAGGGGGAAAGCTTCGGGGCCGCGGAGGAGAGCGCAGCCACAGGGGTGCGGAGGACAAAACGTAGAGATTCCCGCACAGAGGATCGGTGCCGATCAGCACTCACCAGCCGGAAAGGCTTGTCTGCTCATCCGCCGGGGCGGGCGGAGCTGGGAGTTGAGGCTCGGGCTTCGGTCGGAGCACAGGGAGAGGACTGGGGTTGGTGGCGTGAACACAGCCTGCAGGGGGTTAGTGCACCACGGCTAGCCGGGAGGGAGCCCGGGAAAAAGCCTGGACCTGCCGAAGAGGCAAAAGCCCGCCACTGCCAGGGTCCCGGGATCCAGGGACAACTTCCCCGGTAGAACGCACGGCGTGCCTCAGGCTGGTGCAATATTACTCTGACCTCTGCCACCGCAGGCTCGCCTCGCCCTCCGTGCCCATCCCTCCCCCCAGCCTGAGTGAGCCAGAGCCCCCGAATCAGCGGCTCCTTCAACCCCGTCCTGTCTGAGTGAAGAACAGATACCCTCCGGCGATACCATTTGTTCTATCCACCCGTTTTATTTTTGTTTTTTAGATTTTTTTTCTTTTTTTCTCTTAATAATTATTTTTTTTATTTTAATAACTTTATTACATTTTATCTTACTCTATTTTATTTTACTTTATCTCCTCTCTTTTTTTCCTTCCTTCCCTCCTTCCTTCCTTCCTCCCTCCCTCCCTCCTTTATTTCTTTCTTTCTATCTCTCTTTCTACTTGTACTAATTCTTTCTTTCTACCTTTTCTCCCTTTTATTCTGAGCCGTGTGGATGAAAGGCTCTTGGTGCTGCAG
>NW_020173041.1:717567-729619 GCF_003031525.2 Neophocaena asiaeorientalis asiaeorientalis
TTTTTTTTTACATTCTTTTTCCCCTCTTTGAAATGGTATTGCAATAGAGGTATCTGCAATGGAATACATAGCCCCTTTCCCAGAAAGACAAATGTTTGAATTAATATTTGAATTAAGTGGGAAGCAGCCGCATAGCACAGGGAGATCAGCTTGGTGCTTTGTGTCCACCTAGAGGGGTGGGGTAGGGAGGGTGGGAGGGAGACGCAAGAGGGAGGAGATATGGGGATATATGTATATGTATAGCTGATTCACTTTGTTATAAAGCAGAAACTAACACACCATTGTAAAGCAATTATACTCCAATAAAGATATAAATAAATATATATATATTTGAATTAAATTACATTCATTTTGTCTCTATCGTGTTTTATAACTTTATCACATCTCCTAAATCTGGCCATCTTCCTGATTCTGTGGGTTATCATCAACAGCCAGAAGGAGACACATTGGGTCTCTTGATCCTTTATTTCTTGGACAAAGATGGAGAAACATAAAATTATATCCTCAATATTGAAACAATTTTCAAACCAGGAAAACCATCTCTTCTTTGGTTTTAGATAGAGGAGTTAGGAGAATTGGGGAGAGCATAACTGGGTGCTATCATTTGCAAATGGTACAGTGGCTGGTGGTGACCCTTCCAGAGGGCAACGTGGGGCACATCCACCTGCTAGAGACTGCCAATTCCCATTTTGACTCAAAACTCTTAATTCATGTTGCCATCAATTGCCATAGCACTGTGGTCAGCTCAAGGAATAGTGCAAGTTGCTAAAAATTAGAAATAAATATGTTGAGGAATGAGTGAGTCATTATTCAAGCAAGCATAACAGGAAAATGCAGATATTGAATGAGTGGAGAATAAATGTTAAGGGCTTTGCCTGAAATGAACAGAGTCCAAATCCTAGCCCTGCAACATACTATCTGTTTAAGCTTTAGCAGTTCCCTTAAATTCTATAGTCCTTACCTTTTTCATCATGAAAATGGAGTTAATAATTGTACTGCTGTGTAGGCTTATAAGGAGAATTAAAAGTGAGAATATATGTTAACGGTTTAGCTTAGTACCTGGTATACAGTAAGCACTCAGCAAATATTTGCTATTATCACTACTGTTCTTACAAAGAATCCTTAGATCTATGCAAACTCTACATTGAGATCCACATGGAGTCAAAATTCTGATGTTTAACTCCCCATAAAATGGGCCTGTGCCGCCTATGTTTCCTATGTCATCTCTCACATCCTTTTGTCCATTGTGACTGATTAATTGCTGCCTCTGTACATTGCTGGTCTTACATCTATTTCGATGGGAATAATTCATTTTCTGCCTATTTAAATACTGCCCAACCTGCAGGGCTCAGCTCATACTCCCTCTTCCACAAAGCTTTTTCCCTGAACACAGAATCACAGAATGTTAACAGAAAAATCTCAGTACTGTGGGATATCCAGAAATGTGGGAATTTCAGTGCTACAACTGAGACAATCCAGGGAAACTGAGACAAGTCAGTCACTGAAGAGCTAGAATAGATCCCAGAAATTATCTAGATCAACCTTCTCAATTTACTGACCTGAAAACAGAGTATCTAAATGACTAAACAAAGTAAGTTAACTGGTTAAGTGATTTTGTGACAGGGTTGGGGCTGGAATGTAGGCTTCCTGATTGCCTGTGACTTGTTCTAGTTTCCCCCAAACTACTATGATAATTACAATATGTTTTAAAGGGAAGCATAGGTACATGAGGAAACATGGAAAATTGCAAGTAAAAATGTCTTAGTTTGAATCCAGGCCCTGCAATTTACTAGTAAGTAAATAGGAGTGACTGATTAAACATCTTCAAACCTCAGTTTTCCCCATCTATAAAATGGGATAATATCGGGCTTCCCTGGTGGCTCAGTGGTTGAGAGTCCGCCTGCCAGTGCAGGGGACACGGGTTCGTGCCCCGGTCCGGGAAGATCCCACATGCCGCGGAGCGGCTAGGCCCGTGAGCCATGGCCGCTGAGCCTGCGTGTCTGGAGCCTGTGCTCTGCAATGGGAGAGGCCACAACAGTGAGAGGCCTGCATACCGCAAAAAATAAAAAAAATTTTAAAAAAAGGTATAATACCTACTTCAAAAGTTCTTGTAGAGATTAACCAAAATCTTATATATTTTTATAAATATACAAAAATTTCTCTTCATACTTCTTCATTCTTTCTTCCCTTTTAATGTCACAGATTTATGTAGAAACTGTTTCTAAAGCCTATCCAGTATGTGTGCAACCCCTTGAAGCAAGCTATTGCCTAGTTTTATGGATGAAAAAATAGGCATCACAAGACATCAAGTAACTTCTTTCGGTTCACTCAGTGTAATCAACAGCGTCAGGGTATAAATCAAAATATTCTGATTAATAGTCCAATGCCTTTTAATTTTACTATCTCTCTGTAGTTTCTTTTTCTTCTCATGTGTGTGACTTATGTCTCCACCCCTACTGGGGCCAGGGCCTTTGATGGCAGAACCATCCACTGAGCATCAGTGTAGTTAAATCGACCTTTGAGTTTGGCAGTGTGTTCAGGGGTCTCAACCATAAATTTCCAGAGTACTTTCTGCCCCACTTACTTTGCAGAGAAGTTATGAGGATGTATAGAAAGTATAAACATGCATGTGATTTTATAACTTATTAAATGCTACACAAATATAGGGCATCTCCCCCATGACTGGCATTCAATCACTTCTCGCTGACTGAATTATGTGGTTTATAGTTAGAACTGGAGAGATGAGAGCAGAGTAAGATTATCTTTATATCTTTGTTTTGGTTTTAAGAAATAAATAACCTTTCAACTTTTATCCAGCCTCTTCTGAAACATTAAATTCTAACCCCAGAACAATGCCCATGTGCTCCCAAATCACAAACTAAACATTAAGGAAAAAAAGGCAAGAGAGAGAGGCATGGACATATATACACTACCAAATGTAAGGTAGATAGCTAGTGAGAAGCAGCTCCATAGCACAGGGAGATCAGCTCCGTGCTTTGTGACTGCCTGGAGGGGTGGGATAGGGAGTGTGGGAAGGAGGGAGACGCAAGAGGGAAAAAACAAAAACAAAAACAAAACAAAACAAAAAAGCCGGAGCCTGACCTCAAAAATAAAGTATACTTTTAATTATAACCATCTTCAGCATAAATGGCTAAAGTTAATTCCATCACTTCAATATTTCTATGTGAACTAAATGTAACTGGTAGAAAGGAATTCAGTTACTGAAGCACATTATTTCATTTCCACAGTGGTTTCTATAATGCTGCTTACTATAAGGGCATAGTTTTGTGGGTATTTTTTGGCAAATTGCTCCAGTGTATAGTTATTTTTTCCCTCTTTTAGTAACAGATATATTTAAATGTAGAAATAGAAGGACTTCAAACCATCAATTACTTCACCTTATCGTCTCTCCACAAGTGAGTGGTTAGCAGAGAGAAAAATAAAAAATAATATATATTAACTTTCCGAAAGGAATGTGCAATATAAAGTATGGCCTACTTTTAAATGTCTAACTTTCCTATGCTAATGTCACAATAGGGAAAATAACCTTTCAACTTTTATCCAGCCTCTTCTGAAACATTAAATTCTAACCCCAGAACAATGCCCATGTGCTCCCAAATCACAAACTAAACATTAAGGAAAAAAAGGCAGAGCATTCTTTTGTATTACTGAGCTCAAGCACCCCTCTGCCCTGTCAGACATTTCACACCTGTAGTGTGTTGCCTTAAACAGTTAGGTGGGATTTTACATGCACATGTGTTATCTTTCAACGTAAATTCTAAACTTCTTGAGGGCACAACGTTTATATATATATTTTTTTCATTTTTATTGCTCATGTCACCCAGTATAATGCCTTGCAATTCCTAAGGAATCAACTTTATTATTGTTGTTGATTTTTTTCTACTTGCTAATTCCTCACGGGGAAGTTGAACTAAACTCTGCTTATGTTTCAACTCTCAAAGCCTAGAAATTTGCTGTCTCTTTGTTTCTCCTTTTGCCAAATGTCCCAGCCATGCATTTCGTCTAGCATCCTCATGCTGCCCTCTAAGGACCGTACCATCTACCTTTGGTCCTGTGGATGCGGTCCCACTTGGGAGAATGGCAATGGTAGGGACAAAGATCTATTTGTATCAGGGAAAGGCAAGAAGCCATTCGGCTGCTTCCTGAATCTTGCCACATAGGCAGACACCTATTTCCTTTATGCCTAAGGCCAACTCTTCTTGTTAGAGTTAATAAGCAGTGGGTGCTGTTTGCACTTACTTATCCCTGAGAACTTCACCTGGGCAAAAATGTGCTCATATCATCCATGAAGCTGATGATTTGCCCAATAATGTGTGCATGGAGTTTTCCACTCTGCCTGAGCAAAATTAAAGAGGATTTTTCAGCTGCAGCCTGGGTATGGATACCTGGCAACTCCCATAGCATCACTAATGAAAGAAAGCTTGTCTTTGCATGCTGTGAGTAACTACATTCCATTGTCACATTTCACATTTGGAGTTTCAAGTTCATCACCTATGAAAAAAGTGAGAGCGATAACTGTTCTTCCTACTTGAGACAGTGTTTATTTTTTATGAGGGTCAGATAAGATGTGTGACAAAGCCCTAGAGTAACACAGAACACAACCTCCACCTTTGATGACAGATATCAGATTGGATCTGGAAAGAGTTTCCTAAAATATTCCCCTTTCTAATGCTGCTTTTCAATCTTTAGTCCATGGGGGCATGAAGCAGAATCAGATAGGAAAGATACAATATTTCCAGTTTTAAAGATCTCTTGTCCACAAGATACAGCATCTGTCTAAATAATGTATTTCTGTACAATCCCAGGAGAAGTCTTGCACATTATCACCGGATCCACTTCATTACCCAGTTATTTTGTACCTTCCCAGGCTGTTAGTCAAATCACCCTGCTGCCTAGCAAGTTTCTGATTAATCTGGATTTCACTAATTACCCTGCAGTCACATGGAATGGACTAAACTGTTTAAAGTATTCCTGTGCTGCAGTTTTCATAGAATCTGTTGCAATGAAACTACAATTTCTTCCCTGATAATGAGTCTTTCCATAGGAAGAACAGCCAGGAACTGTATTTTAATTCTTCCTCATACAATCTTTCTTTCAGGTAAATATATTTCATCTAGGAGATCAGAGGTGTTTAAAAAAAAAGGATACCTGAAAAAGTTAAGGAATCAGGCTCGTGTTGCTGCTCCAGTGACATGACTGGGGAGAAATAAGGTGCCAGTAGATCGGATTCAAAAGAATAATAAAATAAATGCTAAGAGTCAAGCCCTAAACCCAGTTCCAAACCTACAAACCTCTGATGATTATCTTCCAAGAAGCAACACTGCCACCTGGCTGTGTAAGATCGAGAAACGATGCTGATGCTTTCCTTTTCTAACCAAATCCTCCAGACATTCAATCTACTTCAGGATTCTCTAAGTAGGACTCTGGAAGATTCCTATAGTAACCCCGAGAATACAACGTGCTAGGGCACAAATCAGAGTGGGATAACTGGAAAATATCTCAAGGTCCATCTAAAGTACCATTTAAAATTCATGAAAACAAAGCTCAAAATTGGATCCAAAAGGTACTACAGGTCTTAAAACTTGAGGAAGAAAAGATTGGAAAGGGTGCATAAAAGCAAATGCAGGGATATCAGTAGTTATAAGGCAAAGGAAGCAATCAAAGAGAGATGATGGTGAGGACAGTTTACTGAAAATTAAGACAACTAGGAAGATTTTTTTTTTAACTAGGAAGATTTTTAAACTAATATTTAACAGTAGAATCAACAGATCTTGATTCTTGGTTATAGTTTGGGAGGGTAATGAAGAAGAGGAATGATGCTTAGGTTTCTGATATTAGCAACAGGGTAGATACTAGGGCCATTTACTGAAATGAGCCTTGAAAGAAACTCTGGTTTGGGGGAGAGCCCCGAAGTTGTTCTGACATATTGGGTTTCAAGTGCCTGTCGTGATTCGAGGAGACTGTTCTTTGACAGTCTGTCTAGAAGGTCTTAAAAATGATCAGTTTAAAATTAGTTAAGGTCAGTTTTCAGCTATGGTAGAAGTGAATTATTTTCCTGTAGTCAGTGAAAGGACACGGCATTATCTTCTGATCCAAGGCTAAGGTGGCTGCTGGAAGAGACTAAGAAGGATGGACAGAAGTCTAGGATGCGTCTAGTGAATGGCAAAGGAATATTTTGGCAGAAACCAATTAGGAGACTATGAGAAAAGGAAACTAGCATTTATTAAGGTTTTGCTATAGGCCAATTGCTCAGCACAGTTAATATGTTAGATCATTTTAATCCTTAGCCCTAGAAGACAGGCACTATTTCTCCATTTAACATTCTCTACTTGGTTAACTATTATTTCATCCATCCCAGAGTCTAACATCATTTCTTCAGGAAAGTCATCTTTAACCACTATACAATGATCATTCTTCTGTCATTAACTTCAATGGCACCCTGAGTCCCCCCTTTATTATATGCATCTACTTATTAATTGTTCTATATTTATTGTATCTGTCAGGTTAGTATAAGTTACAGTGTTGTAACAAACATTCCCCAAATATTAGAGGCTTTAAACAGAATTTTTTTCTCACACTGTGTATTCAAAGCAGAGCAGCAGGAAGGTCCTGCTCATGGGCGTTACTGATGGATTCATGCTGACAGTAGTTCCAATAACTTATGGTGTTGCTTTCTCAATATGTATTAATATTTCCATGATTGCTACACTGGGGGAAGTTATGGCTTGAGAGTTGAGTACTGGCAACTAATTGCCTCTTCATGTAAGTGACATATATCTATTGTAAAAAATGATAACTTCTTAAGCCTCATTACGATTATCACATTTATTTGTAACTTCATATGTTATCCTACCATTGTGAAATTAAACATATTTTTAAAGGCATCTTTTTTTTTAAGAATTTTTTTCTCACACTGTGTATTCAAAGCAGAGCAGCAGGAAGGTCCTGCTCATGGGCGTTACTGATGGATTCATGCTGACAGTAGTTCCAATAACTTATGGTGTTGCTTTCTCAATATGTATTAATATTTCCATGATTGCTACACTGGGGGAAGTTATGGCTTGAGAGTTGAGTACTGGCAACTAATTGCCTCTTCATGTAAGTGACATATATCTATATTTCATCTAAACAAAGCAAGTCACAGGGCAAAATCCAACTTTAAAGGGAGAAGGGAAGTGAAATTGTCCTATTTGCACAAAGTAGAGAAAACAAATATTGGCAAATAATAATTTCTAGCATACTCAACTTTCCCATTGGACTATAAGAGCATGTTTTTCTCACCTTGGTATCCACTAGTATATCGACTGGCATGTAGTAGGTACTCCAAACTATTTATTAAATGAATGAAAGTATCAAAGCTGGTATGCAGATGCCAGACTGTCTCCAAAACTGATGTTCTTTCCACTCTATCATGCTAAACCACAGATATACATTGTACTGTTTCACTTCCATCTCCATAAATTTCCTAATGTATAGTTGGCTCCCAAAGTTGTTTTGGGGTTTTTAAACCTTTTTTCTTCCAAAAGGTATGTATATTCATTATTATGTGATGATAGAAACATCCATTTTCATTCCCTTTGAGTTTGTTCTAATTTAACAGGTCACCTGGGATGAAATTTTCAGGATCATAACCTGAGTATAAATGATGCAAAATATTAGAAATAAGATAAAAACTACACGAGAAGAGCTATGACATACAGACAGGAAAGGCCACATAAGAAAAAATGATATTTTGTCAGGGTTTCAGAAAGAGCTCAGCGGCAAAGCTGGTCAAACAGTTTGTTACTTAAATTAATTAATTAATTAATTAGGCTAGCAAAGTCTAGTGAGTGAGAAAATGATGTTGCCAGGACTAAGGTCTTTTACAATTATTATTTTACCAAACATTTATTTTTGGCATCAACTGTATGTCAGACATTTTGAGGCACTGGCAGTATGATCTTCCAAGTGCAGAATTCTTTCTCGAATTTGTTTAGTGAATGGCAAGTATTTCATTACGACTAGATGGTGCTGGTAGGTTCATAGTTGTGGAAAGGAGGCTAGGGCCAGGACAAGAGTGGTCTTATATGACATGCAAAGGAACATATACATTGTCCTGATTCACAGTTAGTGATGTTAAGCATAAGAGTCACAATCTAACTTGTGCTGTATAAAGATGACTCTACTGTGTGTGTGAAAGATGCGTTCAATGGGGGCAAGGATGGAATCACAGACAATAGTTGAGGTTATTCACTAACGTGGGGGAGAAATTAAGAGATACAAATTAAGGCAGTAGCAGTGGAATGTGGAGGATGGGGTAAATTTGAGTAATATTATCAGGCTGTGATAGGTTGAATAATTGGTCTCAGTTCTTCACTTCCCTGAAATAATTACATATATGCACCTATCCTATGGCTTCATGTTGGGCAGCGTGTACTTTGATGCCACTGACATTAAGCTTGACATGTGACTTGCTTTGGCCAATATGATGTTAGTGGATATTACGTGAGCAGAGCCTTGGCATGTACTTGCTGTATTTGGCTTAGTCCTCTTGGGCTCCAGTGATCTGCCATGAGAAAAACTAAACCCTGGAAAGTTGCTGTTACTTCATCCTGGGCCTCAGAATGAACACATGTGGGGTAGATCTAAACCAAATCTACAGACCGCAGCCTGAAGCAGAGTTGTCCACAAACCGCACAGACCTGTGATTTTGAGAATATGTTTATTGTTGGATGCCAATACATTTTGGGGTGGTTTATTACACAGCATTATTTTGGTTATAGATTACTAAGACATATAGAGATAGGCTAGATCTCAGTAAAAGACTAAAATGTCTGAGGGAGGTGTAGGGGATTAATGGTGATTCCCAGCTTTCTGGAATGGGTAACTGATAGTATTGTGGTGGGATTCTCCTAGGAGAAAGCAAAGAGGAGGAGCAGGTTAGTGAAGATAAAATTATGAGTCTAGATTTGTGACAGATTTCATTTTAAGTACCTGACAGACATCTAAGTGGATGTGTCTTATAGGATACACTTTATTGCAATTCCATAATATATATTATTGTCATAAATGTATGTATTTCTGAAAGAAAATGCATCAAATTATTAATAACGATTCAACTGAACTGTTAGTACTTAATTGTTATCTTTAGGTGATGGAATTATAGGTGATAGTTCAATTTCTGTATTAAACTTTTAAAAAATTTCATATGTACTGTAGTGGACATATATCACTTTTATTAAAAATAGAAAATAGTAGCTATGTGAGGTGGTGAGTGTGTTAATTAGATTGATTGTAATCATTATTTCACAGTGTTTTGACATTTTACATATAACAAAACATTGTACACCTTAAATATATACAATTCTTATGTGTCAATTATACCTTAATAAAGCTGAAAAAATAAACATTATATTTTAAAGTACCCAATGAATTTATCACCCAGGAGATCCCTAGTGGTGGTGGTGAAAGGAGTTTCAGTGGAGAAGTAAGAAAGATGGACAGATGTGTTGAGAAGTAAAAGTGAAGGAATTGATAGATCAGTGTAGACCACTGATTTTAACGTAACTTGGCCACCTGATTAAAAATAAACTTAAAAAATTTCGTGGCATGGTCAAGAGTAAATGTAATAGCATTCTATTTGTCTCAAAGTTCTAGCTGGACTATTACAGTAGATCAGGTAATTAGGCAAGGTCTTTGAGCAGCCAGTGTCCCTGTATAAAAACAAATGCACTCAACTCACAGGACAACCATTCAGGTGATTCACAAGAAAACTCTTGATTTTAATTTGATATGCTTCTAAAAAAATCTGGATAACTAAAAAATCAGATTTGCTGATCACTTAGAAGTAGCACACAGGAAGGAACTCCTAGAATTGTGAGAAACAAAGTTTAACAATAAGTAAGGGGAAAAAGAACTATGACTATCAGGAAAAGAAATAAGTAATTTCAAGATATTGATGCTGGTCAATATCAGAGCTGTAAGTTCAATTAACTAGGATGGAAACGGCAGAGCTCTGAATAAGAGCATTGGTAAATAGGGACAGAGAGGATAAAGAAGTGTTTAGTAAGTATATTTGGTGGGACTCTTCCATTTGTGTATGGTGGTTTATTAGTTAGGGTGCTTCAAAGAAACAGACCAATAAGAGATCATATATACATAAGTATATGGCAAGTCTGAAATTCATAGAGCAAGCCAGCAGGTTAGAAACTCACATGTTACAGTCTTGAGTCCAAGGTCTGTATAGCAGGGCAGGCATACTGGAAACTCAGGCGGGGTTTCTGTGTTGCAGTCTTTTGTTTTTGTTTTTTTCAAAAAAATATTTATATATTTATTTTGGCTGCGCCGGGTCCTCGTTGTGGCATGCGGGATCTTTAGTCGCGGCATGGGAACTCTTACTTGCAGCATGCATGTGGGATCTAGTTCCCTGACCAGGGATCGAACCGGGGCCCCCGGAATTGGGAGCACGGAGTCTTAGCCACTGGACCACCAGGGAAGTCCCTGTGTTGCAGTCTTGAGGCTGAAATCCTTCAGGAAACCTCAGTCCTTGGTCTTGGGGCCCTCAATTGATTGCACAAGGCCCAGTCACACTACGGGTGGTAATCTGCTTTACTCAAAGCCTACAGATGTATCTATTAATCGCATCTAAAAAATACCTTACAGTGGACATCTAGACTGATAACTGACTAAACAACTGTGCAGCACAGCCGAGCTAAGATGGCGTACAAAATTAGGAGGTGGGAAGGATAAGGAGGAATCTAGACTTGGAAATACGATGCTGCCACTAACTGGGACAAAGAATACAGGAAGAGGACGAATGAGGTTGGGGAAAAAAATCATGTGTTTATATTTTTTCACACTGAGTTTGAGATATCCTTGAATCAGTCATCGTTGGATTTATGTTTAAAGCTTTGTGGGTAGGTCAGGGCTTGGGATAATAGATCTGGAAGTTAGCAGCAGATAGTTTGCAGTTAGAACTGGAGGAGTAGATGAAATTACCCGGGGATAGTGGTGGGGAGGAAAAAAATAGTGGACCAGATATGGTAACTTGGGGAGCACCAGTTCCCCAAGGGGTGACGGAAAAGAAGTCCATTGAGGAGGCAGAGAAAAAACAGGTTGAGAGGTAGAAGAACCAGGACAGGGCAGTGTCTTAAAAACTGTAGCAGACAGTGCTGTGCTCGCCAAACCCAATTCTATATTCCTTCTTCTCAGGCACACGGAAAGCTCCATTTTTCAGACCCCTTGAGGCTAACCGAGGATTTATGACCGGTTTCAGCCAATGAAATGGGAGAAGCAGTGATGGGTTTGGCTGAATCAGAGAAGAGCCCTTTAGAGACTCTCTGTCCACTCTCCCCTGCCTCAGTGAATAGGTAAGCCCCAGAGAAAACCCCCAAATGCCCCCTCCCTCCCCCATACCCACTGAACATGTAGTGTGGTTGAGAAATAAACCTTTGTTGTGGTAAAACACTGAGATTTCAGGATTAATTTGACACTCTAACATAACCTAGCTTATCTTGACTAATACAGAAGCCAAGGCAGTAGAATATTCTGCAAAGGAGAGAACAGTCACAACAGTCTCACACGCATCAGTGTTCCTGAAAAGAGACCCTTCCATGGATTCCCAAATGTGGAATAATTAAGCCAATAAGTCCAAACAATTTAGGGGGTCTCTCAGTCATAACAGTCTGACAGGGAACCTGCATTGTCTTTTGGCTTTAGCAAACAAATGTGCTCATCAGGTCAATAAAATGTAGAGTTAACTTGAATTGGACATTGACATCACAACACATATACACATTACAGTGGACTAGTCTTGTGGTTTGGCTTGAACTCTTGAGGTGATGACATAAATTCTGATTGAATTATCTTTGCCTTAGTTCTCCATTTATGTTTTGCAAAAAGAGTGTTCTTAGTATTTCCCCTTCGTACAAGAGACCCCAATTTATAAACAACTTTCTCCTATATATTTAGTTACGAAGTTGATTGTTTAGCGTTCTGGGTGCCCTCTCCCAAGTGGAAAGAAACGATAAAGGATGATTAGCTTCCCAGGCCA
>NW_020173041.1:730171-731610 GCF_003031525.2 Neophocaena asiaeorientalis asiaeorientalis
AGAGCTGGCCAGCAGGTCAGCTTCCAGTCTGGACACGAGGGCACACTGGGGAAGACCCAGGGGCAGGGCGCTGTGATGCCGGAAAGTGCTGGGACTGGACCCCCGTGCCGGGACCGGGGTAATCAGCTCTCAGGGAAGCCTGGGGAGAGGGGCAGGAGGATCCTAGGTAAACGAAGCCCACAGACAATCCCCAGATGGTGTCTGATTCTCGTGTTCACCTTCCTTCTTTAGGCCTGCTCTTAATATTTTGGCTACAAGTTCCTCTTTCTTATTGCCTGAGAGACGTCACGGAGCAGTGAAAGGAGAAATGGATTAAGAGACAGAAGGGCTGCCTCAGGCTGGGAGGAGTGGAACAGTACGGGCTCTGGAGGAATTCAGACCGGGCTGTACTCCCGGTTCTGTCACTTTACCAGTCCGGAGAATACTGCAAGTTCTTTGTCTGCCAAGTGGGTTTGATAAGCCTCATCTTATAGAACTGTCGGAACATATGTGATATATGTAAAGCACCTGGCACAGTGGCTGGCGATGTCTGGGTCTTTCGTGCATGGCAGTTATTACGATGCTTGTTTTCATACCAGAAGAGACTGGTCTTCTCTGTCCTAGAGATACCCTCATCTCTAGGAATTTTTCATTTTATCCAGGAGATGTCAGAGACTATGCGGGCCTCTAGGACAAAGAAAGCTGAATTAACCAAAGTGCTCCTTAGCAAGTAACCCTGAGCACATTTTCCCTATCAGAGAATATGTTGTTTCATTTGTGGAGGCAGGGGTTTCACCAGGATACAAATCAAACCTTATAGAATCTGTGTCAAGGACCAATAATTCCCCTGCCTCCCAAACCCGCGCCCCCTCCCCACCGATTTTCACGTGTTTCATCACCACCAAAATCTGGGCCCATTTAGGAGTTCTGCCAGATTACACTCAAGACAAACAAATCTCATATATTAACGCATATATGTGGAATCTAAACCCAAACCATTCAGGAATTCCCAGACCTCCTCCTCAGAGGCGCGGTCGCCATGCACGAAGATCACACCGAGGACAAGCATCAGAAGCCCATTCTTCCGAAACCGCCCGCCACTGCTCTGACGCCCGTCGTCGCTGACATGTAGCTTGCTGACAAGGGCATAGGAATCACCACCCGGCTTGACTTCCTTCAACTCAAGACCAAAGACCAGCTGAACGCACTCAGCAACTCTCCTGAGGATCTCAGGGAACTTCCTCTTGTACCTTTTGTTCACAAGCTTCAGCAAGTCTGCCTTTATAACGGGCTCTTCCATTGTATACTTCTCCAGCAGGAATTGTATCAACATTCCCACCTTCTTGATCAGAGGATCTCTCTGAAAGCTCTCACCGGAGGCTGAGGCCTGGGAGGAATTTTCCCTTGCCTTAACCCGGCCCTTGGCACGCACATCAGATCCTGGGCCTGAAACCCCTGCA
>NW_020173042.1:0-66918 GCF_003031525.2 Neophocaena asiaeorientalis asiaeorientalis
CCACGTACCTGGGTAAGGCAAAAGAAAAAACAGAGACAAAATAATAGGGACAGGATCTGCACTAGTTGGAAGGAGCTGTGAAGGAGGAAAGGTTTCCACGCACTAGGAGCCCCTTTACTGGTGGAATTGGGGGGTGGTGGAGGGGGGTGAGCTTCGGAGACACAGAGGAGAGTGCAGTCACAGGGGTGCGGAGGGCAAAACAGAGAGATGCCCTCATGGAGGATCAGTGAGACCAGCATTCACCAGCCCGAGAGGCTTGTCTGCTCACCCACCAGGGCGGGCAGGGGCTGGGAGCTGAGGCTCAGGCTTCGGAGGTCAGATCCCAGGGAGAGGACTGGGGTTAGCAGCGTGAACACAGCCTGAAGGGGCTAGTGTGCCACAGCTACCCGGGAGGGAGTCTGAGCAAAAGTCTGGAGCTACCAAAGAGGCAAGAGACTCTTTCTTGCCTCTTTGTTTCCTGGTGCGCCAGGAGAGGGGATTCAGAGTGCCACTTAAAGGAGCTCCAGAGACAGGTGCGAGCCACGGCTATCACTGTGGACCCGAGAGATGGGCATGAGACGCTAAGGCTGCTGCTGCCGCCACCAAGAAGCCTGTGTGCGAGCCCAGGTCACTATCCACACCTCCCCTCCTGGGAGCCTGTGCAGCCTGCCACTGCCAGGGTCCCATGATCCAGGGACAACTTCCCTGGGACAACGCATGGTGTGCCTCAGGCTGCTGCAACGTCCCGGCGGCCTCTGCCACTGCAGTCTCGCCCCGCATTCCGTACCCCTCCCTCCCACGGGCCTGAGTGAGGCAGAGGCCCCGAATCAGCTGCTCCTTTAACCCCGTCCTGTCAGCGAAGAACAGATGCCCTCAGGTGACCTACATGCAGAGGCGGGACCAAATCCAAAGCTGACCCCCAGGAGCTGTGCGAACAAAGAAGAGAAAGGGAAATCTCTCCCAGCAGCCCCAGGAGTAGTGGATTAAATCTCCACAATCAACTTGATGTACCCTGCATCTGTGGAATACCTGAATAGACAACAAATTATCCCAAATTGAGGAGGTGGACTTCAGGAGCAACGATATATATTTTTTTATTTTCCTTTTTCTCTTTTTGTGAGTGTGTATGTGTATGCTTCTGTGTGTGATTATGTCTGTATAGTTTTGCTTTTACCATTTGTCCTAGGGTTCTGTCTGTCCATTTTTGCTTTTCTAAAATTACTTAAAAATTTTTTTTTCTTAATAATTATTTTTTTATTTTATTTTATTTAGGACCTAGAAGAACTAAAGAGCAAACAAACAGTGATGAAAAACACAATATATGAAATTTAAAATTCTCTAAATGGGATCAATAGCAGAATAAATGACACAGAAGAACGGATAAGTGACCTGGAAAATAAAATAGTGGAAATAACTACTGCAGAGCAGAAAAAAGAATGAAAAGAATTGAGGACAGTCTCAGAGACCTCTGAGAGAACATTAAACACACCAACATTCGAATTATAGGGGCTCCAGAAGAAGAAGAGAAAAAGAAAGGGACTGAGAAAATATTTGAAGAGATTATAGTTGAAAACTTCCCTAATATGGAAAAGGAAATAGTTAATGAAGTGCAGGAAGCACAGGGAGTCCCATACAGTATAAATCCAAGGAGGAACACACCAAGACACATATTAATGAAACTATCAAAAATTAAATTCAAAGAACAAATATTAAAAGCAGCAAGGGAAAAACAATAAATAACACATAAGGGAATCCCCGTAAGGATAACAACTGATATTTCAGCAGAAACGCTGCAAGCCAGAAGGGAGTGGCAGGACATATTTAAAGTGATGAAGGAGAAAAAGCTACAACCAAGATTACTCTACCCAGCAAGGATCTCATTCAGATTTCACAGAGAAATTAAGACCTTTACAGAAAAGCAAAAGCTAAGAGAATTCAACGCCACCAAACCAGGTTTACTACAAATGCTAAAGGAACGTCTCTAGGCAGGAAACACAAGAGAAGGAAAAGACCTACAATAATAAACCCAAAACAATTAAGAAAATGGTAATAGGAACATACATACCGATAATTACCTTAAATGTAAATGTATTAAATGCTCCCACCAAAACACAAAGATTGGCTGAATGGATACAAAAAGAAGACCTGTATATATACTATCTACCAGAGACCCACTTCAGACCTAGGGACACATACAGACTGAAAGTGAGGGGATGGAAAAAGATATTCCATGCAAATGGAAATCAAAAGAAAGCTGGAATAGCTATTCTCACATCAGACAAAATAGACTTTAAAACAAAGACTACTGCTAGAGACAAAGAAGGACACTACATAATGATCAAGGGATCAATCCAAGAAGACATAACAACTCTAAGTATTTCGGCACCCAACATAGGAGCACCTCAACACATAAGGCAAATACTAAAAGCCATAAAAGGGGAAATCAACAGTAACACAATCATAGTAGGAGACTTTAACACCTCACTTTCACCAATGGACAGATCATCCAAAATGAAAATAAATAAGGAAACACAAGCTTTAAATAATACATTAAAAAAAGATGGACCTGATTGATATTTATAGGACATTCCATCCAAAAAGAACAGAATACACATTCTTCTCAAATGCTCATGGAACATTCTACAGGATAGATCTTATCTTGGGTCACAAATCAAGCCTTGGTAAATTTAAGAAAATTGAAATAATATGAAGTATCTTTTCTGACCACAAAGCTATGAGACTAGATAACAATTACAGGAAAAAATCTGTAAGAAATACAAACACATGGAGGCTAAAGAACACACTACTTAATAACCAAGAGATCACTGAAGAAATCAAAGAGGAAATCAAAAAATACCTAGAAAAAAATGACAATGAAAACACGACGACCCAAAACCTATGGGATGCAGCAAAAGCAGTTCTAAGAGGGAAGTTTATAGCAATACAATCCTACCTTAAGAAACAGGAAACATCTCAAACAACAAAACCTTACACCTAAAGCAATTAGAGAAAGAACAACAACAACGAAACCCAAAGTTAGCAGGAGAGAAATCATAAAGATCAGATCAGAAATAAAACAAAAAGAAATGAAGGCAACAATAGCAAAGATCAATAAAACTGAAAGCTGGTTCTTTGAGAAGATAAACAAAATTGATAAACCTTTAGCCAGACTCATCAAGAAAAAGAGGGAGAAGACTTAAATCAATAAAATTAGAAATGAAAAAGGAGAAGTTACAAAAGACACCACAGAAATACAAAGCATCCTAAGAGACTACTACAAGCAACTCTATGCCAATAAAATGGACAACCTTGAAGAAATGGACAAATTCTTAGAAATGCACAGCCTTCCAAGACTGAACCAGGAAGAAATAGAAAATATGAACAGACCAATTACAAGCACTGAAATTGAAACTGTGAAGTGAGGTGGATGGACCTAGAGACTGTCATACAGAGTGAAGTAAGTCAGAAAGAGAAAACAAATACCGTATGCTAACACATATATATGGAATCTAAAAAAACGAAAAGAAAAAGAAAAAAAAAATGATCAGAAGAACCTAGGGGCAAGACGGGAATAAAGATGCCGACCTACTAGAGAATGGACTTGAGGATATGGGGAGTGGGAAGGGTAAGCTGGGACAAAGTGAGACAGTGGCATTGGCATATATACACTACCAAACTTAAAACAGATATCCAGTAGGAAGCAGCAGCATAGCACAGGGAGATCAGCTCGGTGCTTTGTGACCACCTAGAGGGGTGGGATAGGGAGGGTGGGAGGGAGGGAGATGAAAGAGGGAAGAGATATTGGAACATATGTATATGTATAACTGATTCACTTTGTTATAAGGCAGAAACTAACACACCACTGTAAAGCAATTATACTCCAATAAAGTTGTTGAAAAAAAAAAACTACCAATGACATTTCTCACAGAAGTAGAACCAAAAATTTCGCAATTTGTATGGACACAGAAAGGACCTCGAATAGCCAAAGCAATCTTGAGAAGAAAAATGGAGCTGGAGGAATCAGGCCCCCAGACTTCAGACTATACTACAAAGTTACAGTAATCAAGAAATTATGGTTCTGGCACAAAAACAAATATAGATCAATGGAACAGGATAGAAAGCCATGAGATAAACCCATGCACATATCATCACCTTATGTTTGATAAAGGAGGCAAAAATATAAAATGGAGAAAAGACAGAGTCTTGAATAAGTGGTGCTGGGAAAACTGGACAGCCACATGTAAAAGAATGAAATTAGAACATTCCTTAACACCATACACAAAAATAAACTCAAAATGGATTAAATGTAAGGCCAGACACTGTAAAACTCTTAGAGGAAAACATAGGCAGAACACTCTATGAAGATTTTACTCAGCCATCAAAAAGAAATGCAATTGAGTTATTTGTAGTGAGGTGGATGGACCTAGAGTCTGTCATACAAAGTAAGTCAGAAAGAGAAAAACAAATACCATATGCTAACTCATATATATGTAATCTAAAGAAAAAATGATGATTCTGAAGAACCTAAGGGCAGGACAGGAATAAAGACACAGAAGTAGAGAATGGACTTGAGGACACGGGGAATGGGAAGGGTAATCTGGGACGAAGTGAGAGAGTGGCATGAACATATATACACTACCAAATGTAAAACAGATAGCTATTGGGAAGCAGCCGCATAGCACAGGGAGATCAGTTCAGTGCCTTGTGACCCCCTAGAGGGGTGGCATATGGAGAGTGGGAGGGAGAAGCAATAGGGAGGAGATAATAGGATATATATAGATATATATGATGTATAGCTGATTCACTTTGTTATAAAGCAGAAACTAACACACCATTGTAAAACAATTATACTCTAATAAAGTGTTAAAAATAATGTTCTCATATAAGAAAAAAATGTGATTATGTGAGGTGATGAAGATTAACTAAACTAATTGTGGTAATCATTTCTCAATATACACAAATATCAATTCATTATGGTGTACACCTCTAATAAAATGTCATATATCAACTGCATCTCAAGAAATGAGAAAAACACAAAATATGCACAAAAAACTTTCATATAAATCTAACAAAATATGTTTGCTGCTAATAATATTTATTTGTTAAAAACAATAAAATACTGATGACAGAAATCAAAGTAAACCTAAAATATTGGGAATATATCCTAGTTTCATGAGTGAAACGATTGTAGGATGTCAATTTTCCTCAAACTAATCTATAGATTCAACATAATCCCAATCAAAGTCCCAACATGCATTTTTTATTTGTGTGTTTCTGGGTGTTTTTTTGTAGAAATCAACAAATAGAGTCTAAAATTTCTATGGAAAGCAATGGAACTACAATAGCAAAACCAATTTTGTACAAGCACAACATTAGAGAATGATTGAATGATTTACTATAAATTACAGTAATCAATACTACATAGTATTTGTGAAACTATAGATACATAGATCAGTGAAATAGTACAGAAAGTCCAGAAATAAACCCATATAGATATGGTCAGTTGATTTTCTCAAACTTCAAAAATAATTTGGTAGAGAAAGAAGAGTCATCAAAAATCATGAAACAATTATATATCATTATGCAAAATAATAAATCCTTACAAAATTTAGCTCCAAATAGATCATAGCCCTAAATATACAACTAAAAATCTTTCAATTTCTCGAAGAAAAATACGAGAAAAGATATTTGGTTTTGGCAAAGTTGTTTATATATAACAAAAACATGATTCTTAGAAAAAATTGGTAAGTTAGACATAAAAGTTTTAAATTTCTGCTCTTCTAAAAATATAAACATATTTAAGTAAATTAAAAAACAGACTGCAGACTGAAAGAAAAAAATAAGTATTATTAAATCATCATTTCTTTATTTTTGTTCCAAATACTATCCCAACTTACATTCTTAGATATATATATATATATATACACACACACATATATAAAATGAACACATGTATGTACACCTAAGTCTTCTGTTGCCAAAGGCTTGCATGTCAAAGGATGACATGCCAACACACATTTTGCTGAGTGTTATCTACAAGTCCATTTTAAGCTGAATTTCTCTGGAATTAATTCTAAACAACAGATATATATTACTGAAGGAAATATCCATAAGGAACAAATAATTACATATTCTTTTATGTATAACCTTTTAAACTATAATAATTCATTTATATGTATTATTATGGTGTCCTAAATGTGTTCCCATTTTTCCATAAGTACATATAATTTTTATTTATTTATTTATTTTTTTGGTGGTACGCAGGCCTCTCACTGTTGTGGCCTCTCCCGTTGCGGAACACAGGCTCCGCGGCCATGGCTCACAGGCCCAGCCGCTCCGCGGCATGTGGGATCCTCCCAGACCGGGGCACGAACCCGTGTCCCCCGCATCGGCAGGTGGACTCTCAACCACTGCACCACCAGGGAAGCCCTATAATTTTTATATCTTGGTTCATACCTACTGTCAGCTACTCGGAAACATTTTCTTTCACTTATTTCAGGTTTATTGGCTTTCTTTTTAGGTAGGTTAGTTTGTTGCATGAATGACTTCTGTATAAATGAGACATTGTCATCTTTGAATAGTCTAGAGTTAGCAGTTTTTCTTGAAAACACCTGTCTGGTTTCTGAAGGAAATAATTTCATAGAAACAATAAAATCAATTATCATGATAACCAAAATAATTATTTCAGAATAGAGATATATCTTTTGTCATTTACATTTTAATTTCATCATACAGTCTTCTCACTGACGATCTAATAATTTAGAATTAATCTCCACAAGCTTTCATGAATCATGTAGTTAGTTATGATAAAAAGGGATTAATTTTATAAAAGGGATTAATTAATTTCTGGGGTAAATTCCAGATAATCATAAAAACTTGGATGGGAATCATTTGTATATTTAATTAATCAACTGTAACATGCATACTGTTGTTTCTATTCAGATGAGCACTTTAATACTGATCATTACTCAATGTGAAATTCCTGCCAAGTGTGATCACGGGGAAATCTGCAGGATGAAAACTGAGTGCAAAGAAATATCAGCAGTGCCTTAGAAAGAATTCAATTGAAATAACAAGAATAAAAACAGATTAGGACTAGATATAGTTCCACATGGTTCTTATAGATCACTTGCTGAAAATAATTAGACTCAAATATAAACATTCTAAAATGACAAAACAAAACCCATGTTCACTGAAGCCGTTAAATACTACGTAACTTAGTCTGTTATTTTTACCTACTGTGGCATCACACTTTCATGTGATCAGGAAATTGACAGTTTTATTGCTTTTATTTTTTTGGTTTAACCTGTAACCCAGTACCACAACTTATGAGACTATGATATTAGGATATTTTATTAATTTTAACTGACATTTATCGACTGGCCCTTGTGTATCAGACACTGTGTGTATTTTAATGATTACATTTATATACACTCTAAACTCAACTTGGGCATTCTCTGCCTGAAATTTCATCATTTTGGGTCAATGGACTTCATGTGATCCCTTCCCACATCTGCTAGTACCTTAGGGAACCTATTATTTCATCCTAGATGTTCATATACTTCTTTCTATGGCTTCATTCTCCTGCTATAAAATGCACTTAAGTTTATCCACCAATAGCTACTTATTTATCCTTTCAGAAATTTTCATGGAAATACACACACACACACATACACACACACACACATTCAAATATTTATTGATCATCCATTAGGTATCATGAGCTCCTCTAGGTGCTTGAGTTAGATTATAAATAAAACACAACAATCTCTGGCTAAGGTAGGTGACATTCTATTTGGTGGAGAGACACAATATATTAAACATAGTAAATAATTTAAAGATCTATTATATTAATAGGTAATAAATGCTTTAAAAAGCAAACATAGGGTAAGGGGTATAAAATACATGTGAATAGGGTGGAAATGGTTGGCAATTTTATCTAGGGTCATCCATAAAAGAAGGTGATATTTTTTTAAATGCTTGAAGGAGGTGAGAGGTAGCTATTAGGATATCTGGGAACAGAGCTTTCCAGGAAGGAGAAACACTGTGGCCAAAGCACCATGAGTGCAGAGTGAATAAGAGGGGAGAGTACAGGAGGGGAGGTCAGAGAGATGATGGAGGCCCTCATTTGGTAGAGACTTGCAGGATATTATATAGTTTTTGGATTTTTTTGAGTAAGGTGAAAAGCCAGTAAATAATTTTGTCCAGTGAATTAATATGATCATACTCATGTCTTCAAAGGATTTCTGTAGGTTCTAAAGAAATGGAATATAGAACAAGCATGGTTGCATGGAGACTAGTTAGGACACTCTTGTATGAATGTAGGCAGTAGAAAGGTGGCTTGGATCAGGGTGGTACTAGGAGTTGTGGAGAAGTGGTCAGATTCTGGATATAGTTTTAAAGTAGAGAAGAAAGCATTGGGAGCAGTGGTAAGAGAACACGTATTAAGAATATCTCCAGAAAGGATGCATGCACCCCGATGTTCACTGTAGCACTAATTACAATAGCCAGCACATGGAAGCAACCTAAATGTTCATCGACAGAGGAATGGATAAAGAAGATGTGGTACATATACACCATGGAATATTACTCAGACATAAAAAGGAATGGAATAGTGCCATTTGCAGAGATGTGGATGGACCTAGAGATTGTCATACAGAGTAAAGTAAGTCAGAAAGAGAAAAACAAATATCACGCAATAATATGGAATCTAGAAAATGGTAGAGATGAACTTATTTGCAAAGCAGAAATAGAGTCACAGTTGTAGAGAACAAACTTATCGTTACCAACGGGGGAAGGAGGGGGTGGGATGAATTGGGAAATTGGGACTGACATAAAATAGATTACTAATGAGAACTTACTATATATCACAGGGAATTCTACTCAATGCTCTGTGGTGACCTAAGTGGGAAGGAAATCAAAAAAAGACTGGATATATGTATATGTATGACTGATTCACTTTGCTGTACAGCAAGAAACCAACACAACATTGTAAAGCAACTATACGCCAATAAAAATTAACTAAAAAAAATAAATAAAAATTTTAAAAAGAATATCTCCAGAGTTTTGGTGTGAGCAATTGGAAGGACTGACTGGTCAGAAACTGGAAAGAGAGGAGAGGTAAAGTGATTTTGTTCGTTGGAGGAATTCAGGAGTTCAATTTTAGACATGCTAAGCTTAACGTGTTTCCTTCCAAGTGGAAATATCATATAGGCAGTTGGGATACGAGTCTACGGGTCAGGAAAAATCTGGGTTTTGGAGATAATTTAAATGGTGTTCAAAGCCAAGGACTGGATAAGATAACCAGGAACATGAGTGGAGATAGCAGAAGGAGGAAGCCATGTACAAAGAACTGGGGAACTTCCATAGTAAGTGGTTATAGAAAAGGTGAGTTAGCAAAAAATGTTACTTATTACCATGTCTATTAGACTCTGTTTCCCCAGAAAGAGGATTCAGGTGTAAGTAGCTTACTTTGTAAGATAAAGGAGATTCTGGTGATGGCAAAGGAAAATAATACAGGGAAGGAAGATAGAATAACTAATAATGACGTGCTATTAAGTTACATGCCATAGTGGATGACAGCAGCTTAATTTCATAAGTAAACCTTGAAATCATTGTAAAATACTTGGCTTAGAATGATCCCACTGGTGGCAAATCTAAAATGACCTTTGACTACTAAGCAGTGAAAAATAAAAAAGTAAATCCACATCTACATACTTAATAATGAGGCAAAAATGATCAAGAATAGATACAATCTTAAAAGCTACCAGCTAACTAAAAGATTATCTACACAGAGATAATGATTAGATTAATCTTAGACTTATTTCTAGTGAATACAGTGAAAGAACCAGAAGGCAGAGTATCTTCAAAGTATTTTTTTAAAGAATAACTCTACCAGAAATTTTATATCTATCAAAATTATAAGACTGTGAGCAAAATAAAGACATTTTCAAAACAAATACTGAGAAAATATTCTATGTGTAAACCACTATTTAAAAAACTATTAATGAAAGAACTTCAGCTACAAAAAAACCCAGAAAGAATGTATAGACTATTCAAAACAATGATGAGCACAGCAAAGGAAAAAAAA
Source organism: Neophocaena asiaeorientalis asiaeorientalis (assembly GCF_003031525.2). Lineage (NCBI taxonomy): Eukaryota > Metazoa > Chordata > Mammalia > Artiodactyla > Phocoenidae > Neophocaena > Neophocaena asiaeorientalis. The sequence continues at coordinate 10,070 of NW_020173042.1, forward strand.
TTAAATATAGTAAAGTTTTTTAACATCTTTATTGGGGTATAATTGCTTTACAATGTTGTGTTAGTTTCTGCTGTATAACAAAATGAATCAGCTATATGTATACATACATCCCCATATCCCCTCCCTCTTGCATCTCCCTCCTACCCTCCCTATCCCACCCCTCTAGGTGGTCAAAATATAGTAAAGTTTTAAAAACTAATTCATTAACATGGGGAAAGATGATAAAATAAAAAACTTTAAATTACAACAATTCTAACAAGATTGGAGATGTATTCACTGCACTGATAAAGCAGGCAGAAGTCTACATCATCACAGAGGAAGAAAGAAATGTCTGCTTTTTATATCTCGCTCTGCTCTTTTTTATTTATTGTAAACATGTTCTAAATTTTTAAGAAATGTAATAGTTTCTAGACTGCAGATGTTTCTTTAGGCACTTTAGATTTCTTTTCCTTTGTTACAATTTCAGCTATGAATTTAAAATATTTTTTAAAGTAATTTAACTGGTATTTTAGGTACTCTTTTATAGGAGAAATAATCACAATATCTAAAATATAATTTTACAAAAGCTGAAATCTTTGACTTTTTTTCAACCCTGAACACCCAGTATTATTTATGGTTTTACAGTCAGTTAGTTTATACATTCCAATATGTTAGGCATTTTTTTAATTCATTAATAGCTTTAGTTTTCCAGTCCTTTTTGGGTTTAATTTCACTTTAACTGGAGTATATTTAGTACTTTCAAAATTATTCCCAGGAAACTACACCTTTTGTGTATTTGTTCATCTAAATGTTTGTTTTCCTCCGATGTAAAATTCTAGGTAAGAAATTATTTTTTACAACACTTTGGACATATTTCATGACCTTTTGTCATCTTCTATTAATAATTTGAAGGCTATTGTGAACCCAAGTTTATTTTCTTCAGTGTAATCTGTATTTTCTCTGTGGTAGCTGTTCAGATTTGCCACTGATTTTCTGTTTTACCATTATTCTTTTCCAGTGGCAAACACATTATTAGTCTTGCTCAGGACTTGATATGTTTTTTCAATCTGAAAAGTTTGGTTTTTTTCAGCATTGTATAATGCATATTCCAATTTCTCTTTAAATATTTACTTTTCCCCAATCTCTATTTACTTCTTCCTCAACTCCTATTGCTTTATTCCTTTTTTTCTTTAGCTTTCTCTTAAGACACTTTGATATTTTCAAATATTTTTATCTTTGTGCTGCATTTTGGTGATTTCCTCAAAAATCTGTCATTTCTATTCATAGTTATGCCTAATTAACTCTTGGGCAAATCCTTTGAGGTTTGTCTTTTTTGTAACGAATATATCCTGTTTTAGAAGGTGTGTTTTGACTTTAAAAAATGTTTTCATTCTGTAGATTGTCTTTTCAATTATTTATGTTTTCCTTTACTGTGCAGAAGTTCTTTAGTTTAATGTAGTCCCACTCATTTATTTTAGGGTTTTGGGGGTTTTGTTTTTTTGCCCATTCTCTTGATATCATATGCAAAAAATTTTATTGCTAATGCTAATGTCAAGGATTTTCTTTTCCTAAGTTTTCCTCTAGTTTATGGCTTCAGGTCTTATATTTAAGTCTTTTATTCATTTCGAGTTTACTTTTGTAAGTGGTATAAAACAAAAGTCCAGTGTTGTTGTTGTTGTTTTTTGTATGTGCATATCCATTTTTCTCAACACAACTTATTGAAGAGACTACCCTTACCTCATTGTGTGTTCCTGGCACCCTTGTCAAAACTTAGTGGACCATAAATGTGTGGGCTTATACCGGGACTCTCTATTCTATTCCACTAGCCTATGTGCCTGTTCATATCTGAGCAAAGGTTAATATCCAAAATATATAACAAACTCAATATCCAAAACCACAAATAATCCAAGTTAAATGGACAAAGATCCTGAATAAGTATTTTTCCACAGAAGATATACAAATGACCAAGATGTATATGAAAAGGTGTTCAGCATTACTAATCATCAGGAAAATGCAAATCAAAACCTCACAATGAGATATCACCTCACACCTGTTAGGATGGCTATCATAAAAAACACAAGAGATAACAAATGCCTGCAAGGATGTAGAGAAATGGGACTCTTATCCAATGTTGTTGGGAACATAAATTGGTAGAGCCATTAGGGAAAATGGATATTTTAATCAAAAAATTAAAAATCAAACTGCCGTATGATCCAGTAATCTCACTCCTGGGTATATATCCAAAGGAATAGAAATTAGCATCTCGAAGAGTTATCTGTACATGTTTACTGCAGCATTATTCACAATAGCCAGGATATAGAAAAAACTAAATGTCCTTCAATGGTATGTGTGTGTGTGTGCATACCTGTGCATATAAGTATATACACATATGTATATCTATGTGTATATATATATACACATGTATATATAATGGGATATTGAGTCATAAAAAAGGAAATTCTGCCATTTGCACCAACCTGGGTGTATCTAGATGACATTATGCTAATTGAAATAATCCAGAAGGAAGAAGACAAATACTGTATGGTATCACTTATATGTGGTATCATACAGAAAAAAAAAGCTGATTTCATAGAAACAGAACATAGAATGGTGGTTGCCAGTGGCTGGGGGGTGAGGGAAATAGGGTGTTGGAAGTCAAATGACACAAATTTACAGCTGGAAGAAGAGGATCTATGGTATAGCATAGTGACTATAGTTAATAATACAGTATTGTATACTTGAAAGTTGTTGAGAGTAGATCTTAAACATTCTCACTACACAAAAAAAGAATTACCTATTTTAACTATATGTTACCCATGTAAGATGATATATGTGTTAATTATCTTGATCTTGGTAATCATTTTGCAATGTATATGTATATCAAATCACTTTAAATATGTACAAATTTATATCAATTATTCCTCAATAAAGTTAAAAAACATAAAATAAAAAATTGTTTCATATTCAGTCATATTGCCCTTACATTTTTTCTGCTTTCTCTTTTTCAATGTGTAACATGATTTCAACATGTGACAGTAATGTGTAATGTTCTCTTTCAAATTGTTGTTTTATTTTCCCATTGCAGGGCTAATTTATCTTGCTTTCAGTTAACACAAATGCCCACAGTTTCTTAAATCTTTCTGAAGGAAATCATTATCACCAATGCTCCAAAGATATATTTTTGTGATTTATTGGAATAATAAGATTGAGTGGAACTTTTTAAAGTCATTTCTAAAATCCAGGGGGGAACTTATATGACCCAGCTTGAAGGAGCTCCCCAGTCCTGGAGTAAGCATCATTGGAAAGGGGTCTGAGTGTTATTGAAGTGGATACTCACAATCTTACCAAATAGATAAGAGGAATAGTATACCATCCAATGCGTGTTTCAATCAAAGCACAAATATTATACATTTCAGTGCAATTTTAGATGAATATAAGTAGTTTGATTGGAAGGATGAGACTAAATAAAATTCACTCTGAGTTATATTGTGAAAAGTAAGGCCAAAGTACCTTCCTGTTTTTTTATAATGGTAAAGTTAAATGATTTTAATAACAGTACAGATGTAATGAGGGACATTAAAAAAAATGAAAAAACCTACAAATATCTTTATTGGAGTATAATTGCTTTACAATGGTGTGTTAGTTTCCGCTTTATAACAAAGTGAATCTCCAAAATTTACAAGCAGCTCATGCAGCTCAATATCAAAAGAACAAACAACTCAATCTAAAACTGGGCAGAAGACCTAAATAGACATTTCTCTCCAAAGAAGATATACAGATTACCAACAAACACATGAAAGAATACTCAACATCATTAATCATTAGAGAAATGCAAATCAAAACTACAATGAGATATCATCTCACACCTGTCAGAACGGCCATCATCAAAATATCTACAAACAATAAATGCTGGAGAGGGTACAGAGAAAAGGGAACCCTCTTGCACTATTGCTGGGAATGTAAATTGATACAGCCACTATGGAGAACAGTATGGAGGTTCCTTAAAAACTAAAAATAGAACTACCATACGACCCAGCAATCCCACTACTGGGCATATAACCTGAGAAAACCATAATTCCAATAGAGTCATGTACCACAATGTTCATTGCAGCTCTATTTACAATAGCCAGGACATGGAAGCAACCTAAGTGACATTACAGGTTTTTGAGCAAGAGAATGAGCCTGAGGAGACTCAATGTTCAAATTCAGAACACATGCTACCTTTACTTGTCCCAATAGTTTAATGATATCATCCATGATCTGGGTTCTTCTCACCTCTCTGACCTGCCATCTCAAGTACAATGGTTCCCCACACCCCCAGGCTGATTCTTCTCAAGGTTATAGGACAGCTTCAGAAATCCTAGGCTTTATGTCCAGGCATGAGAACAACGAGAGCAAAGGAAGACATCTCAGTTTTCACCACATCTGACTATTCTCTACACTATTTTTCTAGAGCCTTGTATATGGTATTGAATATATTTTTAACATGAGAAAGAAACTATTTTGATATATTGTCTACTAAACTGAAGCATTATAAAAATGTTAGAAATGAGAGCAGTAATCTATCAAACAATAGACATGTAAGTTGCCAAATAAACCGTAGAGTTTAATCTTTTGTGTGTGTGACAAAAACTTGAAAATATGTTCGCCTCGGCCTATTCTAGTATTACTACTACTTAATCATCAAGGCATTTATCTTAAAATGTTATTAATACAGAGGATTAGAGGGAGGAACAGTGGTGAAAACAAAGAAATACTGAAAACAAACCACGGATGGCAGGGATTTTGCTCATGACAAACCTGGTTTTTGTACATTCTCTTCTAGCTCCTTCAAATATTTTTATGATATATGTAGGAGGCTGATTTGCCAAAGTAATTAATCATGTAATGACTACACTTGTGGGTTCAATTACAGTCTTTATGGTTGGTTACTCTTTGTAATAAATACCATTTCTAGCTCTTTTTACTCCTTTTGCCCTGGGCAAGAAAGCCAGGACATAAGTGGAAAAGACAAATATAACGAATGTGCAGATGGAATACTTTTTCTCAAGTAGATGTAAGAAATATTAGTTTTCAATGTCAGAAATATTAGTTTGTTTAGTGAAGCTAAAAGCATATAAACATTCCCTAAATGTATAACTTCATTGCAATATCATCAGCTCTTTACCACATTTCAATTTTATTACTAATATGAATAATTTTAAAATGATTTTTAAAAAGTCTCTTCCTTTTTCTCAAATGGTAAAGGAAAAGTTTTGTGTAGCCTCAAAAAGTGCTTTTAATGTTTAAAGCTAAAAATCATTCATAAAGGTAACATCATTTTTCTTAGAATAACCTCTCATGAAAGCATCTTATCAGGCTTCTAAAAATACATATATATCTCTTATGTCTTTTAAACATATTGGGATTATAATATTTCCTAATTCTGAAAAGGAAATACAACCCCCCCTCCTTTATATAGGAGGCACTCTTTCTTCATTTTGAATGGAGTTTGCTCAAGTCCTTTGACAAATGTTTCCCAAGAATTGCCATTTCACAGGTACAATTCTAGGTGACGGGAATAATACAATGAACAAAATAGATAAACATCTCTGAAATTGTGGAGCTTACATTTTAGTGTAATAAAGCACATATAAGACTTAACAATAAAATATCAATTTTAAAACGTAGCGGTAAGAATTTTGGAGGAAAATAAAGCAAGTGGTATCTAGGCAGTACATGAGGTTGCATTTTTAAATAGGGTGTTAAAAGAATGCTTCACTAAAGAAGTCATATTTTAGTAAATCTCTGCCTGTTTAAACTATTAGGATAGTTTTTGCCTTGTGTTAGGACCCTGACTGATACCACCAGCGGTCCTAGGAAACTGTCTCTCAATTACAGAATTTTTCGATTGGTTTAGTCATGGTGTTGCTGAACATCTTGTTTATGGAAAATGGGATAATAATAATCTATGGTGTATACTGGCATCAAAAGGAATCAAGATGTTTACTTGTGGTTTATTGTGATATGACAATGGAAGCAAGTTCCTAGGGAGCTCTGATTATTAAATTATCAGCTCAAGTCATGATTTCAGAACCAGATAACTTCCATTGTAGAAGCAGAATAATCTCTTATTTTTTGCAGCCACAGAGCCAAATTTTTTACCATTAAACACAAATTTTAAGTCTGCTACTTACAGAATTAGAATGCTGATTTAATGTATAGTCTTGCTCAGTTTCTCATATGAAAGTTAGGACTTTGATTGGGAAGCATAAGGGCCATGACCTTTTGAATGAAGGCATCTGATGGGCTCCACTGACACTGAGAATCTGTGCATTCAGTCACCCTGAGCCTCCTTGCCAGTGGAAGTAGCTGTCCATCTGTGTCTAAAGAGACTTGCCTCTCTTTGCTGAAAACTCTGTTAACCTTACCTGGAGCATATATCTTATAACGAGGTAAAAATTTTCCTTAAGCCTACCACCTCACCGCCTGTTGGCATGAGACCCATAGCTAAAGTCAAATGTTGTCATGATCCAGAAAGCCAGACACATACTATGATGCAGGAGGAAATAGCTTACACACAAAACAGTTCCAATATTTTGCAGATATATGTCAAAAGAAACCTTGGGAACTGGTGGGAGAATGGATTCTAAGGGTGCTAGACTGAGAAGGCTAGAATAAAACACTAGGACATGCCCTTAGTAGAGATTCTTGAAGGTAGCTTCAACTACTTGCTTTGTTGACTGAAACTTGGACTTCAAGATAACATACCTTTAGTGAGATTGATATGATAGATCTTCCCAGGCATGATGTGGAGAAAAGAGTCAAACAACATCAGGAGACATGAAGGTTGGGATGTATTTAATTTCTGCAACCCTCGTACCAACCCTCAATTACATCTCATAAGAATGTCAAGAAGGCACTCCCATAACTATGCTCATGAGACACACATAGTGAGAGGAACACCTATATCCTTGAAAAAATTGTGGTTGTTTTCCTTTGTGGGTCAGGAATGACCATGAAGGAATGCTGCTCCTGAAATGGGCTCCCTGATTTCGTTTGGGATAATTGGATCACGCTGTAGCAGAAGCCAAGTGGCAGCACATAATCATCAAAAAGGAGGAGTTTATTTACCGTGAAGAACAGTAGGATCATACCATTAATCAGAATATTTTGGCTTTCTGGGATCTCTGGAGCTGGCTAATTGATCATATTGTCCCAAGGAATGAAAGAGATGATCAACATACTATAATATTGCTTGATCTATATAACTGAAAAATCATCATCACCAGCAATGATGTTTGTGGACCAAATCCCCACATAAGTTGCCATAATAGAGAATCATGACATCTAACCTAACATTGAGACTTAAGTCACAAAATAAGCCTAAAACCCCTTGACTAAAATGGAAGACAGTGGGTTATCATCTTATTTTTAAAAATCTGTCTAGGTCTACTATTTTCAGTTATGACATCTAATCAAGCTTAGAAATCTTGTTGTATGATTCTTACAATAAGGAAAAAAAAGGCTGAACAAATGAAAATCAACAACTTTTTGTAGGCCCATCAGAGAACTGATGTCACAGGTCAAATTGACAACCCCAAATTTGAAAAGACAGGAAAATATAGAGAATCAGAGCTTAGATCAGCTCACTTGGAGTACAAACTGCTACAGCCAAGAATTGGTAGGAACATTTAAGTAGCAATTTTGACAAGTTGCTGGAGATTAAATGGAGACTAGCTTTATAGTAAGAAACTACTGGGAGCCTAGTCTTAGTGATGTCCTGACACATTCATGGGGTTTACTGCCAGAAACTTCAATAGTGAAAGGTTGAAACTGTTTCCTCTAAGGTCAGGAACAAGAAAAGAGTGCCCACTCTCACCAACCCTATTCAATATAGTATTGGAATTCCTAGCTAGAGCAATCAGGCAAGAGAAAGAAATAAAAGGCATCCAAATTACAAAGGAGGAGATAAAAGTACCTCTGCAGATGATAGGCTCTTATCTATAGAAAAATCTTAAAGACCCCACCAAAAAACTGTTGGAACTAATCAACAAACATCAGTTGTGTTTTTATACAGTAACAACAAATACCTGAAAAAGAAATAAAGAAAACAATCCCACTCACACTAGTATCAAAAAGAATAAAACACTTAGGAATAAATTTAAGCAAGGAGACGAAAGATCTATACACTGAAAACTATGAGACAGATAAAATTTCCAATAAGAAGAAAATACTAAGTAAATTATTGTGTATCCAATTGATAAAGTGCACCAGCTAAAAAACTTTTAATAACCATTTAAATTGCATACTAAAATACTTATGGTATGGTAGCAAGTCGGAAAAGCCTAATATAAAACTGACACTGAGTTCTTATTAAACTCATATTTTCTGAAATAAGGTATGGCATAAATGAATTTTTAATAATAAAATTTGAGGAATGAGCTCAGTTAGATGACCAAAATATGTGTTTAAAAAAGGCTGTATAGGGCTTCCCTGGGGGCACAGTGGTTGAGAGTCCCCCTGCCGATGCAGGGGACACAGGTTCATGCCCCGGTCCAGGAAGATCCCATCATGCCACAGAGCGGCTGGGCCCGTGAGCCATGGCCGCTGAGCCTGCGTGTCCGGAGCCTGTGCTCCACAGCGGGAGAGGCCACAACAGTGAGAGGCCCGCGTATCGCAACAAAAAAAAGGCTGTATAAAAATATATGGAAAATTCTACTTGAAATTATCATGCTTATTTTTATTTTTGTCTTCATCCATTTTAGATTTTTATAAAAAGTTAATCACCAAACATGATAAGTAAAATATAACATTCAACCTTTAAACTATAGCTAACTAAGTATTTAGAGACAAGGCAATATTTTTAAGTGAGTAAATAGAGAATTTTTGCACTATGAAGATTTTTTAGTACCATAAGCTATATAAGAATATAAAATAGTTAAGAAAAAAATAGTTCTAAGAAATTAAAAATTATCTATAATAAAATGATACAAAATAATATTAATAGTACTAACTCTCATTCATACCCAGTAGTATTTCTACATGTACCTATTTTCTCTGAGCCTTGTTAAAAACAGTAAATGGCATGAGATTTTACCTGACACGCAAGCTATAAAGTAGGCCTTCAACAGTTTCATACATGTTAGCAAATGACATGACACTCTTGAGTCAGAGACAAGCGACTTCACTCACATTTGCATTGTCTCTGCTTGTGATACAGAGAAGCCCAGGTGGATGCTGCATAAAGAGTGGGTTTTCATCGTAACTGAGGAACCCCAAGCTTGGGAAATGCCAATTTTTTTAAAATGGGCTTTACAAAAACTTGCTCAACCTTTGCCTTGGAGGGAGACATTGTCTTTATTATATTGGGGAGTACACAAACCTGCCCTCTGCTCCAAAGAAAAATGCCACCTTTATTTTCCAAAAATTCAGCTATACAAACATTCTTGAAAAGATGATTCAGAACAAAGCTGTAACAAATACTGAAAATTATGGCTATGGTCCCCACACATAGTGAACTAGGTAAATAAGTTGAAGTCATAAAGTTAAAAAGAAATGGCAGCAGGCTGTTTAGGAATTTTCTGTGGATATGTCCTCTGAGTTTGCTCATAAATAATACAGGACAATTTAGTATATTAAAAAGGGAAGCAAAATTTCTGATAAGGCTGATGGAACCTCAGGTAGGCAGAAGCAAGTTTAGTATTTATAGTACTAAAGTTAGTGTATTTAGTACTAAACATACTAAGCAAATTTAGTATAGTATAGTTTAGTATATATTAACATAATTATATAAATTCTATTGATTATTGACATAATTTATAAATGCATATTATATAAATTATATTGACACAATCTATAATTATATAATTATAAATATGTAATTGTATATATCTAATAAAATATCTTCCAATGTAAGCAAGGAAAAAACTATTAGTTGTCTCTTCCTCTGGGTTCTAATTATACTTTTATAATCCCACATTTGATACTATATATACTGCATTATAATTTGTTCACATTTGGTCTCCTCTGTATACGTTGAAGTTTCTCTAGAAAGTGAGGTCTAGCCAAGGACACTTGGAAATTAGTTCTAAGTTCAAAACCAATCTCTGCCCTTCAGTTAATATTGACCAGCTGCTTAACTTCTCTGAGAATTAACTACTTCAATTATAAAATTTAAAAATCTGAAAATTATCATGCAGTTTTGCTGAGACTTATGAAAGACACCTGGCACATAGTTTCTCAATTAATAGGTGCTTACAAACAAAATACCATTAAAGATAGTAATAGAAATGCATGGTACTTAGGTGTATTACCCTGAAAACTAGGATAATAACTTAATGGGGAAAAATATAATATTTATAACAATAACAAGGTACTGAATAAATGGAGAGACATAGCATGTTCACAAACAGAAAATTTGACATCATAAATACAATATATCAATTGATATTAAACTCAAACTTATTTCATTAAAAAATTCTCATTAGGGGGCTTCCCTGGTGGCGCAGTGGTTGACAGTCCACCTGCCAATGCAGGGCACACGGGTTCATGCCCCAGACCGGGAAGATCCCACATGATGCAGAGCGGCTGGGCCCGTGAGCCATGGCTGCTGAGCCTGCGCATCAGGAGCCTGTGCTCCACAGCGGGAGAGGCCACAACAGTGAGAGGCCCGCGTACCGCAAAAAAAAAAAAAAAAAAAAAATTCTCAGGGCTTTTGTTGACCCTCACGAAGTAATGATAAGTTTTGACTGGAAGTTTAAAAAAAAAAAAATAACTAAGCAACTCCTAAAAGAGGAGGAAAAACGTTAAGAGGAGAATAAAAGTTATTGTTTTGCAATATTACACAGCAAGTATTTTTACAAAGCCATGTTAATTACACTGTGGTATTGATGCAGGGAAATACATCAGAACAGTATAGAAGGTCCTCAAACATACGCTTGGATAATAAATGGAATCCTGATCATTGACCAGCTACCATTGCATACCACTGGTACCTATTCAATATATGGTGATACCTCAGCTGGATGTAAATATAGAAAAATGAAGATAAATAAATCCCTCTCACCCACCATATACCAATCACCTTCAACTTGGCCTACATAAAAATTAAGAGCTTAACTACTGATTAAGTCTTATGTAAACACAAATAGTTTAAAGAGAAACAAATTCTAGATCTTTAACTTCAATGTCTATTCTTTCATGTGCCTGAGAACACATTTGAGTGGAGGCATCATTTATGGTCTCCTCTTTTTATGACCCTTTTCACTTTTGCCTTTCTCTACATTTGCATAAGATGGCCATACTTCTCACTCATCCAGAATTATCCTGTGGTATAAAACTGGCAAAGTACCTGATAAAGGGAGAAATCAACATGCTTCCATCAATAGACCTATACGCCATATTCTTGCCCTAGACTAGTCTTATTTCCCCTCTCTTACATGGAAAAAGCTTAGCATGAGGACTGTGACATTTCATTGCATATCAAACTGTTATTCACCAGATTTATTCCAAATGGAGTACAGGAGTGATCAAGTCCTAAATTATTCCCAAATAATTGTCAAGTACTTATTGCATCACTATTGGAGGGAAATCCAATGATACAAATGAGAAAGAGAAAGAGCTGGGGGTGGGGAGAGAGAGGGAGAGAAAGAGAGAGAGATGAATGAGACTGAATGAGAATTTAAGAAACGCTGATGGTGTAGCTCTTTATTTTAACCAGACTCACAAATCATGCTAGGAATCTATCTATTGTAGAGTTGAAATTTAGAATTTCAATGATTGTCAAGGAGGAGCTTATTAACATATTTTTGTTACTTTCTAATAGAAAGTAAAGCTCATTTGGTTGATTTGCTTGACAAGGATTGACTTTGCCAATTAGGTTATATGACTATTATTTCCCATAAACTAAACAAGTTAACTGTGGCTCCAGAATTCTCACTCAAATATATTTAAAACATGAGATAAGATAGGGGCATTCATTAAAATATGTATTGCTCTGGCAAGGGTATATTGAAATCAATTCTATTTCTATTTTCTTCTAATAAATGTTTTGTATATCAGGGTAAACAGGTTTCCTCTATGTTGAAAAAGAATAAAAAGGAATAATTAATAGTCTTTTGAAAAGTCTTCATAAAGCCTTTTAGGTATAATTCCTAGAAACTGAGTTTGTGATTGATCTTCATGACTAGGTAAAAAATCTTTTTGAAAGTTGGGTCATTCCATTCCTTGCAATCAATAAAACTGAAGGAGGAAGTAATCAAGTTGTCAGCTGATATAATATTAAAAATAGGTTTTATGAGAAACCACTAGGTTATTTGGAATATAATTTGAAAAGAATTTAAAAATTGAGTAACAATGCTATTACAGAACTCCTTTCATTTGTATCTCTCCATTAAGTAGATAAATTGTCTCATCATTTACATCTATAATGAAGAAAACCAGGAAAAATTCTCATTCTAACAATAAATAATAATCATCTGGGCATATACGAACTAATTGGGAAAAACAAAAAAGCCTCTTTCATCTCATTTTTACTTCTTATCTTTAATAATTATTCAGATAAATATCTATGTCACTTTGTTCATTTTTGTGCTCACACTTCATGCTAACTCAAATGTAATGAAAAAATTCCTGACAAAATTTAACTTGTGGATAGCTTTGGAAATGCCAAAATTCTCAAAATACTATTTCAGATCATATTTATATTTTTGTTGCAGTTACATATAATGTGATTAAAATGTAATCATAAAGCATATCAATATTGAACACATAAACCAAGGCAAAAACTCTGAATGTTAAATAAGCTCTTACTACTGATTTTTTTTAACTGGATGATTATGGATTTCAAATTGCCACAGTATTTTGATTCACTGGCTACTTTTTAAAAAGTGACACAAGTTCTCTGCTGGAAAGATTAAATTTACAAATTACCAAAAATTTTATTTTTTGCAACTGTTTACATTTGCTGAAATATTACATATATCAAATTTAAACACCCAAAGCAGTACATAGCTTTTTAAGCTATGGAACCTATAAGGTCTTAAAATTTAAGACCATGACCATTTAGAAAAAGAAACTCACACAAATCAAGGAATTAAATATAAAAAGCAATGTATAATCTTTTAGAAACAAAAGCAGCAGAATATCTTTATAACTTAAGGAAAGGAAAAAATGTTTTATATAAGCACAAAAAGGTCAATTAAGGAAAACACTGGCCATTTGAAAACAAAAACTTATGAATTTCTAGTCAAATGAAAATGACAAACCACAAGTTAGGGAAAAATAAATGCAATTTATATATAACCAACAAAGGAAAACATACTCAGAACATATAACAAACTTATAAAAAAATCAATTATAAAATTTCAGCAAATTAGGAGTGACATAGTTGAGGACACACAAGTTGCTAATAAATATTTGACAATTTGCCTAAGCTAACTTTAATCAGAATATGAAAATTAAAAGCACAATAAAAACTATTTCAGTCATGATATTGGCAAAAATTAAAAATTGAGAAAAACAAGTGGTAATGAAGGTTAGAAACAATGGTGACTCACATGTACATGTTTTTAATTACTTTGAAAAATATTTCAGCTTTTCTTGTGTCTTACAACTTAGCAATCCACTCTAAAGATACCTGGTATATAGGCAGCAAGGGAGCAAAAAACATGTATAAGAATATTCATTTAAGAAAAGCAATACTGAAAACAAACTAAGGTCCATTAACAGAAAAATAAATTATAGTACAATTAACCCTTGCACAACATGAGTTTGAACTGTGCAGACTCACTTATAGGCTGGTTTTTTTTCAATAAATACACACTATAGTACCACACGATTTGTGGTTGGTTGAATCTGCCTGAGGATGTGAAACTGGGGATGTGGAGGGCTGACTGTAAAGTTAATGCATGGATTTTTACTTTGCCTGGGGGAAGGGGGGGGTGGGTGCCCCTAAAGCTCTCAGCGTTCAAAGGCCAACTGTACATTCAAGTATTCAAGTAATGGAATTATAAGCTGCAATTTCCTATTTTTTTTAAATGTATTATTTCTTTATTTTTTTGGCTGTGTTGGGTCTTCGTTGCTGCATATGGGCTTTCTCTAGTTGCAGCAAGTGGGGACTACTCTTTGTTGTGGTGTGCAGGCTTCTCATTGTGGTGGCTTCTCTTTTTGTGGAGCACAGGCTCTAGGCACGCAGGCTTCAGTAGTTGTGGCTCATGGACTCTAGAGTGTAGGCTCAGTAGTTGTGGCACACAGGCCCAGTTGCTCCACGGCATGTGGGATCTTCCTGGACTAGGGCTCAAACCTGTGTCCCCTGCATTGGCAGGCGGATTCTTAACCACTGCGGCACCCGGGAAGCCCCCCCTTTTTTTTAACTTTATTTTTAGTGTTTTGCTAAATATTTATTTGAACTTCTGCTTTTGTGTTTCCAATCCCACCACATGGTTCTTTGGTCATCCACCTAACTTATGTCAATCGATCACTGTGACTTCAAGCCTTTTCTACCTTCCTTGGGGCCCTGGGATACAGCAAAGACCAACCAACATACAGGAGAACAGCAAAAAAATGTGGGTAAACATGAGGCCCGAGAAACACTTATAAATCTTAAGTGTTTTCACTATAAAAGAAAGGGAGGGACAGAGAAAAGGAGGGAGTGGGAGGGAGGGGGAGAGAAAGAGAGGAAAAGGAAGAGAGAGGGAGGAAAGGGGAGAGGGAGAGAGAAAAAGAAAGAAGGAAAGAAGGAAGGGAGGAAGGGAAGAAGGAGGGAGGGAAAGGAGGAGGGCGGGAAGGAAGGAGGGAAGGAAAGGAAAGAAAGGAAGGAGGAAGGAAGGAAGAAAGAAAAAGGTAACTATGAGAGGTGATGAATGTGTTAATTAACTTAATGTTGGTGATCATTTCACAATATCAACATATATCAAAACATGAAATTGTACACCTTAAATATATGCTATTCCTATGTATCAATTATACCTTAAATAAGCTAAGAAAACCCAGCAGCAATAAATGAATAAACTACATAATAACGTATGAACATAATTAACCCTATGATTTTTAATTTTGAAGGAAGAAAGCAAATATAGCTATCTACAAATATTCCACTTATATAAAGTTCAAAATCAGGGAATTATGAACAATGTATTCTTTAGTCTTAAATTCATATCTGTTTATACCATAATGAAAAGCAAGGAGACATGTCAAGGAGAAAGAGCATGGGTTATGTTCTATTTTTAAAATTTTGTGTTGAGTAACATCAAGATGGTGACATAGGTAGTTCCTGATTTCAGTACCCCTCACAAGGAGATCAACTAGTAACTATCCACTGACAAAACACCAGAGTGAAAATCCTAGAACACTAGGGTTAAACTGAAGCAGCCCCCTCACCACAGAGATGAAGAAGGAGCACATTAGAAGAGAAAATTTGGCAAGAGAAACACACAGAAGGAAGACACTGTGAAGAGACACATGGAGAAGGAGGCCGTCTACGAGACAAGGAGAGGAGCCTGCAGCAGATCCTTCCCTCACAGCTCTCAGAAAAAAACAACCCTGCCAACACCTTGATCTAGGACTTCTGGCCTCCAGAAATGTGAGACAATAAATTTCTGTTGTGTAAGCCAAAAAAATAAAAACAAACAAAAGAGACCCTTTGTGATGTATACCTGAGTGTTTATATTATTGTTAATCTTTCTAGCATCTCTATGTTACACATATTACTTTAAAATATTTAATATTTCATTGAATATTTTAAATCAATTGTATAAGAGAGGAGAAAATAAAATTAAGATAAATATTCTTCTAGCCTGGGTTCAACCTCTTTACCTATCATTTAAGAAGTTATCCAAAATAAGAACTAACTTAAACATCTTTACTGGGGGGTGGTCTCTGGAGAACAAACATCACATCTTATTATCTCTATGTGCCACATTAAACCACAAACTTGTGCATATAATTGGAGGTAATATTTTGATTATATGTATTACTATTTTTCAAACTAGGTATAAATACACCCACTATAAATATCTGTAAACACTTTGTAAATTCTATATGCAAACTGGCTCTTTTTTTTTTCTAAGCCTGCATCAGAATTGCTGAATATATGGTGTTCTTGGGCGTCTACTTGAAAGATCACAAATTTAAATCTCTATTTTGAACAAACAGCAATCATTTCCCACAAAGTCCATAAAAATCCTTAATGACAATATGTACTAGTTATGTACAGATAAACTCAATGGTGTTTCTGGCAGATGTTATGTAAAAGGTAGCTGTGATATCCATTCTTCAACTTTTGAAAAGCCCCTTAGAAGTTTACTTCAAACACCTGTAATCCTTTCTGAACTTTGGTTCAGAGATGGTTCTCGTCTCTTCAAACAACTCCAACATTGACTTTGAGATAAAAGGTTCCCTATGGGATTCAGAAGGTTTTACAGTGACTCACTGTGAAGCCATAAACCTGACCTTTTAGGAATTTGTTTTGTAACCTTGAGTTGTCTTAGACATACATGCCTGCAACCCCGGTTGATAGACCCTGTTCACATTGAAGCACTCAATTTGTTTTATCTTTTTCTTGAGGGGACCCAGCTAACTTGCCCTGAGAAACAAGTGTATTTGACTTAGTTGGGTCCTATTTTGCCTTATGTTTACAGGTCAACACACACAAACAAATGCCTTTTAAATAACTGTGCACTGACTTTTAGTCAATACCTCTTGGCCTCAAATACTTTAACAATTTAACCACAGAAGAAAATAACTATCTAATGCTAATTTATTAGCATTAAATTCACTTGAGGGATGTACAGCTATAAAATGTCTTTAAACATTTGCTTAAATTGATACATTTTATGTTTAAATCATTTGTATATTATCTGTGCCATGCTAAATATAAATTTTTTAAAGAGTGTTAAAGATTTAAAAAAAAAGACACAGTAAAAAGAAAAAGGATTCCCTTTATCATGGTCATCACTTAAAGGAAAATTTTACAAAAGAAAAAAGTGATTTATAAAAATATCATCTAGTGGTACTATTATGTTAGAAATATAGTAAAATTGATAAAATAGGCATAAAAATCTATATATTCTCTCTACATCAATATCAGTTAGAAAACAAAATAAAAGATTGCATCTTTTAAGATTTCTACCACATTATAAAAGTAATAACTGAGAAAAATTAAAAAGCGATGAGCAAGAATATGAATTAAAAAAGACTTGAAAAATTGGACAGATATTGTGGTAAAATATTAGCTGTCTATTATTTAATTACAATTCTGACAAAATTTTGATCTATAAGAATAACAAATGAGTAATGCCAAAAAAATACGCTGCAAAAAGATAGAAAGCATATACAGGCAATAAATTTCAGAAAAAAATACACTTAAAGACCCAACTTCTTCAGGATAAGGAGATTGCCAAATGATGACAAAAGATCTCATTTACAAGGACAATATAATCATTTGAAACATATACAAAGTTTTAAAAAATCTTTACAATATTTAAAACAAAATGAATACAAAGACTTTGAGAAATTGTCAAATTCACCATTACACAGAAATTTCAACACCTATCCCCTCAGTCATAATTATATGCTAACCATACAAAAAGATACCGAAGATGTATAAGACATGAACAACACAATTAACAAGCTTTATCTAGTCGCTATATTCAGAGCTAATTTCAGCTGCCATCTCTGGGTAAGGCGTATGTGGCCCCAGCTGTTCTGAGTGATTGAACATACCTTCCGACTGGTTTGACCAACACAACATTGTTATCAAATATTTTGCATATTTCTTCTGAGCAATATATAAAACCCTGTACCCAATATGAAAATATTAAATATTAATTTAATGGAATATCTAAAAAATTATCATGTATATTAGCCCATCAAGCAAATCTCAATACATTTCGCAATATCAACTCATCAGTGTTGTCAGACCATCTCAATAAAATGCAATCAAATTAGAAATAAATTTGAAAAAAAGAATATTGAATGATAACTGTAAAAACACACTTCTAAATACCTCATAAATGGAAAAATAAATCAGAACTAAATGTTTAATTAAAGAGAGTCTTCAAAAAAATGTGATAATTACTGACAGTGGGGAAAATATTTGCAAAGGGAAAACATAGGAGCAGTAATCAACATTTTGGAGATCAGAATTTTCTGACAAGTATTACTTCAAGACCTGCCCCAAGGATGAGTGGAAATTATTCAGGAAAGAAGTGGAGTACATATAAGACAAACAGTGCAGAATATATAGGAAGATAATTGATTACTTTTTTCTTATTTCTTTGTGCTTCCTGCTTTTTGTTTATCTAGAGGCAATTCTTTTATTGGGGAAGATTAGACTCTTGGAATGAAAGTAGCTTTTATTTCAGCTTCGAAATTCTAAAAGAGGTTCTAAAAAAGTGAAGCCCAATTCAAAAGAAACTGTTTTTAAAAGTAGGTTTTTAGATTATAAGACCCAGGCACTTGAAAGTTAAAGTGGGTTCTTTATTAAAAACTTAAATGTAAAATTCACTGCTCAGAGGATTGAATTTGTTATCTTCTGTAAGTCATGACTCAGTGGAAGACAGATACATCACTGAATTATACAAAAGATGCCTGCAGTCTAGACAAGGAGGATACAAAATCTGGAACCTTATAACTAGAGGTCCTTGCTAATACCATGGACAGGACAACAATGATATAGGCCCATTCTCAGTGGACAGACACAGCAAACCACAGCAGCAGCAGAAGCTGCGGGAGAAGATGAACCAGACACTGGACAGATGGAGATACATTAGAGGCCACAACTGGCCTTGGTGACAATTCAGGACTCTGCATCCCCTTCTAATGCCACAAGGTTATGAACGTTTCCCCTGCAGTTCACAGAGAGGGACAGAAGGAAAGATTGTGAAGAGGACAAGGGGACAAGATCCCTGACAGTAAGTTTGAATTTTAAATTGACTAAGTTTATATGCAACACTGATGGAGAAATTAACCTT
Source organism: Neophocaena asiaeorientalis asiaeorientalis (assembly GCF_003031525.2). Lineage (NCBI taxonomy): Eukaryota > Metazoa > Chordata > Mammalia > Artiodactyla > Phocoenidae > Neophocaena > Neophocaena asiaeorientalis. The sequence goes on from NW_020173042.1 coordinate 29,002, forward strand.
AAGAGACTCTTTTACCTTGAAAGGCCCAGAATTTCCTTAAAGAGACCAGATTATATATTTTCCTCTATTGAGTGGAAATGAGAGTTCAGGAGCAAGTTGATTGCAATTATAGAAAAAAAATAAGAAAATTGTAGTGCTACACATCAGAATAGTAACATACAAATTTGAAACTCATGGCTAATTTCAGAGAAAATCATGAAATAAAAGACGTCTTTTATGTGGTAGAGTGTGGATTTCATTCTTCGGATAATGTAGAATCACTGAAGGTTTTAAATAGTGGATCAAGCACATTATTTAAGTCAGGTTTACTGAGATGTAATTTACTTACAGCAATTCACCCTTTTCAGTGTAGAGTTTTATAAGTTTTGACAAAAGGATAGAGTCAGAAACCACCATAGTCAAATTATAGAAGAGTTTCATCACCCGAGAAATCCCCTGTTCACTCCCCCATCTCCAGGTCTTAATATTGACTCATTTTCTATCACTATTATCTTGGCTTTTCCAAAATATCATATTAATGGACTCATATACTATGTAGCCTTTATAATTGGTTGTTTTACTCAGGATGACACACTTGAGATTCATCCCTGATGTTATGTCTATCACCTTTTCTTGCTAAGTAATATTTAATTTTATCAATTTACCACAGATTGTTAATCCATTCCAGTTGAAAAGCACTAGCTTGCTTCCTGTTTCTGTGATACAATGGATATAACTATAAACATGTGTGTGAACATAAGTTTTCATATCTCTTGATAAGATATCTAAGATTGGGACTGCTGGGTCATATGTCAATTATAGGTTTAACTTTACTAGCAATTGCCAAAATATTTTCTGAAGTGGCTGTTCAATTTTGTATTCACACCAGCAATATATATGAGAGTTCTAGTTTCCCTGCATCCATGCTATCTTATATGTTTATGATTTTAGATATTCTAATAGGTATGTAGAGGTACTTTATTGTGGTTTTAATTTGCATTTTCCTCATGACTAATGATATTGAACATCCATATTTTTATTATTTTCCATATATAGTTTGGATAGCAACATTATTAATACAGATGCTGTTATATACTATCCATATATCTTTTTGGTGAAGTGTCTCCACATCTTCCACATATTTTATTTGACTGTTTGCTTTTCTTGTCATTGGGTTTTTGGAGAACCTTATATATTCTGGATGCAAATTCTTTTTCACGTGTGTCTCTAGCCAAAATTTTCTTCCAGTCTTTTTAGGTCAGATACGTGCATTTAAAAGATAAGTCTGGCTTCAATTTTTAGAATCAACTAGAATGGACAAGACTAGAGGCAGGAAGAGTATCTAGTTGCATTTAATTAAAGAAACTGAACAGAATATAATGATATTAAAGAGAAAAAAATCAAGAGACACTGTTAATTTGGACTTTGGGGGAGATACAGAAGGAATAAACTATGAACTAGAATTCTTCCCAAAGCAAATGGGAAGAAAATTTATTAATATTAACACAATAAACTTATATTTTGAGAAAGAAGAACTTTTTTCATGTCTATTCCATGTTTTTTGTTTTTTTGTTTTGTTTTTGCGGCACGCAGGCCCCTCACTGTTGTGGTCTCTCCCGTTGCGGAGCACCGGCTCCAGACATGCAGGCTCAGCGGCCATGGCTCATGGGCCCAGCCGCTCCGCGGCATGTAGGATCTTCCCGGACCTGGGCATGAACCCGTGTCCCCTGCATCAGCAGGCGGACTCTCAACCACTGCACCACCAGGGAAGCCCTATTCCATGTTATTTTTATTTTAAAATGTGTGATACTAAATGAGCATTTGTTTACTAGTGTCTATATTTATCGTGATATTTGATATGGTCAGATTTTGCTATGCCCCGTGGTTATTATCCTCTTCTGGTGGAGATCTCTCTAGCTGATAAAATGTCAGTTTCTTGATAGCCAGTCTTGCTCATGTATGTCACCTCAGTGTGCCAGTTTCTAGAAGAGGACTTAACATATAGGAGGTACACTGTGATTAGTGAAAATATGAATCTATGATTCATGTCATGTGTTGATATCCTTCATACTCTTGACCATGTCTTCACCAATATTTTGGTGTCTACCTTAGGCCCAGCTAATTTCATGTCCGTCTCCTGTTTCTTCAGCTTACCCTAAACATACATAATCCTTGTTTTTCTTGTTTTCCAATGCTACTGGATCCAAATAGTGTCCCAAACTAATATCATATCGTGGTTCTTAAAACTTGCTTTTACTGATATTAAATGCAAGTATAAATCTACCTAAGATAAACTTTTAGGAGTTTCTGAATGTTAATCATTTCACCCAAAACAAACTTTACCCTCTACCTAAATTAACACTTATCCTGTGTCTAAATTAACTCACTTTGAACAGGACACAAAGATTAAAAAGAAAACCAAAAAGCAAATACTCTAAAAATTTTCATATTTTACCATGGGCTTCTGTCTTATCTAAAAGAACAGTCATTACATTTCATTCATCTCAAAGGAACTAATGTTCTAGGGAAATAGGAATAAGAATTATGATCAACCTTTTATGGACTATCTATATTTTAAAGAGTTGGTTCAAATTGACTTGTAACCTTTTTACATCGTACTACCAGACAGGGCATACTGTTTTTTTGAATGGTACAAGTTTTGAGAGCTGTAAATTAAGAAGTTTAAAACAGTCTTGCAGTCATAAAAAAATTCTCTGAAAAAACACTAAAATTTTTACCTTAACTCAAGAACAGTCAGGTGTTTACAAATTTTTTTTTTGAAATTCTAATCTCCCAAGTTACTTCTTTGACTTACTTGGTCAAAATACAGACTACAATACTCAAGAATACATGGCAAAATCAAATTATCCAAATAAATTGAATGGAGGTTAGAAACATAAACATACTTTATAAGTAGCACAGATTAAAACAAATGTGAACACCTTAGAATCAATGGATAATCACATTTTGTTCTGTGTTGTCTAGTGTCTGTAGCCTAATCCATACCCTGAAATGTTATTGACACAATGAATATTAAAAGAAAGAAGAAAACACATAAATATTCTGTTGAATTATGCCACTATTTTAACTCAATGTATTTGATAAATGCTCCCCGTTAAACTGTAAAATTGTGTTTATTCAGCTTTCCAGTCAAAATAAATGTTGTTCTCAAACCTACGGATTCAGTGAAGCTTAGGAAAATCAAACAAAATCCTGTCTGCTTCATAAATTATAAGCAAAAGATGTGAAGTAATGGAAACTGTATCTGATTCTGGAATGATTCGTGGTGGCAATATGAAATGCCCATGCAAACAGATGTGGAAAAGAGTGCAGTTTTATTTTCATAAACTAAGTGGGTCCTCTTGGGGTGAGGATAACGGAAAATAAATGAAAAATTACTCCCTATTTCTTCTAGACAAACTAAGCATGACAAGTACATTGTAAGGATGAATACAAAAGTAGAAACGTATATCTATCCTTATGCCCAATTACATGCATCATTTTATAGAAGGAAAACTAAAACCAACTTATACTGACAGAGTATCAAAGTCATGGGTGAAACTATCTTTAAACATTTGTTCATACCCCTTTCAAATAATCTGCTCTGATACTTTTGAAGTGCCTCTGTATTACATAGGTAAATTTTTTAGCTCATAGAGATATAATGGCTTTATTCACAATATTCTATAGAATAGACTGTAAGTAACATGCATGCCAGACTTACTTGTTTTATTTTCTGATGTATTACCAGATTCTGGAATTGCGTCTGGGCACAGAGGGTGCTAAATAATCATGTGATAAGTGAATGAGTGAATTTTATCTTTGCTTGAGGAAACTTAAAGATGAATTTCCTAAATTTTTAGTACACATCATAGGAATATCACTTTTAATTTAATATGTTAGGCTAAATTTTCTAGCATTTTATTACTTTTGCTATCAAAAAGACAAAACTCAGTTATCAGGTCATGAAAGTACTCATAACTACCTGGCAGAGCAAGAATACAACCCTCAAAGTACATTCACTTATAGGGTTATTCATGTCTACATCTGGATCCATGTCCATATCTGTAACACATATGTAGTTATGAAAGTACAAACTTTAAAAAAAAAAATAAAACCAGAAATATTTTCTTAAAGATTGGATATGGAGAGTACGGGAGTAAGAAGAGTCTAATATGAGTACCAGGTTTTTGTCCTGTCCAAATGGATGCATGGAATTGCCTCAGTTGAACACAATGAAGCTGCAAGTATGGTACCCTTTGAGTTAGAACATCAGTGTGAGGCATGTTAAGTTTCAAAGATCCATTAGGCATGTAAATAGAGATGCTTAATGGTCAGTTGAATATATGTGCAGGGAGTTCCATAGAAATCTGGACTGCAGATAGAAATTTCAGGGTCATTTGCATTTGGATGATGAGGCTGGACGACATTACCAGAGAAGTGCACAAAATGTGAAGAGAACCAAGTTCTGACAATGGGCACTCCAAAACAGAGATGTCAGGGATCAGAGAAAGACCCAGTAAATAAGTGTGAAGTGCAGCGACAGGAGGAGAACCAAGAGTGTGGTATCCTGGAAGTCAACTAGGGAATGTATGTGAAGGGGGAAAGAGGGATCTGCTGTGTCAAATGCTGGGAACAGATCAAACTAGGAAAGGACTGAACCTTGACAATTGGATGTAGCAGGGTGAAAGCCACTTGTCCCCTTGGCAGTGCATATTTGGTGCAGTGGTGTGAGAAAAATCTTACTGATTTAAGAGAGAATGAGAGGTTTCCTTTTCCCTTCATGGACAATTCAAATGTAAAGTCATTAAGTGGGTTTTGACAAGGTTAGAATCTGCACTGGTGGGAGGAGAGCCACAATGGGCCAGAGTAGGTTGGTATCCTAACCAGGGTGGAGGAGATGTTACATGGGGGTGCTCTGTCGTTCAGGGTATTGGAGCACATGAGTGGTTAGGCTTTGGAAGAGGTAGCCAGCATAGAGTGTTAGCCTTGGGTAGGATGAGGACAACCTTCATGTATGTGACAGTGGAAATAGCCCAGGCAGGGTGTTAAAGCCAAGTGGCCTGAGGAGAGCATGTAGACGGGAGAAGAGACAATGATCAGATACATACAAGGGGATTAAGAAAAAGATATTTTGATGTTTATGAGGACCAGGTTTTGCACTATGAGAAAAAGGGGTAACAAATACGGCAAAAAGAAAAGAAGGAAGGAAGGAAGGAAAGGAGGGAGGGAGCGAAGGAGGAAAGGAAGGAAGAAAAGAAGGAAGGGAGGGATGAAAGGAAGGAAAGGGAGGGAGGGAGGGAGGGAGGAGGTCAGGAAGGAAGGAAGAAAGAGAGGAAGGAAGGAAGAACAATCAATCAGTGCATGCTCATAGATACAGGGAATGGATTTGGTTGCCAGAGGCAAGGGAGGTGGGGGGAAGGGGAGGTGGGGAGGTAGGAGGAGTTGGTGAACTGTTTTTGTTTTTGTTTAAACAAATTGAATTTTGTTTTGAAAAAGAAATAACAGTAGATTAAATTCTGTGGTACTAGACTGAAATTGGAGGTATTAGTGTGAACACATGGTTTTCAACATATAGCTACATAGAAGTAAACAGGCATTAAAAGGTACAGATAGATAGGTAGGTAGGTAGATAGGTAGGTAGATAGGTAGATAGATAGATACAAACATTTCTTCAGTTCTGTCTGCTGAGAAGGCTCGGCAGTGACACCTCTGTAGCCTTTAGCAAACCTAGCACCTGGATATTGGTTTCTAAGTGTTATTTTCTACTAAAAGGAAAATAAGACTCCTTGAAGAAATGGTTGATTTCAGGGCAGGAGCAGGTGAAAAACAAAATGAGCCTGGAATAGGTGCTAGAAAAGACGTGCTCAAAGAAAAAAGGGAGCATGTTAAAAGGTCACAGAAGCCAACTTGAATGGACTCTCACTGATTAAACTTGGACAATTTTAGGTTAAAAATTAATAATGATGGTAACAAGTAATTATAGTAACAATTAAAAAAGAATAGGAAACCACAGTCAGTTTGAATACTCTATTGAATTGAGTATATTGAAAGTTTGTAAGTTACAGGGTATTTACAGTCTCAGTGTAGTTCCCTGTGAAATATTTATTGACTGACAAGTCTGTAAGAAGTCTGACAGCTGAGAAGTCTGACAAGTGATTAGTTAACATAACCCGTAAAGGAACAAATCAAAGTCATGTGCCGCCTGATAGGATGCAACGATAAAAACAAGAGGATTACTTTCATAATCAAAGAAGCACAACTTGAAACTAATCATGAGAAACATCAGACAAGCACAGGTTGAGGAACATTCTGTAAGATAACTGGTCTATAGAGTCACAAGTGTCCAGATAGTGAAAGCCAAAGAAAGACTGAATAAGTGATCCAGATTGAAGATAACCAGAGACGTGAACACTCAGCAGTACTTGCAATTCTGAATTAGATGATTTGCTATGATGGGCATTGTGGGACCACTGGTGGAACTTGAATGAGACCTGAGGATTAGAAATTAGTAGCGCACTACAGCAAATGTCTTGATTTTCATGGTTGTACTGTGGTTACACATGAGAATGTCCTTGTTTTTAGGAAGTGCACACTGAAGTAACATTTGAAGGGGATAGTGCATTGTATCAGTAACTTACTATCAAATAGGTCAGGAAAACAGTTCTTTGTATCATACCTGCAACTTTGTGGTTAAGATTTTTTCATGCAAAATAAAAATTTTAAAGTGATAGGAAGGATTTAGAAATATTGAGTATAGATACCCATTCAAGGAGTTTCAACCAGCATATAAAAATTAGGACAATCATATTTGGGGGATGATAAGACATTCATTCATGATGATGTTGAAGATTAGGTAGAGATGCTTGAGGGATCTCAGGAGAGATTTCTGGACTGAAAGATGAATTTTGAAGTTATGAAAAATATAGCAATTAGAAGTATGGAGTGACTGATATTAGGAAAGTGAAAATTAAAACCACAGTGAGATTCCACTTCACACCCAGTAGCAAGGCTATAATCAAAAAGATAGACAATAACAAGTGTTGACAATGATGTGGAGGAATGGAAGCACTCGTATATTGCTGGTGGGAATGTAAAATGACACTGAACTTTGGAAAAGAGTTTGTTAGTTTCTCAAACAATTAAATGTAAATTTAACATATGGTTTGGTAAATTCCACTCTTTGTAATCTTTCCAAAATGATGAAAACATGTTCTCACAAAGATGTGTACTTGAATGTTCATAGCACCATTAATCATAATAACCCAAAACGGAAACAATCCAAATGTCTGTCAACTGGCTAATAAACAACATGTGGTATATCCCTACAATGTATTACTACTCAGCGGTAGAAAGAAATGTATACTAAAACATGCTACAACATGGATGAATCTCAAAGAATATGCCAAATGAGAGAAGATGACTCCTGAAAAAATGACTAAAATAGTCCATGAGAGTGTCACCTATAAACACCTACTAAGCCCAGGAATATCTGATGTCAACTCAGAGAGTATCAGCAAGAACTGTTTTGCTCTTTATATCTCCTACAATATTTTTGTATTTCATCTTTGTATTAGTAATCATCATTTTTAAAAAAGCAGTATAGAGTAGATGAGATTAATTTTGATAACTGTGACTTATCAAAAACACATTAATTTATTGATTTTCTAAGGTAGGCATATATAAAAAGTAAGGCAGAACTAGTTAAAGAGTTCCAGATCCGAGTCATGTTCCTGGTTTTGAATCCCAGCTTCACTATTTACTAAATGTATGATCTATGAAAATTTACATAGCCAGTCGGTGCCTCAGTTTTTATATCAGTAAAATGGGATAACAATAAATAGTTTGCATTTTTGAAAGGATTAAACTAGTTAATACATGCAAAACATTTAGGTTCTATAACTGGCACAGTGTAAGCTCTCAGTGTTGGCTTTACTGTAGTTGTTCTTATAATTATCCTAACAATCCTCTTCTTGAAATTAGTGAATCAATTTAAAAATATACTTTATGGTAAAACAATATCACAACCTTTTGTAAAATTAAATTGGTTATATTTTATGTCTATTTACCTGAAGCTCTTTACAGAAATCAAGTTAACTGTTATTTCTTTGTACAGAAATATATACAGTAGGTTTTGTTTGCTTATATTGAAAACAAGCAAGTACATGGTATTATCAAAAAATTTTTCAGCTATCTCAGTAGACTTCTGCTAAAGGGATTGATAGAAAAACTACTTCACTTTTGTTCTGAGCAGTCATAATGATATTTGTATCTTCAAGTGAGCACAAAAACAAAATAATCTCCAGATGTATTTCATCAGCACATCAGGAACAATTCTAATTGGAAAAATGAAGAGTTCTACAAAATTAATTTGAATGGGCAAGAGCTGAGAATTATAATAGTACATATACAGATATGGAGATTTATTTTGTGTTACTTTTGTTCTGGCTTAATTTTTAAAATATATATGTATTTTGTTTGTAAAATATCCACTTCTACATATTAGCTGTACTTCTTAAATTTGCCAGTAATATTTGAAATTGGAACAAGCATCCATTTGGTTAAAGTGCATAAAAAATTTTTTAAGGTAGCAAATATTCATATTTCAATTTTCTTCATATAATATCAACTATATATATATATATAAAACACATGTTAAATCAATATAATTTCTTTTTGAAAATATATTTTAACCTAATTAGGAAAATAAAATGATTGCCATTAATGTACTTCTGATTTTTAAAGAGAAACATAAAAAATACATATTAGTTTTCTACATAGGTCACGTGTAAAATAAATAAACTGCATTTCAAAAAATGCTTTGAAATACACACATGCTAAGTTAATCCTTTAAAATTTCTTCTCAAGAGTGTCTTGGAACTTTGGGATTCTGCTTCCAGCAAAGATGTAATAAGAGAAACCAAATTTACCTTCCTGTCTAAAAACAACAAAACCAGTCAAAAATATGTGAAATAGTACTTTTTAAGACAGTGGACATCAGGCAATGAATAACAATACTAATCCTTAAGAAATAGGAAACAAATGAGGTGAGTTCTATTGTTGCTCCAGCTCACTGTTTTTTAGAGTATTTCCTGAATGCAGGTAGAAAAAACGGGAAAGGCAAAATATTATTTTGAAGGTCATTCATCAAAACATTTTGAAAGTGATGCAAACTATACAATCTCACAGATCCAAAAATCTTAACTCTAAACACAGTATGAAGAAAACTACACCAAGACACATTGTAATTGCATTTCTCAAAACACATGATAAAGAGAAGATCTTGAAAGCAGAGAAAAAAGGAATGCTACTTCTCTAGAACAAATATAAGAATAACATCAGATTTCTCATTGGAAACGATGCAAGTGAGAAGGTGGTGCAGTAAAAATCTTTAAAGTACTGAAAGAAAAAACAAATCTCAACATATAATTCTACATCCAGAAAAAGTACACGTTGAAAATGAAAGCAGAAAGTTTTTCAGACATATGAAAGCTGAAAAAATTCATCACTAGCAGATCTGCATTACAAGAAATTTTAAAAAGAAGTCCTTCAGTGAGAAGAAAAATGATACGACATGGAAATATGAGTCTTCACAAAAGAACAGAAATCACTGGAAATGGCACCTATATGGTTAAATTATATGTTTCTTATATTTTATATTTATTTTAAAAGGCTATATAAGCAAATATCATAAGAATATAATGTGTATTCTACAACATATATAGAAATAAAATGGATAAGGAAGATGTGGTCTATATACATAATGAAATATTATTCAGCCATGAAAGAATAAAATAATCCCATGTGTAGCAACATGGATGGACCTAGAGATTATCATACTAAATGAAGTCAGACAGAGAAAGACAAATATCAAATGCTATCACTTATATGCAGAATCTAAAAAAAATGATACAGATGAACTTATTTACAAAACAGAAGTAGACTCACGGACATAGAAAATAAATTTATGATTACCAAAGGGGAAAGGGTGGGGTGAGGGATAAATTAAGAGTTTGGGATTAAAATATACATACTACTATATATAAAATAGATAACCAACAACCCATAACAAACAAGGAACTACTGTATAGCACAGGGAACTATACTCAGTATCTTACAATAACCTATAATGGAAAAGAATCTAAAAAAGAGTATGCATATGAATATATATATAAAACTGAATTACTTTGCTGTACAACTGAAACTAACACATTGTAAATCAACTATATTTCAATAAAAATTTTTAAAAATAAAAGTATAAAAAAACACATTATGAAATTGTGCATTTGGTGTGAGGTAGAGTAAAAAAAATTTTTTCCATTATATGTCCATATAATTTTTCCCTTTTATTCTATCAATTGGGTGAATTGATTTATTTTGAAATATTAATCCACTCTAGTATTCCTGTCATCATAATCCTAATTGGTCATGACATATTATCCTTTCTATACATTGCTGAATTTGTTTTGTTAATATTTTGTTGAGTTTCACATCCATAGCCTACAATTTTCTTGAAATATCTGTCAGATTTTGGTATCAGAGTTATTCTGGCTTCTGAAAATGGTTTGGCAATTTTTTCCACCTCTTTAACTTTCTTAAGAGTTGTGGTAGGAATGGTATTGATTTTTTAATTTCATGTTTGACACAATTCACCAGTGAAAATATGTGGACCTAAAGCTGCAAGTGTTTACTATTTTATATAAACTTTTCCTAAAGCTGCAAGTGTTTACTATTTTATATAAACTTTTCCACAGGTATATGAAAATATATGGGAATGGGGAAGTAATATTTATGCCTGAAACGTAAGCATTGTACTCCAACTGAGCCTCTCCCTGGAGAGCAAATCCCTAGGGAATTTGTGTAGCTATTAGCAAAATCCTACTTTGTTTTTCTTCTTTTTGTGTATCTTTGGGATTTGAGCATTTTCTATTTTTCTAGTTAGCGGAAGCAAGCCCATCTTACCAGCATCCAAACTTCTTCAAATACCTGCTGACATATTGAAGCCCAGTGCAGTTCAAAAGGGCAGATGCACAGGAACTAACCCTTAGATTGACAACCACATGGAAATTCTGATTCTCTGACCACAACTGCCTCAGCAAGCGCTGCCCACCCCAGCATACACAGCAAAGAAGTTCTCTTTGGTTTCGGACAGGCTTATTCAGGATCTCTACTTGCATTAGCAGGGATCTTTCCTTTGCCCTGGCCTGAGATTGTTTTCCTGGGATGAGGGTAGTCTCCATTGGTAACCTGAGACCAAAAGACCATGTTATTTATTAGAAACACTGTCCCTGATGGCAAGAGTAACATCTTGCTGTTAAGAAAAAATCTGAAAAACAGATAGAGCTTTTATACATATGCTCTCTGCAGAGACCTTCTGCTACCAAGTGGCTCTAAAGTTATTCCTGCCCTCAGCTATGGTGGCAGGTTTAGTATATTTATATTGGCTTATTAAAATTCTGGTCTGTAGGAAAGAGAGAAATGAAAAAAATTTTTTTCAGTATAGTTATTTGAATATTGCAATGTTACCAAATGTAAACCTGAGAACTGAAAATTGTGTGGAGCAGCATTCCAGAAGAACCCTTTGCCTCTTATTGGTCATGGCTTTTGAAGGCACAGACTCAGAAAGGGTAACCAAATACGTTATCATTCCAAACTGGAGCAATCCTGAACAGGAAATGAGGGAACTATTCGTAATTACTTGGAACAACATGTATAAACCAGACTGCCCTGGAAAACTAGGATATCTGGTCTGAAGACCCTAGTGATCTGACGAGTAGAGTGGATTAAAAATTTTTTTGAATTTCTTTAAGGTTTGAAAAATTCTGATGTAGCTGAATTACTACTGGTGTCTGAGTTCTCCTAGTTGAGTTTAAACTCAGATAAAATAGACTCTGCATAACTAGCAGTGATTCACTGCCACCCTAGGAAGGTTGAAACTAAGCAGATTGTAATGTCCTTCCTCTTAGTTTCTGTTATTCTCTTTCCTGCAGAGAAATTTATGGGTTTGTTATGATTGATAATGGAATTAGTCATATGGGTATTTCATTTTTCCTTACATAGTACTTCATTTTTGCTCTGACATAGTGTTTTTCTAAATTTTATCAGCTTGAAAAAGCAACAATATATTTTTATTATTGACCTTGGAGGGCACTGGAAAAGCTATAAGTGTGTTCATGTCAGAACATATACTTATTGAATCAAATTCTTTCACTCAACTTGTACCAGAGGGTATATACCTATAGTCCCTATGATTCTTAACATATGCTTCATTCATTTGTTCATTCATTCATTCAATGTGTATTGAATACCTACTATGTGCCAAGAATTTTTCTAAATGCTTGGAATATATTAGTGAACAAAACACAATCCCTTTTCTCACAGAACTCACATTCTAGTGGGAGAAAAGTGTTTATCCTTTTATTGAGGTTTTAACCTCAGAAGCTTTTATTAGTATTCAAACACTGTCCTGGATGATAAAATAACTAAATTAATTTAATTGATTTAATTTTCTGGATATATAGATCACAACATTCGTATTTTAAAAGTTAAAGATTTATTTCTTTTATCCATTACAAAATCAGGCACTTTTATTATTTTTCCTGAACCATTCCAAATTTTATGAATATCCAAATAAATATAGGTACATAACTTGTATTTTCTCTTTTAGACACAAATGTCATTGCATAGATACTCCTCTGTCCATTAGTTCTTGCTTATAAAAATGTATATTGAGATATTTTTCTATATCATGGTGAGAGTTTACCCATTCTTTTTTTGGCAATATCATATTCCATTGCATGAATGTACCAGTTAATTTAAACACACCTATTGACTGCCTTTAGTTTCCAGTCTTATGCTTTTATAAGCAATGTTGCAATGAATAAAATAGCTCTTGTTGTTTTATACACACATAAGGGTATCTAGGCTAAATTCATAGAATCTTTGCATTCATAATTTTGCCAAATTACCAAGTTTTCATCCTAAAGGGCTTAGTACCAGTTTGCACACAATTTACATCACAGTTTATGAGAGTACATATTATTCATGGACTAACACCTCAGTGTGATTAAACTTTTAGATTATTGTCAATATAATAGGGTTAAAATACATCTCCTTGCCTCAGCATAGTTTTATTTATTTTAACATCAGCATAGTTTTAGTTTGCACTTCTCTCATTATGAGTGAAATTGGGCATTTAGACATTTGTACCATCTGTACATGGTGAAGAACCACTTACAGTTTCCATTTTGTATTCATCTTGTTGGTAACCTTTGATCATTTTTTGACTGGGGTTTGGATTATTTTCTCTTTATATATCAGGGAGATTATAGCCATGAGTTGCAAATATTTGTTTCCAAGTATGTCATTTATATTTGAGATTTGTGGGTTTTTTAATTAACAAAAGTATTTCTTTTATATTTAGGTGATATTTGTTATTTTTTAATTTATGGTTTGTGGATCTTGATTCAGTTGGGATGGCCTTCCTCACTCCAAGGTTTAAAATTTCACACTCTTTGAACGACTTTTGTGATTTCATTTTTGTATTTAAATATTTAATCCAGTTAGATTTTTTAAATTGTTGCCACATGAATGACATGATTTTGTATACAGAAAATCTCAGACTCAACCAACAAACTTGGAATTAATCAAAGATTTCAGTAAAGATACAGGATATAAAATCAACATAGAGAAATCAGTTGCAATTCTATACACTGATAATAAAATATCTGAAAAACTAAAAAGGAAACTATTTCACTCACAACAGCATCAAAACAATAAAATACCTAGGAATGAATTTAACCAAGGAAGCGAAAGATCTGTACAACAAAAACTACAAGACTTTGCTGAAAGAAATCAAAGACACAAACAAATGAAAGACATCTGTGTTCATGGATGGGAAGAATTGATATTGTTAAAATATCCATACTACCCAAAGCCATCTATAGACTCAATGTAATCCCCAACAGTATACCAATCTTCATATAGTTACAGTAATAAAAACAGTAAACTACTAGCATAAAAATAAATACATAGACCAAGGGAATAGAATAGAAATCCCATAATTAAAACCCCACATTTACAATCAATTAATATTATACAAGGGAGCCAAGAACACCCAATGGGGAAGAAATAGTCTCTTCAACATATGGTGCTGGGAAAACTGGATAAACACATGCAAAACAATGAAATTGGATCCCTATCTTACACCATTTACAAAAATTAACTCAAAATGAATCAAAAATTTAAATATATGACCCAATACCATAAAACTCCTAGAACGAAACATAAGAAAAAAGCTCCTCAACATTGTCTTGGCAATGACTTTCTGATTATGACCTCAAAAGCACAAACAAGAGCAAAAATCAGCAAATGGGACTACATCAAACTTAAAAGTTTCTGCATAGCAAAAGAAACAACTGAAAAGGCAACCTGCAGAATGGTGAAAATGTTTACAAACCATATAACGGATAAAAGATTAATATCCAAATATATAAATAATTTATACAACTCAAAAGCAAAAAAAAATCATTTAAACATGGGCAGAGAAACTGAATACACATTTTTCAAAAGAAGACATACACATGACCAATAGGTACATGAAAAGATGCTCAACATCACTAATACCAGGGTAATGAAAATCAAAATCACAATGAGATATCACCTCCCACCCATTATGGCTATCATCAAGAAGACAAGATAAGTGTTGGTGATGACATGGAGAAATAGGAAACCTGTTTGGTGGGAATACAAATTGGTTTAACCACTATGGAAAACAATAGGGAGGTTTCTCAAAAAACTGAAAATAGATCTATCATATGATCCACCAGCAATTCCACTTCTGGGTATATACCAAAAAGAAATGAAAACAGCATACTGAAGAGATATATGCATCGCCATGGTTTTGCAGTATTATTTGCAATAGCCAAAACAGGAAAACACCTAAGTGTCCATTGATAAATAGCTAAAGAGAATGTGATACACACATTGGAATATTATTCACCCATGAGAAAGATGGGCATCCTGCCATTTGCAACAACATGGATGAACCTTGAGCTTATTATTTAAGTGAGATAAGTCAGTCAGAGAAAGACAAATACCGTATGATATAACTATATGTAGAATATAAAAAAAACAAATTTATGAAAACAAAGTAAAATGGTGGTTACTAGGTGATGGGGGGATTACGGGGGATAGTAAAGATGCTTAAGGGTACAAACTTGAAACAAGTAGTAAATAAGCCCTGGAGATCCAATGCACAGTATAGTGAATATAGACAACAATATTTTATTATAATCTCAAATTTACTAAAAGATTAGAACTTAATGATTTGGAACACCAAAAAGAAAAGAAATTTTGAAACATTACAGAAGTGCTAATTTTATTGCTACAGTGACAATATTACTATAAATGAATCAAGTTGACATGTACATTTTAAATTTGCACAATGCTATATATCAAATATATCACTACCAAAAAAAAGGAGAGGGATTTCCCTGGTGGCAGAGTAGTTAAGAATCTGCCTGCCAATGTGGGAGACATGGGTTTGATCCCTGATCTGGGAAGATCCCACATGCCGTGGGGCAACTGAGCCCATGCACTGCAACTACTGAGTCTGCACTCTAGAGCCCACATGCCACAACTACTGAAGCCCGTGCACCTAGAGCCCGTGCTCTGCAACAAGAGAAGTCACTGCAAGAAGCCCACACACTGCAACTAAGACCCAACACAGCCAAAAATAAATAAATAAATAATTTTTAAAAAGAAGAAAAACATGTTACATGGTGTAAAATGTGAAGTGAAAGAGAGAAAGAAATACATATATTATCCTGGCGTCTCAAAAACTATTAGTGAATAGACTTTTTCCCCCCACTGATTAGAGGCCTGCCATTATCATATACTATATTATTGTATACATGTTGATGACTGAATTTCCCCCCCACTGATTTTTCTATCTTGCCTATTCAGATTCTAGTCTCACATTGCCCTAATTGTTGAAGCTTAATAATATATTTTAATACCTGGTAGAACAGTTTCACCATTCTTGATCATTTTTCCCTCCAGTGTTTACCTTTTCTGTTTGATTTTCCAAATGCATATTAGAATCTATTTTCTGAGATACAATATGTAAAGTAAGACACTTGAAAATTTTACAGATGTCATGTAAATTTCTAAATTAATCAGGGAGAACTGATGTCTTAATGATGTTGAGTCTTCTTATACATAATCTTGGTTTGTCTTTCCCTTTAAGTCCAATTTTATGTTTTAAATTTTCTTACATAGGACATGCACATTATTTGTTAATTTACTTCCACATAATGTGACTTTGACTTGCTATTGTACATTTTTTTTTTTTTTTTTTTTTTTTTTTTTTTTTTTTCCCGGATGTGGCCTCTCCTGTTGCAGAACACAGGCTCCAGACGCGCAGGCTCAGCAGCTATGGCTCACGGGCCCAGCCGCTCCGCGACATGTGGGATCTTCCTGGACCGGGGCACGAACCTGTGTCCCCTGCATCGGCAGGTGGACTCTCAACCACTGCGCCACCAGGGAAGCCCTGTAAAAATTTTTTTATCATCCACGATGTTTTCTATCACGTTAGCAGTAAACATGAAATCAATTGCTATCTGTATATATATTTTTATGTCACTATTTGTACTCCACTAAATTACTCTTTGTAGTATTTTTAAGATAAATCTCTCACTCTCTCGGGTTTTCTATAAAAATAATCATATCTTTGGCAAAGGTTATGCTTTATTTCTTCACATTTTTAATTTCATTTTACTTATGTTTAACTAAATGACTAATATCTCCAGTTCAATGTTTAGCAGTTTTGGCAGAGAGACTGAGGCTATTTTTCTTACCGCTGAACTTTAAAGTGAATTTTTCCACATTAAGAATAATGTCTGAGATAGATAGGTGTTAAGTAAATGCCTATGTCTATTTGACTGATTTTTTAAATCAAAAATAGACACTGAATTTCTTTCAAATCTTCTTAAGCATCTATGGGTGTAGTTATGGGATTTTTTTTTTTTCCTTAGAAATCATTGTTGCATTTTATGGGAGAGACTAACTATGGACAAAATCCATTATATTTCCATCATAAAATGTTAATATATTAAAATGTAAAAACTTATTTTTCTTTTCTGAAAATATTTTTGAAAGTATTTTCCATAATATTTAAATTGGTGATACATATTCTATACACTAAGATATATTTATAAGTTTTCACACAAATTTCTTTCCTCAAATATCTGTTCCATGGATGACCACAATATGCCAGATCTTTCACAATATGGAAAAACTGTCACCATGCTCTAGCATTGACAAATAATGTTTTGTAGATGAAAGGACATAAGATTGATGTTATTGATGGAATCAAATTTTGGTTCTGCTTTTTTATAAAGGCACAAACAAGGGCAGTTAATTGTTTTAAGCTGCAGTTTCCTCAGATATTAACTGGACAAGTGAATCCATTACATTATCATTGTAGTTGTTTCATTAGTATTGTCATTTCATTTCATCTCTTTGATTCTGACTTCAATTATTCAAGTGTGTGTTCGGCATTTTTAAAGATTTTGTTTTCTTTTGTTTTTCCTTATAAAATCAGAGGACAGACTTTTGACAGAAAGTGCTTTCACAAAAACTGACAAACTGTGTCGAAATGGAAAGTTCACAGTAACAACATCTGGCTTTGTATTTCTTTGAGCTAAGCAAGAGGATTCAACCACCCAGAGGGCTGTTTGCCTAGAGTCAGTGGGAGCCAAAGGCAGGGAGAGGAACACAAGTTGTGAGGGAAGAGAGGAGATTCTCAGCAAAGACTGTCAATCACCAGAGAAATAAAACCAGAAAATAAGAACCTAGGGAGAAAAGATGACTGTAGTAACATGAAAAAATATGACTCAGGTAGGATTCTACAGTACTTTGAATATATATTCTAAGAGACTTTAGGATTGAGAGATTAGTGGAATTACACCTTTTTAGTTTTCTTTAAAATCCTCCAAATCACACCCCCCTACATACATCCATACACACACAAACACACCCATACATACAAACACACACACACACATGCTGCTCTGCCCTTGTTTTTCTTTTCCCTTTTTTTAAACTCATCTATTTAGTTGCATTTTATGTATCACTGTAAGCTGCTGTCCTTTCAGTAGCAAAATAGAAATTTTGGAACTTTAAAAATTCTTGGAGTATATTACTTATGAGTAAACTAACCATCATAGATATAGGAAATCTGCTAAAAACATGGAAGAGTATAAAACATGATCTAATTTGCATTGCTCATGGAGGTGTAGAAAGTTATGTCTTTGTATTTGAACTTGATAAGTAGGTAAATATGAGTTTTAGAATTCCTTAATTTTTTTTCCCGTTTGTCCCCTAAATCGACTAGGTTAATTTAAGACAGGGTAATGGACCTTATTCCACTGTTCCTTAAACTTCACATATGGAAAATGATAAATGAACACCTGTCTCTCCAAATGAAACAAAATGTGTATTTTTAGATGAATTAGTAGAATAATAAATAGTGGCAACAACTCTCTGTTCCTCCTAGTTTCCCACTCTTAAAACCAGGGCAGGGCTTCCCTAGTGGTGCAGTGGTTGAGAGTCCGCCTGCCGATGCAGGGGACACGGGTTCGTGCCCCGGTCCAGGAGGATCCCACATGCCGCGGAGCAGCTGGGCCCGTGAGCCAGGGCCACTGAGCCTGCGTGTCCGGAGCCTGTGCTCCACAACGGGAGAGGCCACATTTTTTTTTTTTGTGATACGCGGGCCTCTCACTGCTGTGGCCTCTCCTGTTGCAGAACACAGGCTCCAGACGCGCAGGCTCAGCAGCTATGGCTCACGGGCCCAGCCGCTCCGCGACATGTGGGATCTTCCTGGACCGGGGCACGAACCTGTGTCCCCTGCATCGGCAGGTGGACTCTCAACCACTGCGCCACCAGGGAAGCCCTGTAAAAATTTTTTTATCATCCACGATGTTTTCTATCACGTTAGCAGTAAACATGAAATCAATTGCTATCTGTATATATATTTTTATGTCACTATTTGTACTCCACTAAATTACTCTTTGTAGTATTTTTAAGATAAATCTCTCACTCTCTCGGGTTTTCTATAAAAATAATCATATCTTTGGCAAAGGTTATGCTTTATTTCTTCACATTTTTAATTTCATTTTACTTATGTTTAACTAAATGACTAATATCTCCAGTTCAATGTTTAGCAGTTTTGGCAGAGAGACTGAGGCTATTTTTCTTACCGCTGAACTTTAAAGTGAATTTTTCCACATTAAGAATAATGTCTGAGATAGATAGGTGTTAAGTAAATGCCTATGTCTATTTGACTGATTTTTTAAATCAAAAATAGACACTGAATTTCTTTCAAATCTTCTTAAGCATCTATGGGTGTAGTTATGGGATTTTTTTTTTTTCCTTAGAAATCATTGTTGCATTTTATGGGAGAGACTAACTATGGACAAAATCCATTATATTTCCATCATAAAATGTTAATATATTAAAATGTAAAAACTTATTTTTCTTTTCTGAAAATATTTTTGAAAGTATTTTCCATAATATTTAAATTGGTGATACATATTCTATACACTAAGATATATTTATAAGTTTTCACACAAATTTCTTTCCTCAAATATCTGTTCCATGGATGACCACAATATGCCAGATCTTTCACAATATGGAAAAACTGTCACCATGCTCTAGCATTGACAAATAATGTTTTGTAGATGAAAGGACATAAGATTGATGTTATTGATGGAATCAAATTTTGGTTCTGCTTTTTTATAAAGGCACAAACAAGGGCAGTTAATTGTTTTAAGCTGCAGTTTCCTCAGATATTAACTGGACAAGTGAATCCATTACATTATCATTGTAGTTGTTTCATTAGTATTGTCATTTCATTTCATCTCTTTGATTCTGACTTCAATTATTCAAGTGTGTGTTCGGCATTTTTAAAGATTTTGTTTTCTTTTGTTTTTCCTTATAAAATCAGAGGACAGACTTTTGACAGAAAGTGCTTTCACAAAAACTGACAAACTGTGTCGAAATGGAAAGTTCACAGTAACAACATCTGGCTTTGTATTTCTTTGAGCTAAGCAAGAGGATTCAACCACCCAGAGGGCTGTTTGCCTAGAGTCAGTGGGAGCCAAAGGCAGGGAGAGGAACACAAGTTGTGAGGGAAGAGAGGAGATTCTCAGCAAAGACTGTCAATCACCAGAGAAATAAAACCAGAAAATAAGAACCTAGGGAGAAAAGATGACTGTAGTAACATGAAAAAATATGACTCAGGTAGGATTCTACAGTACTTTGAATATATATTCTAAGAGACTTTAGGATTGAGAGATTAGTGGAATTACACCTTTTTAGTTTTCTTTAAAATCCTCCAAATCACACCCCCCTACATACATCCATACACACACAAACACACCCATACATACAAACACACACACACACATGCTGCTCTGCCCTTGTTTTTCTTTTCCCTTTTTTTAAACTCATCTATTTAGTTGCATTTTATGTATCACTGTAAGCTGCTGTCCTTTCAGTAGCAAAATAGAAATTTTGGAACTTTAAAAATTCTTGGAGTATATTACTTATGAGTAAACTAACCATCATAGATATAGGAAATCTGCTAAAAACATGGAAGAGTATAAAACATGATCTAATTTGCATTGCTCATGGAGGTGTAGAAAGTTATGTCTTTGTATTTGAACTTGATAAGTAGGTAAATATGAGTTTTAGAATTCCTTAATTTTTTTTCCCGTTTGTCCCCTAAATCGACTAGGTTAATTTAAGACAGGGTAATGGACCTTATTCCACTGTTCCTTAAACTTCACATATGGAAAATGATAAATGAACACCTGTCTCTCCAAATGAAACAAAATGTGTATTTTTAGATGAATTAGTAGAATAATAAATAGTGGCAACAACTCTCTGTTCCTCCTAGTTTCCCACTCTTAAAACCAGGGCAGGGCTTCCCTAGTGGTGCAGTGGTTGAGAGTCCGCCTGCCGATGCAGGGGACACGGGTTCGTGCCCCGGTCCAGGAGGATCCCACATGCCGCGGAGCAGCTGGGCCCGTGAGCCAGGGCCACTGAGCCTGCGTGTCCGGAGCCTGTGCTCCACAACGGGAGAGGCCACAGCAGTGAGAGGCCTGTGTACCAGAAAAAAAACAACAACAACAAAAAAACAGGGCAATCATTTAATTTTCTAATGATTGTCGTTGGCAGTGGATATTGGCACATTTTGGATCATGGCTTAATCACTGGGATTCCATATTCGGTTGCTTAGGCAGAGGCAGAAGCCAAGGAGTTTAGTTGTGGCTCAGTAAATGCATTCACACAGGCTAGGATACAACAGCAGTCTTCCAAGACCAGGAATCAATTCTTGTTCAACATTTCTCCTGCCCTTCACTGATCCCTTTGCTCCAAGATTTTTAACATAAGGGATGTGCTTTTACGTTTATATGGGCTTACTTACACCCTTGTTCAAAGTCATTAAAAGTACTGGCACAAAAAAAGAAAGATAGATCAATGGAAGAGGATAGAAAACCCAGAGATAAACCCACGCATATATGGACACCTTATCTTTGATAAAGGTGGCAGGAATGTACAGTGGAGAAAGGACAGCCTCTTCAATAAGTGGTGCTGGGAAAACAGGACTGGTACATGTAAAAGTATGAGATTAGATCACTCCCTAACACCATACACAAAAATAAGCTCAAAATGGATTAAAGACCTAAATGTAAGGCCAAGAAAAAAAAGTAGCTTCCTAATTCTCATTAACTCAACTATTTTAATCTGTTGAGACAATAGTTACTAATCATTGGATTAGTAATGCTCAATACGGTATGATTATTGTTTGTTAAACAGAATTTTTGTGACATAGCCAAAAACTGACATTTGCTCTTGTGCCTTTTCTCACTCCTGTACCAGACTGTTCTTTGGCAACTCAGTGAAATACCCTCCTGAATTGTAGTGGGAATAAAGACTCTTTCTGACAGACGAAAAAGAGAGAATTAATTGCCAGTAGATTTGCAATGAAAGAAATGTTAAGGAAGATCTTCATGCAGATGTATTATAATACTTGATAGAAAAAAGGATCTATACAAAATCATGGAAACGAAATAAATAAAAATAAAACATATTCCATTAATGTTAATTGCTCTAAAAGGAAACTACTTAGAGCAAAAGAGTTGCAATGAACTGTGTGTTTATAGCAGAAGTAAAAGGAAAATACTTGACGAAAACAGTATAAGGAACGGGAAGAAGCATTGAGAACACACTACAGTAAGGTCCTTAACTCTACATGTGAAGTGGAACAGTATTATTTGAAGATAGATTCCTGTTATTTCAAGATGTACATTATAAGGCCTAGAACAATATATAAAATATTTACAAGCTATAAATTTGTCAATAGTGTAGATAAAATTGATTTTAAAATCTTATTAACGAAAAATGGCAGAAAAAAGAGGAAAAAAAATAGGAAACAGCTGTCAAGATGGTGTTTTAATCCAGCCTTATCAATAATGACATTAAATATAATAAATCTATTTGTACCAATTAAAATACAGAGATTGTCAAATGGGATGAAAAAGTAAGACCCAACTTTAAAATATCTACAAGAAATGCACTTTGAAAATAAAGGAATAAATTGGTCAAAAAATACTAATATAAAAGATATAACATGCAAACTCTAATTTTAAAAAAAGAACTAAAACTGGTCTATTAATTTCAGATAAAGTAGACTTCAGTACAAGGAACTTACCAGGACTAAAAAAAGATAGTGTACAATGATAAAGGAGTCAGCTCTCCAAGAAACATAAATATTCTAAATGTGTATGGACCACTCACAAATCTTCAAAATATATGCAGCAAAATCTGAGAGAAGGGAAAGGAGAAATAGACATATCTATAATTATAGTATGAGATGTCGATACCTTTCTTTCAGTAATTGATAAAATATGCATATGAAAGGTATCTCAGCCAATGAAGATTTTCTACTCTAATTTACTCAGACATAAAATTTTACATCAGCCTCAATTTCTACATTTCCAATATCTCATCTCTATGTAATGTTTATATATTACATGAGCCTGTTCTTACTTATTAGAGGAATAGGTGTAATCTTTAAGAATCATATAAAATTGAAAAGTCCCACCTGTGTATCTGGGGGTGACAAGACTACTCATATCAGCTATGGGGAAACAACTGACAGATACATCAGTGAGCAATCACTAGTGAACAATGCTTTAATTTGAAAAGAAAAAGCGCGTTTCTTTTAATCTATTTCATCAAATCATCATAGGAAGATTAATGCCTGTGAAAATGTTACTAAGACTTTCTCATGGAACAGTTGGAATCTGAAGAAAATGTCACAGAAACTACACTAACATTAAAATTGAAGGAGTTGCTTATATTCCAAGCCACTTTAATCTGCTCTGTTGACATTAGCAATGTGTCTACATAAGACACATGTAATATTACAGTATGTCCTGCAAGAAAAGAACATTTTATTTTTAACTATATCTACCATGATGAGCAGAAGCAAAATATTTGATTAAGCTGTTTGTATTTAAACACTTCCCTGATGGCTTTTTATTTTAAGGATTTTGTTTGTTTTTTGTTTGCTTGGTTTTGCCTTTTGGAAACAAACTACCAACATAGTACTTTTACTCTGACAATAGGATTTTTCTGCTTTGAAACAAAGTGATGGATAAAGGTAACAGGTCTCTCTAAACTTATTTGTAACCAAAAAATTTTAAAGAAAATCTTGTCCAACCAAATTTAAAGAAAAGAAAGACCTAAGGATATTTTAGAGATCTCTTTCATATGTAAGTAGAAAAGTTTACTTCTGAAAGCAGAAGTAGACTGGGTAGAGAAGAGGAGAGTTCATAAAGCCCAAATCTATTGTTAACCTGGATAGTAGGTTGACAATAGGATGGATTTTATCATGGTCTGACTGAGACTAGAGGGGCCTGCAAGTTCCATGTGTCAAGAAAAAGTACAAGGCAGTCAATTAAGGCAATGAAAGCCAGGCAGATGACTAAAAAATGTGATTGTCCAAAGCTACTATGAAAGTTTCTATTAATTTGAATGAGAGGTGAGCATGCCTGCATTGGCATGGCCTAGCTATGAGGGATGGAAATTACCGCATAAATATTGAGCTTTTAAGGGGAATAATGCAGAATGGTCTTCCCTATCACAGATCCTTCTGAGCTGGCTGCAACTGGAAGTGGGGAAATAGTGTTATGAGTTTGTAAGATAAGAAACAAAGTTAAATCAGCATTTAATCGTCGTTGCTTTAAAAAAAACAACAACAAAAGCCACCTGTGATTTCACGTCTGCCTCTCTCTTCATACACTTTACTTCATTCTCCCATTCTTCTCTCTGGTCTACTCAAACCCTTCTGATTATTCATAATATCTTTATATATTGCTTAGCAAATACCTATTCACTTTTCAATGCTCAGCTTAAGTTTCACACTCCCTACCTGCCCCTCCCACCCCCATTCTCATTCAGATCATTAAAAACACAGTACTCAGTGGCTGTATGCTTCTGCTGGAACACTTAGGACAATTTTGACACTTGTTTATGAATGTGTCAAAATCTGTCCCTTTTCAAATTTAAGCTCTTTAGAGTCTAGGATTCCTTGATTTGTGTATTTCCTGGTTCTAGAACAATATCCAGGATATAGTAAGAACTTAACTAGTATCTGTTGAATGCATATACAGTACATGTAGTCAAATGAATAAGGGGGACTATTGCTTGGAAACAGAGGCGCTGTGACACAAGAAAATACAGGATCTTGAAGTAGGAGGCAAGTACCAAAGGCCTCAATTACATTTTTGCAAAATTAAGGATTTGGCATTTATGATCTTTAGAGCGCTAAAATTGTGCATGTTTTCCCTCTGTACACATATTTAGATATGCACCTGGTAAATTTAACTCACAAATATTTTTTTAAAAAATGAAATGATTTTCTGAATTACAATATAAATATATAAAATCAATACATACATAATAAAAATACTTGGCATTTTAATATTTATAACAAATCCTGTTTTATGTTAAAATTAAATTGAATTTTATTCCATTCAGTAAGCTTTTCTCTTTTACCCAGAAGACAGTGCTAGCTATAAAATGACTTGTTACTTTTACCTACATCTGTGAAGATGTCTAGCTTTATGAGTAAAATAATCATAGTGCTATTTTAAATAATAATATTTCTGTAGATAGAGTAAAACTAATGTTTAAAGTTAATGATATCATTTTATAACATATTAGAAAGCATTACATTTCACATTATGGGAATTACCAAGATATGACTCTCACCCACTATTATATAACATTTAAAATCCATGAGATTACTTAAATAATATGTTACAGTTCCCTTGCTTCAAGTTTTACATTATAAAATTTAACATATTATCTTTTTAACTACCAGTGTCATGTATCTTACCTGTGTCTCAAACAATATGCATGCATTACCACATTTACGTTCATAAAAGAAATAGCAAATGTTCAGAGACAACTTTTTATACTTATATGAGTGTTTGAGTGAGTGCTGGAGGTTAAAACTGATGTAGAAGGATGAGGTAGAATCTATCATGTTGCCATATACTAATCTGGTAAATTACGGCTATTCAGTGACTTAATTCAACAGAAACCTTCCCTTGGAGTAACAAAAGGTTATGTTTTTTATTTCTTCTTCTTCATTTTTCCTGTTTGCTTTTTTCATACCTAAATATTAACACAGTTGTTTAAGGAGTCCTTTCAGAGACATTGTGACTCTTTGGAAAATAGGACAGTGGGTCCAATACTGTAATATTCCAGGCTTTTGCTTTGTATTTTCTAGCCCTTTCTCAATTTAAATTGTACAAGCCTATTTTAAATGTTGAAATTTTTGATTAAAATCATACTAAATACAACTCTTTTGTCATGTTTAGTTAAGTGCTTTTCTTTCATTATTTCAAAACTCATCTGCACAAAGGAACCTATCTACAAATCAGAAACAGACTCACAGACATAGAGAACAGACTTGTGGTTGCCAAGGGGGAGGGGGGTGGGGGAGGGAAGAATTAGGAGTTTGGGATTAGTGGATGCAAACTATTATATACAGGATGGATAAACAACAAGGTCCTACTGTATAGCACAGGGAACTATGTTTGGTATCCTGTGATAAACCATAATGGAAAGAATACATATAAAAAAAAGAATGTGTGTAACTGAGTCACTTTGCTGTACAGCAGAGACTGGCACAACACTGTAAATCAACTATATTCAATAAAAAAATTAAAATAAAACTCATTTCCAGTGGTAGTGGTAATTTCAAAAATACAATAGCAACTTGTTTTCACTTAGAAATGATTTTAAATGATTAATAATACAACACCTCCCATTATATAAATAACTTTCTTATAAAAAGGTTTTTATTTCTAATAATGACAATAATAATAAAAACACAAACTATGAGTAGGCACTCTTCTAAGTACTTTATATGTTTTTCATAACTTAGTCTTCATAGAAAATGAAACTATTTTCAGCTCCATTTGACCTATGAGGAAACTGAGGCACAGAGAAGTTAAATTATCAATACTTGTGTAGCTCACCCAACTGCAGCCACAATCTATCCACTTATTGAAATATAAGATAGGAAAGGTTGACAGCCACACTGAGAGTTTTCTTCTAGTATTCAAAAATTTTCCCAAGTTATGTTTTATGGGTCACCTTAATTTTACAGTCACCTTCTATTTCTCCTCTGGATCTATCTTTGTCTATCTATGACAGATAAGCTTATGTGATGATTTTATGTGTCAACTCAACTAGACTCTGGTGCCCCGTTGTTTGGTCAAACATTAGTCTAGATGTTGCTGTGAAGGTATTTTGTAGATACGATTAATAGTTACAATCCAGTTGACTTTAAGTAATTGGATCACCTTTCATAATGTGAGTGGACCTCATCCAATCCATTGAAGGCCCCTGAAGCAAAAAATGGACATTTCCTGGAGAAAAAGGAACTCTGCCTCAAGAGTGTAACACAGAAAGCCTTTCTTAGTTTCCTACCTGCTGGTCTGCCCCACAAATTTTGGACTTACACCTCCCACAATCGTGTAACCTATTTCCTGAAAATCAATCTCTCTCTCTCTTTGGAAAACCCTAACTGATACAACCTGAAAACATTTCTTGCACATGTGTATGATTAAACTATCATTCAGTAAATATTACCTTTTCCACCACTTCTAGAGTTAAAGAAGTACATCATGAAGCTGTCTTAACAATATTATCAAATATTTGCTTAGAAATTCTGTAAATAAAATATAGAAACATGGAATTGAATTTTACCATTATAATTATTTTACAAGGCTAGAAAAATCGTCTTGTTAAATATAGGAAATAGTGATTACACTAAGAAAAATACTTTAATTGTAAAATCTATTTTCTTTGATACAGGTTCATTTGAATGACTTAATTTTTTCCTCATATTTATTTCCTCTGCATGTGATTCTTTAGAATAGTGATGACATTATCATGTCAGTATTGATAATGACAGATATTTTCAGTTTCCTATCTTCCCACAAACTCCAGTGCCATTTTTCCATCTATGTACAAGATAATTCTAGATGGATATCTCACTGTCAAAAAAAAGAAAAAACAAAAGAAGAGTGATGAGAAAGGGAAGCAATTTTCAGCAAACAATGTATTGGGCTCCAGATTTTTGTCTGTCCCCTCATCCTTCTTCTTTTGGTCTTGTTATTGTCATCTCTATGAGGTATACTTTACTTTCTGGCTTATCTTTTTCCTCTATATAGAGAGCATTTTCATAAAAGTTGAAAGTTTTATTTCAGAAAAAAAGATCTAGGATGGAAAAGATAAGCTTAAATGAGTGGAGTTTCCCTTAACAAGTAGTGTTCCAAAATGTCATGCCCTCATTTTTTTTTTCTGTTACTGACTGAAGGGAGATTTTAAATTTAGAAAGAAAAAAAATTAGAGTCTTTCTTAATAATGTGAATCTATTCAGTGTGTATCAACTTCAGGGGATACTGGCATTAGTGCTTTCATGGGGATTGGTCTTATCTATTTTCCGTAATTGAGCTACTCAAAAACTCATTCAAACAGAGGTGCTCTTATATCCATACACGGTAATGTAGGTATTTTAAGCTGTTAAATTTCTAATGTAGATAAAAGTAGGAAAAAACACAGCTTAGATATGTTGCCACTCTCCTAAGAATAGTCAATATATTTTAAACTAAATTATTGGGCCATGATTTTGAATCAACATTGCATATAAAAAACAAAAATTTCTTAAGTTATAACAAGGGTATATACCAGTATGGGATTATTCAGGAAAACAAGTTTATCTATTCATTCTTATTAAAAAGGGTTTAAAAGAAATTATGATCTTACATGACTCTTAGAAGGGCTCAAGAAAGAAAGACAAGAAAGATGCCTCTGAAGATCTGGGTAGTTGCTGCCCAAGGTTGGATACACACACATGTTGACCTTGGTCTGAAGGATAGGAGTGCATTTTGGAAAAGAAGAATTTGCAAGGAAATCTTCAATCTCTCCACAAAAGAAGACTGGAAGCTAGGGCATGGGTCCCAGAAGCTGCTGCTTTTGCCGTATGTAAATATCAAAGTCGACAAACTGATGAAGCCTCTAGGTATAACACTCATGACCTCCCAGTGATTATGTGGTTTCACTTCTGTCTTCTGAATTTTGAACAAATCACCATCATAGGAAATCCCTAACCAAGAACAACACAAAGGAGCATGCCCAGGCATAAATGGAAGTGGTGGTCACAGTGCCAACTTGACCACAGCCCACTACAAAGAGTCTAGCTCTCTTTTTGGTATGTTGTAATAAGTCTAGGAGCACCAGAGTTAGGAAATGTCTGACACAAATATGAAACTGGATAATTACACACCAGAAAGGCTTGGGAGTAAAACTAATTGGGAAATCAGAATCTACAAAAATGGTACAGATGAACCTATTTGCAGGGCAGAGATAGAGACACAGAAGTACAGAATGGACATGTGGACACAGGGCGGGGGGTGGGATGAATTGGGAGATTGGGATTGACACATATACACTACCATGTGTAAAACAGATAGCTAGTGGGAGCCTGCTGTATAGTTCAGGGAGCTCAGCTCAGTGCTCTGTGGTGACCTAGGTGTGTGGGATGAGGGTGTGGGTGGGAGGGAGGGCCAAGATGGCGGGAATATATGTATACATATACCTAATTCATTTCATTGTACAGCAGAAACTAATACAACATCGTAAAGCAACTATACCCCAATTTAAAAAAAGAAAAAAGACAATGATCTAAGTATCCAAGAAAAAAGTGAGGCCTTTGTGGGGAGGCGTGGGGAATGTCACCCTGGGGAGTTTTTTTAATTTTTTACAGAAAGAATTAAATGAAGCAGAAATCAACAGAAGCAGACATGAGAAACCAGGTTATCCTAGAGAGAAAAGGAAAAGGTGGGAATCAGTATCTCATAAGACTTGACTGGATATTATGAGTCAGGACCTGATAGACTTTGTTAGACCCTGTGGCACATTTTTCTCCTTGTTTTATGTGGTAAATGTGGACTTCTGGTACTCACAACAAAAGGTACATAGGCCAAGGAAAGGTCCCAGCTACAATATATAACTTTTCTATCATGCAGTCAATCAACATCACTGTTCTCTGAAAAATGAACTGATAAATCAGCATAGAAAGTAAATGCACAGACTGTAGAGACAGAATATACGGATTCACATTCTAGCATTTATTAGTGGTGTGACCCAGGGATATCTGTACCTCAGTTTTTCATTTGTCAATTGAGGGTACTATTATTGGAAGGTATTAAGAGTATCAAATGATTCCCCATTTGTACAGTTTTTAGAAGAGTTCCTGGTAAGTTGTAAGTATGTGTGAATGTTGTTTGAGCTAGTAACCACAGATTCAGAGATGGACCATAAAACGATTTTTCAAAAAATTCTATCTCTGAATATACCAGAGACCAGGATTCCAGAAGTTATAAATAAATCAATAAATAGATAGATAGACAAATAGATAGATAGATAGATAGTGGAAGACCTCACAGCCACTACCTTGTAAGTTTCCTTTGCCACACTGATGCTTCTTTCAAATCTGATACATCAATCATTTAGAAATATGTCACTGAGGGGTTTATTCCAGGAATGCAAGGATTCTTCAATATACACAAATCAATCAATGTGATAAACCATATTAACAAACTGAAGAAGAAAAACCATATGATCATCTCAATACATGTAGAGAAAGCTTTCAACAAAATTCAACACCCATTTATGATAAAATCCCTGCAGAAAGTAGGCATAGAGAGAACTTTCCTCAACATAATAAAGGCCATATATGACAAGCCCACAGCCAACATTGTCCTCAATGGTGAAAAACTGAAAGCATTTCCACTAAGATCAGGAACAAGACAAGGTTGCCCACTCTCACCACTCTTATTAAACATAGTTTTGCAAGTTTTAGCCACAGCAGTCAGAGACAAAAAGGAAATAAAAGGAATACAAATCAGAAAAGAAGAAGTAAAGCTGTCATTGTTTGCAGATGACATGATACTATACATAGAGAATCCTAAAGATGCTACCAGAAAGCTACTAGAGCTAATCAATGAATTTGGTAAAGTAGCAGGATACCAAATTAATGCAGAGAAATCTCTGGCATTCCTATACACTAATGATGAAAAATCTGAAAGTGAAATCAAGAAAACACTCCCATATACCATTGCAACAAAAAGAATAAAATATCTAGGAATAAACCTACCTAAGGAGACAAAAGACCTGTATGCAGAAAATTATAAGACACTGATGAAAGAAATTAAAGATGATTCAAATAGATGGAGAGATATACCATGTTCTTGGATTGGAAGAATCAACATTGTGAAAATGACTCTACTACCCAAAGCAATCTACAGATTCAATGCAATCCCTATCAAACCACCACTGCCATTTTTCACAGAACTAGAACAAAAAATTTCACAAAAGACCTCCGAATAGCCAAAGCAATCTTGAGAACGAAAAACAGAGCTGAAGGAATCAGACACCCTGAGTTCAGACTATACTACAAAGCTACAGTAATCAAGACACTATGGTACTGGCATAAAAACATAAAGGTAGATCAGTGGAACAGGATAGAAAGCCCAGAGATAAAAATGTCATGAAGAACCTAGGGGTAAGACAGTAGGAAAGGCACAGACCTACTAGAGAATGGACTTGAGGATATGGGGAGGGGGAAGGGTAAGCTGTGACAAAGCGAGAGAGAGGCATGGACATATATACACTAACAAACATAAGGTAGATAGCTAGTGGGAAGCAGCCACATAGAACAGGGAAAAAAAAAAAGAAAAGAAATAGGCCACTGAAAGAGATCTTGGCCAGTAAGTTTTCTTCCTTTAATCTACATACATGGATTACCAGTTGTTATACATGTTATCTAAACAACAAAATTGATCTCGACGCTGGAAATCTGGGTACTTAAAAGATGTAAGAGATAGCAAAATAGATTTTGTGGACAGGTGAGTCCCATAATAGATTTTTTTTTCTAATGTTAATTTTCATGAAGCTCTAGGTTCTAACTGGATAATAGTGACCTCTGTAGACCCTTAAGCATGCACTGATTAATGATAAAAATGAGCAGTGTACAGTATGATAAAATTATGAACAATTATTGTATATATTATTGTGTACTTGATTCAATACCCCTGTGCGTGTTCAGTACATCGTACAATTAAGACTGAGACCTTACATCTTTATTAGTTATAAAAGTTTTTTAAACTACATTTTAACTGTTTTAACAGTTAAAGGAGTTTTGGTTGTTTTCAGTGGAAGATACATCCATCTACCTATCTCAAGTATTAATTGGAATTGGAATAATTTATTTTTCTTTCTGCCTTCTTTTTCTTCTTGATACATACGATTGTCAAATAGATGCTTTGAACCTTTCCAAATTAGTCATGATCCTATTCTAATAAAATCAGAACTTTTTGCTTTGTATAGGTTGATTCTATTTTGTTAGTTGAACTGCTTATAAGTACATGACTGATTTATCATTTTTTTGTGGATTACCTGAATATTTTCTGTTGTGATCCTTTTACTTTATTACAGTTCTTCACTGTAGATTTCATATTATGATACCAATATTACTATACTGGTTTTTTAATTTGCTCATTATGAAAATTCCAAAATTTTGCTCTTAATTCTTTTAATCTATTTTTTTTCATTTGGCCTTTGAAAACACCATACAATTATTTTCTTCTTTTGAAATCTGATCTGAGAATTTCTCATTTTCACAGAGCTGATTTATAGTTAACATTCCAGACTGCCTAGGGCAGGTGATATTACCTCTGCTTGGCCAGCACAGTGTCAGGGATCAAGGAGAGGATCAAGCAATTTTGAGCTTAAGCTTTGCTCATTTACCACAATTATTCCATTCATACCCAACATGGCTTCATCCTCTCATCTTCTTTACAAAACTGAAATACGGCTTCTGTATGGTGAATGGTTCTCTTTCAAATGAAACTAATCTTTTCTGCATTTCTCTTATTTGAGTATGAGCTTGACACACATTAACTTATTTTTTTTTATCAAACAAACATTTTCACATTTTTATTATGGGCCTATGTTATGTTAGGTATTTTACATATTGAACTTAAAAAAACAGAAATGTCTGCCCTTCCTAGAGTCTCAGCCTAAGGGAAGAAAATGAAAATAAATAAATCACAACCATTTGGGATTCATTCTGCGATAAAAGAAGCTACAAGGTACTTTTGCCACCAGAGAAACAGGGCATCCGTGATCTCTGTGCTGTGTGAGAACTTAATTGCATTGGAGTACATGGGTAGAGGAAGGCTTCACAGAGGCATTGGCTTTGCTTATTTGTAAATAGTTAGTGGAATTCCAATAGACAGATACAGGGGAGGTAGCCCAGGGAAAAGGCCAGTATAAGCAAAAAACATGAAAGAGACCAAGCAAAGATGTATGAAGTACAACTAGAGACTTAAGGGTTAGATTAAGGATGATCTTAAAAGTCCTGTCACCAGGGAGATAGAATTTATCCATCACCAAGCTTACACCAGCTTGTACGACATGATGCTTGGGTATGTCCTTTCAACTCGGCCTTCAGTTAGGGCAGGTTGGTAGCTTGAAATAGGCCATAATTTGCCATAATTTGAGTAACTATACCATGGAAATTGACAAACACTACAAACTATGGCTTTTTATCCCAGAAATCTAGTTGATAAGCATCTACTGACGTACTACCGACTTTACCACACACGTAATGAGGAATCATTAAAAGATTTTAAATCAGGGCATGACTTTGAGTTTCCTATTGCTGCTGCAACAAATTACCACAAACTTAGTGGCTTGAAACAACACAATTATCATCATACCGTTCTCAAAGTCAGAAGTCCAAGATGGATTTCAGTTGGCCAAAATCAAGGTATCTGTGGGGCTTTCCTTCTGGAAGCTCTAGAGAGAATTGGTTTCCTTTCCTTTTTCAGCTGCCCACATTTCTTGGCTCTCGTCCCCTTTCTTATTCAAAAGCAGCAAGGATTAGAGAGTATTTCTTTCTTTTTTTTTTTTTTTTTTTCGCGGTACACGGGCCTCTCACTGTTGTGGCCTCTCCCGTTGCGGAGCACAGGCTCCGGACGTGCAGGCTCAGCGGCCATGGCTCATGGGCCCAGCCACTCCGCGGCATGTGGGATCTTCCCGGACCGCGGGGCGAACCTGCGTCCCCTGCATCGGCAGGCGGACTCTCAACCACTGTGCCACCAGGGAAGCCCGAGAGTATTTCTTATATCACATCATTCTGACACCGTTTCCTGACTCTTCCCACACTTACAAGGACCCTTATGATTACATTGGGTCTGCCTGGATGATCCACGGTAACCTCCCCATCTCAAGGTCAGCTGATTAGCAACCTGAATTCCATCTGCAACCTCAGTCCCCTCTTTCCATACAACATATTTATAGGTTCTGGGGATTAGGATGTGGGCGTTTGGGGCAACCATTCTGTCTATTGTAGCAGTCAGTAAAGTTTTTTTTTCTAGAATTGGTATGGAAGATAGACTGGAAGAGTTCAAGACTCTAGGTTAGAAGCATATGGCAATATCTCAGTGAGATAAGATGGGAGCTTGAATTAAGACAGTGGAAATTAGAATAAAAATAGTGAGGATAAGTGACGACTTCACTGTTGGACATAATAGTATAGGGAAAATAAAAGAGCCCAAAACCTTACTATGATGCAAATCTATATCATCAATGAATAATATTATTTCCATTTCCATTAAATGGAAAAGATATCAAATAGAGTTTGTATTTTGGCAAAATTGCCTCTTTTGTCTTAGCCTGAAAATCAAAACTGCAGCATAAAAGAGAATTTATATAATCTATCAAATTCTAGCAAGTAAAAAGTAGTTATCTTGATTCTTCAAATTGTTCTCCTCTGACTTTCCTCTTGTTCTATAACATTCTGCCCATAGCTTTGAAATAAATAACAATTGATTGGAGAAAAAAAAATGTTTTGTTTCCTTCTTTATAAATTTTTACATGAAAGCCCACTTTTGAGAAGAATTCATAACTTTAATAAGTTCCTAGAGTTGACATAAGAGCCTATATGTTTTGCATCTCCAACACAATAGCACAAATTATGTAGTAATATTGTCACAGCCATTTGTCCAAGCTGTATATTTTGTTTTTGAACTATAATATTTTCATGAAGACCTGCTTAAAATTGTATTTTATATATCAATAGGAATAGATGTCTACAAATAGATTCTGTTATACAGATGCACTGCTCATATTCATTACTTACCCAGAAACTGAGATGAAACAATTAGTTTGCATCAACCAATTAATTAAAACTTACACCACGACTCAGGAGAGCAGAAGGAGGCAAAAGAGATAAACTAACTTTCAGAAATGTTGGCAAAGGGAGGAAGGTAAGTGTATAACCTCCAGAAACACTTAGGTCTTGATTAGGTCTAAAGACCTTTTGATTGGCACACCCAGCAAACTGTCCACTGTAAGAACGTATTAATGTTTCTTATTAATGATTGTTATGATTTTTGCAGTCAAATTTTATATCAAAAAGTACATTTCACATTGTTATAAACAGAATAAAGATTCTATGTAAGATAATTTTAGATTTTTTAAAAGATCAACTCACTTTGGTCCCCTACCTCCATCACTATCATCAAAATGAAAATCAGTACTACAGTCGATCTAAACAGGATTCAAATCTACTACATTATCTTCTCTTTATGGTAATAGGACATTATAAAGTGGAAGATGTCTTCACTGTTATCTCTCCAGTTGACTAATCATGTAATAATTCTACAATTCCCTCATCTACTCAGTCCATCTGTGCCTCATGCATTTAATACCTTAAAGTTGAACAGTTCTTGCTTTCCCTGTGTATTTTAGTTTAAGCAACCTGTTAAATAGAAGTTTCACATTGTTCTCTCAATACTGATAATAATTTTATTCCTTACATCTACAGGAGGGACAAAAATTGCCTTTCTCACAGTCCAAACAATTTGGTAAGGTTCCGTTAGCCAGTAATAACCATTAAGCCTCGTTTCTGATTCATATTAGTCATTTTTAATCATTTATCTTAATGAAATTTCTGATATTACTATGGTAGAGCAGTGCTATCAAGAGTTTAAATTGTCATTCAATAATTTAATTAAACAAAGGCTAAGTAAATTCCCACTGCTGTATAAAAAGCGTTCTGAAGCAAGCCTGAGTCACATTGCAAGATTCTTCTGTTTTAGCAACAGAATTCTCTTCATAATGAGGACTCTGTTAGTTAGGATAGGTTAGATTGTGATTTATAAGGTGGCAGATTGTAAAAATGACCATAATTGTCCACCACTCCCCAGATAATGCTCTTTTACATTGTGATTTTGCAGTTCTTTTCATCAAGAAATGGAGTTTATTTCTTCACCCTTTGAATCTGGTTGGTCTTGGGACTTCTTTGCCAAAACGGTGGCAAATAGAACAGTGTATAAGTTCCAAGCCTAGACTTTAGAAGGCCTTGTTCCCTTCCTTTCTTTCTCTTGGAACCCTACCCAGCTGCCATTTGATTAAGCCTGGACTGGCTCTCTGGAGGAAAAGAGACCACATGGAGCAGAAACAAGCCATCCACCATCTGTGGGAGTGCAGCCAACATCAGTTGTGCTCACTTAACTTCAGACAAGCAGACGTGCCCAGTTGACTCATGAACTCCCAAGCACTAATAAATTGTTATTTTAAGCCAAAAAGTTTTGCTATGCTTGTTAGCTGACTGATTCAGGTGAAAATCCAAGAAAAAGGGAGAAATTACTGGAATCTTACTGAGATATGTCAGGAAAGCTGCAGGAATGTCAGTGATACTTGTCCCTTAGGAACTACTAGAACCAGGGATCAGATGTTGGGATTTTTTCTGTATATGTCTTCACTATTCTCTCTCCCTCCACCTGGTGGAAAGACTGTGCCCAAGAGAGAGCCAACATTAGTATTTGTCCATTTGCATACTGGTCAACCGAGGCTAGGCTGGCATTGTACAAAAGGACTGCTCTTTGGGAACACTGCTGAGACACAACTGTCAGAAAAGGTTTAGGAAGGATGGCCATTATCACAACTGGGAGTAGTAAAATACTGTTTAGGTTGAGAGGACCTGTGGTTTCAGTCACACATAGGATATTATCCACAAGAATTCATCCCTCCTACTATATGGACCTCCTCTGCAGTTCCTGGTATATAATGATACACTTCCCTCTGATGCGAACCTTCCTGTATATCCAAATTTCCCCATTCACCTAGTTGGGTACTTTAAAGCCTTGTAACTCCCAGGTGACATTGACAGAATAAAGATTTTCATACCACATGTGATATTCTTTCATGGTAGCAATATCTAGAAAGTAGAAGGATCCCTCTTTAATATTCAAGAGTCTAGAATCCCTGGGACTCAAGGAAATAGAATTGCATACTATGTACGAGGTAGCCAGACTAAATAAGTATAAACATACTTTGAATGCCATGTCAAATTATGCCCTGGCTCAATCACCATATGATTGTCATCAAGCGTGTGTTTATAAAGTTGATGTAAATCCAGGAAAAAATAAAGACATTTGTTTTAGGTCTAACACCAGCATCACTGACTACCTTTTTGATGGAAATGAGTGATGATCTGGCTTGCAGAGATATGACATGAAAAGTATGTTAAAATATGTTTTTTAAAAAATTCATTTGCTATGCAAAACCAAGCAAGAATTAGAAATACTATTTTTAATTTCCACTCAGTATCAGTCATGAATTTTAGGTTTGAAAGAATGGCTTTAAAATATTATAGTTTGGGACTTCCCTAGTGGTGCAGTGGTTAGGGCTCTGCGCTCCCAAGGCAGGGGGCCAGGGTTTGATCCCTGGCTGGGGAACTAGATCCCACATGCATGCCACAACTGGGTGTTTGCATGCCGCAACTGGGTGCTTGCATGCCACAACTGGGAAACCCACATGCCACAACTAAGGAGCCCACGTGCCACAACTAAAGATCTGGTGCAACCAAATAAATAAATAAAATTTAAACAATATTATAGTTAAATTTATGTCTAAGCTTCCACAAAAAATTCAGATCTCTGAAACGAATGTTTTTGAAAGAGTCTGAATAGAGGTTAGCACTTTGGTGGCTACATCAATGACAATGACAATGACAATTTGACAATGACTACATCAATGACAATTGCTGACGCCAATACAATCTCGTGCAAATAGAGGATGGAAATCAACTCTCAAAAAGTAAGGTTTTATTAGATTTGGTGGTTATGAAAAGAAGCATTTTGTGTGTGTTGGATTTTATTGTGGAACTTATTGATTACTTAGTCTAGAAAATAATGTGACCAAGTATATATA